>NC_060268.1:15396035-15738535 GCF_021613505.1 Equus quagga
TCTGGTTGTTTGAATAACGTGCTAGTATCTTTTCAAAGTATAACGGGGTCCTCTGTAAATCTCTTCATTAACAATTTCATTAACTATAGAAAAGTAAGTCCAATGCATCTTGTCTACCTAGTATTTAAGATTTGAAAGTGTCTAGCGGATCACTTTGAGTATTACTTAAACCTTTATACAGACAATAGTTTACTACGCTTTGCCTTTCTAGCAACAAAATGACAAAACATATCTAAATTCCACATGGTATCATTCTCAACTAGACATCTAAAAGTTTCCAATGGGAAAAGCTTCTATGGTTGTATGTTTAGAACAACCCCCTTCCCTTTCTGCTTTTCTCTAATTTTACCCCACTGGAAATTTAAGAACCAAATTACTTATTTCACTAGGCAGAATTCTTTTGCTCAGGAACTGCTATTAAGGAAATTTTATGAGTGAGATTGGCTATAGTGAGGATCAAAGGCACACCTTTATTGGGCTGGCCTCACGGATTTAGAACAGAACTTTTTTTTCTGAGAAAAGACAATGACAAACCACGGTGATGATAACTTCGAAAGACAAGTGTTCTGCGAAATTCAAGGTGCATCTTGATTATGTACACGTAAGAATCCAGTGTCTCCTTGAGGCTTCAGTTTTGGTTAAAAGTACCAAACAGAAAAGAGGGAAAAATGATTTGCCAATTTACTGCTTAGAACTCAATTTTAACAACAAAGTCATACAGCATGAAAACCTGGTTATTCGACAGCACTTGGCTACACAGAGAATGGCTCAATGAGCTCCTCCTGTCTGACTTGTCACAATGACTGACACTTTCTAATATTGAGCTGGAAATAATATGGATATTTAATACTGCAGCATTTACATCAAATAGAAGCAAAGCGCTATTGTTTATCAGCAATCCATTTCTGATGGCACGAATCTATATAGACATAATTATTGTTGAATGATGAGCTCTGATTTTCACATTATGACATAAACAAATCTGCAGAATATTCACAATGTTTCATCTTGTGTGATTTGAAAAACCTCATAAAGCCAAATTCTTAAGTATTTCCCATGCTTTCCACTTGAATTTTGACTAAAATTTACCTTTTAGATCTGTTATGCCACTCATGAATTTTTTACAGTACCCATCTGTGCTTTGCAATCTCTATTCTCCATGGTTCCACATTGTTTTGGCTAACTAACAGGCCCATATGTTGCCTTAATGTATTTCTGCACAATGTTTGTGCTTTAGAAAAAAAAAAAAACCACAGGGAAAAACCACAGGTCTAAATAAGCTATAAAGAGCATCCACATACAGTTAGACTGTCTTTACTGAGTCTGGAGACATTATGATTCTGCTGCGACAAGCAGCATTTGTCTTCATTTTGTCTGACTGTCCTCATGTGTTATTATTAGTGGCTGTCAGGCGGAGGCAGAAAAAAATAGCATCACTTGAGTAAGAAGTTGAATGCATAAATGCAATACTACACATGGTGGCTGAGGGTGAAGAGTCTGTTTGAAATGCTTAAATTCAAACACTGGGACGGGGAGATTTGAAAGTGAAAAGCCTTACTTGGCAAATGTGAGGAGAAAAAAACATGACTTCCTTGTCTAAAAAGCAAAGTGAAGGCTAATTATTGACAAAAATTTAGCAGCCTCTGAGTATCTTTGAAGACCATCTTTTCAACATGTCAGCTTAGCTCTAATTGTGAGAAAACAAATATGTTGGAACATTTGCCTCCAGTCCGGTGTTTCAGATAATGTTGACAAATACCTTGCATTTGAAAGTTAAGCTTTTAGTGTTCAAGAAAAGTAACTTGAAAGTATATTTTCCATGCAAACCAGCTTTAAATACTAGTATATTCTCCCATTCTAAACAGGTGCCACTTGGGTAGCAATCGCTCCTGCCGTCGCAACCCCTTTTGTTGAGTTCTTTCTCACTCGGCTTCTCATCATTTCAGCAGCCTGTTCATCTTACCTCTTTTTTTCATCATTAAAATAAGACAAACCAGACTATCAGAAGACCCGGAAATTGGTACACTCAGCTCCTTATCAGATAGAAACACTTTAATTATCCAGAAAGTGGAAGGTTTCCCTCTAAAAACAAATTTATCTTTATCTTCTTATTTTCCTATCTGAAATGATTATCTTCTCCTCTAGTTTCGTTCATGGTCATTAAACAAGAATTTTTCACCAAAAGCTTTAAAGAACTGCTTTTAAAGAAACAACTCCTATGAATACAAGTAAATAGTTACCTTTTCCATCAGCATGAAGTTTCTATCTCATCAAGTTTCTTTCAAGAAGTCTGCCTTCTGTGGCTTTCTTTACCCAACACCCACAAAAATCACAGCTTTCATGGTTTTGAAATTCTAAAGTATGTCTCTCTATAAAATATACCTAGTTTTCAGGTATACCATGAAAAAAAATGGGTTGATCTTACACTAATATATTGAGATTACTTTTTTTAAAGTCATTCTTACCTTAGTCGCTTCTCTATTGCCATCCCTAACTTCTAATTGCTCTTTCTTCTTAATTGTGTTTTCCTTAGTCCACCTTTAGGCCCAGCATCAATGCTTTTCCTAGATGAACCAGTCACATTGACTTCTTTTTCCTTGAAGTCTTTTTTTCTTCCCCAATTGGCATTATCAGATATTAGAATTTCATAACAATTTCCTATAATACACAACGTAGTGCCTTACAATATCAATTTAGGCTGGTGCTTAATATAACACTATGTTACTAATTGTGTTGTATGTCTATGATCTGTCCTTCCAACTAGACTGTAAGTACCTTGTGGGTGGAGAGCTTTTCTCTTACTCTTTACAATCCACAGTACCTGGCCCATGGTTAAGTGTTGCTAAAATAATTGATAACAGATGAACAAAGGAGAGTTGATGCTAAAGTCACTGATTTGCATATGGTAGGACAAGCCTCTGATAACATATTAAGAAGCAGAGGCAGGAGCAGGGCTGTCTAAAGTGATAAATGGAACCCTGCGTGGAAGATCAATGATCACGGAAATATTCAAATGAAAGTGTTTTAACTCTAAAAGGGTTTTCCCTAAGCATTTCTCTCCCATCTGCACCCCCCAAAAACATAGATAAAACCAAAAACCTAAGGACAACCTAAATAGAAAAAAAATCTAGAAAAAAAAAATCTTGCAATTATATTAACATATTCTCTTAAAAGTCATCAACAGAGAAATACAAATATTTTTATAGAAAGGAATGTAGGGGAGAGGAAGCAAAGAGTCCATGGAAATGTTTGTAAAAATATTTGACTGCCTTGACTGTCTCTTAAAAATAAACAGTTTATTTTCAGTGCCTCAGAAAATGTCTCTGTGGAAATTCTCGGGAGTAGCTGTGAACACACCAGTAGCATAAAGGAGGCTCCCATGTCATCTATTAGCATTCTTTATGGCAAACTCTGGATTCTTTCTGAAGCAGGCATCCAGGTGAAAAGCGTTTCAGTCTTTGGTCCTTTTTCCTCTTGTTTGTTTATAAACTCACTTCTCATCAGCCTTTTGCCTGAGAGATGCAGGGCAAAAGGGGGACACACATCAATTATGTTGTAGGTTATGTGAGGCCCTAGCAACAAGATTCGGTGGGGCATTAGGTGGAGAGATGCTCATGGAGGACATAAGCTGTACAGTTTTACGTAAATATCAGCTTCCTTGGTTCCTCTTGAACTAATTTTTGTGGGTAATTAGAAGCGGATTTCTGAAAACACCTCTTGCATTGCTTCGGTTGATTAATCTTCTGATGTTTAATAATCTACATCCTTACACACTTCTAGCATTAGTAAAGCATGCATGCATGCGTGTGCATTTGTGTATAATTCCAGGGGAACTGAAACCAACAATAAGAAGGAAAATATGCTGCAGAAAACACATAGAAGTCCTCTGCAATAAAAATTTTAAAGTAGTTCTGGTTTTTAGCCTGAACAAGTTATGTTACCAAATATAATAAAATTTTTACTGCTTCTTTCTTTTCCTGCTCCCCTTTACTTTAATCAAATCTCCTTACTTTTTTCAGAAAGGCACTCATACTAACCAGGTTGCTTTATAATTTATAAAAGTTGTCCTCAAAAAGGCAGATGATATTTTAGAGGACAACAGCATCAGTGACCTGATGGGGCTTCAGAGGGGAAAGGTGGCGACCAATGTGGCAACATAGTTCAAAACAAAAGACCTGGTGCACTTGTTTCTCTGAATAATTGGAAAGATTCACTATGAATCCAAAGACATCTTCCTTCAAATGTTTCAACAGGATATTTTAATTTGGACCTGCTAACCCTTTTCCACACTTAGAGAGTAATCACAGAGCTGGAACGGCAAATTCACTATAAGCACACTCTGCGTCCTGCAACATCAGGAGGGAATTCTAAGGGAATAGGTGAGTGTCCAGGTCAGATCAGGCTGTTATGAGATTGCAGGTATATTTTAGAGGACGTGATTTAGCCCACTATATCACTACCAGTAAGGTGATAATTCCTGTTACAATAGAGGTTTTAATGGCTATCGATTCAAAACTATGATTTCATAAATAAGTGATTTTTGAGAATTTTCCAGGAGCATGCATTTAATATTTCTAGCTATCAGTGGCAATGTTCCATAATCAGAGATAAGATACAACAGATTCATGCTCTAAATTTTTATTTATAAAATCTGTATCTATCAATTAACCTGAATGGGGTTCCTAATTACATCACCCTGCATACACTTGCCTGAAAGTACGTGAAGCACCAACTTTCAGCACCATTTCCCTAATAAGAATCATATAAAAATAAAAGCTCTTCAGGAAACCAAAGCCAGAGTCTCATCTCATTGGCAGTTAAAATTTTTTTCTCTTCAGAAACCTCATTGCTGTAACTGGAAATCACATTGAAACAATAAAAAGTAGATGAATTAGAAGGGGAAAAAAAAGTAAAGCTTGGACGAAATACACAAGTAGGCACAAATACTAACATCCACAACTAGAAAGTGTTAAGTTCTAGAAAGAAACTACTGGATTCCTTTTCAGTTTCTCTTATGTCTACAAAATGAGAAACCTAATTCTTGCAATGGAGTAAGAATGGTAAGTATCTACCTCGGATAGAAATATTGTCATTTGTAGGCAAGAAAAAGAACATTTTCTAGATTTTTCCTGGATTTTTGAAGAAGGCAAGCAAACAAAAGAAAATGTACTCAGTGGTGCTGGACAAGTATATTACAGAAATGTGTAGTTCCTCCGTTTTAATTACTCAAAGTCTGTATTTAATTCCTAAAATAAATTAGGCTTTCCTACGTTATTTTCACTTAGTATTTTTTAACAGATGAAAATAAAGTCAGAAACCCCTTACCAGAAACATGTTATGAAAGTAGTGTAATGAATAAGGATTTTAATAAAATCCTGGAGCCAGATAAAATCTCAGTACATATTCTAGTCTGGTCTCCTGACTCTATCCAAGATAAATTATTTTTTTCCCTTTAGAGATCTCCAGGGAATAGAGTCCCTGTTGTTCTTCGATACCTTGCTCTCACCCTCAATCAGTTTTATTATCAGAGAATTTATCCCCTATGTTCAACCTGAATCGTGCATGTTACAGTTCAAGCCGTCTTCTGCAGCTTCCTACCTGTGCAGAGGAGCTGGTTCGCAGGCACTTATTGTACGCTTGATGTGTGCAGAGGCTGATTTAAAAAATACAAAAAGAAGAGAAAGGTTTGCTGCAGAGCGCTTCCTCAAAGCTGGGGAAAAAGATGTCCCGGGAGCGTTATGGAATTTGAGAGCTGAAAGAAACTTGGGTATCATACAACCCAAAAGAGCAATTAAATATAACATTTCAATCCATGCAAGCCTTATACCATGCATAGCAACAGTAAGTGCTGAAGGAAATCAAATTCAAAAGTTTTTTGAAAGAGAAGGGATTAATTAAGGAAAACTTTCTAGGAAAGGTAAATTTGGAGCATCATCTTATAGGATGTAAAGAATACATACTGTCAAGAAGGAGATAAATAAATGGCCTGAACATGAAAGAGGCAGAGTCAAAAAACACAGAAGTGGTGGACTGACAAATTCTTACCTGCAGGACCATGATTATCTTGGATGGAAAATACGAGAGAGCTGTGCTATGGAGAAACTACAGTGAAGACAAGAAGCATTTTACACACAGATTACTCAATGGGATGCTCTAAGAGACCTAGTCCATATCTCAAACATACTATGGTATCTGTGCGCACGTGATTGACATACATGGTGATTTACACACAGAATGCTACGGAGAGAAGATTCAAGCCAGTGTTTAATATAGTACAGGATTAACAATATCAGAAAAATCTCCTTAAAGGCAAAATGAGCTTTGAGGTGAACTCTGAAGAAAGTATACGATTTGGACAGAAAGATGATTTGAGAGGACAAAAACTAAATACAAGGCTTGCTCAAAGAGGCAAGGTTGTGGTTAAGCTGAAAGCCTAGAAAATGTTCAATCCAGGAATACCAAGGGGACAAAGCTTTTGTTCTTATGGAACACTAATGAGAAATGACTTCTAAGAGTGTTTTCTTTCCTCTTCTCGCTGTCCTTTGCCTGTGTGTTATGTTCCTTATAGAGTTCATGGACTTTTCCATGAGGCTGATGTGAGACCCAGAAACAATCTGTTTGTGGAATAATGTAAAGACTCTACTTGATAAGGATGGAATCTCCTCAACAGGTAAGGATGAGAAGGAGAATGACAAAGCTCCCATTTATACATAAAAATTACAGATAAACTCTCTCTAGTGGGTTACGGACGGAAGGCGGAATCTTTTCAACACAACTCTAAGGAGGCTGTCCATCCACAGCATGAAGGACGTATCTAGAGGCCTAAGTACAGTCTCACATGCCTTGGTTGCAAAACAGATTTCTTGATGAAATTTGGGTGTTTGAGATATCACAGGAAAATCTAGGGCTCTGGATTCATACTTCATAAGCAATAGAGAATATTCTTTCAGCAATCCCCTAAGGGGATTGGTGGGTGGGAGAGGGGAGAAGGGAATTTTACCATTCAAATTTCTTATCTATGTTTACTAGAGAAATCCACAACTTTTATGCCCTAAAGACAATTCTGCAGTACCTCGATTGTTTAAAAGTTTACTGGTTTATGTAAACTAATGATTCTTAAGGAGGGGACAACAGTCAGAATCAAATCACTCTGCTGCTGCCACCAGGAGATCTAACCCCAGCCTCAGGCTGTCCTCCCTTCTTTATCTAAGTGTTCTTCTCCAAGAAGGTAGCATTTCTAGCATAGCATTTGTCTCAGGGCAACACTTGCCATAAATCAGTAATTAAATTCTCAAAAAGAAATTTTAAAAAGATCTATAATAGATTACAGATTTGGAAAGGATTGTAGATGAAAATCTCAGTTGTTTCTTAGATTTGAAATAAAAACTATCAGTAATGGGCAAGAGATAGGAGCGTTGAGGCAGAAACGCTTGGTATAGGAATTTAAGAAGATTTTCAATCAGAGGTTGAATTGTATCTATTTTCTCATTGAACCACTCCTGACATAATTGAAGGAACCTAGGAAACGATGTTCCAGGTTTATAAAATAAAGTTGGGAGCCTTCATTATATCTCATAGGGTTGCCCCATGATCTAATTTTATACCTGAAATACCAAAATAAGTTAGGAAAAGGAAAAAGACAAGAGATTTAAAACAATTTATACTTCTCTCCACCAACTTAACTTTTGTTTCCTCTGATTTTTTGCTGACTTGGAGTAGGAAAAAGAAAACAAACGTCCGTTGCTCAAGTGAAGTGCATTGTGGGAGGTACTTTAACCTAATGTCTCTACTCCTTGCTACCCACCTGCAATCTGTAAGCTTGCTCTGTCTCTCTTCATTTGCACATATCAGTAAAATGCCTGGAAATACTGCAGTTCCACATAGCATGGGCCTCTAATTAAGGACATAATCTATTTCACTTGATTCTGAGAAAAATAAAGATGAAGGAAAGAAAGAAAATACCCATCAAAAGAGGAAGGCTGATTTTCATTTACAACCTAATAAGAAAAGAATGAGTCAAGAATCATAGGTGTATTTTAACAACAATAATAGGGAAGAGGCTGGAATGTGATGGGCTGTACTCCAGAGCTCAATCCAGAAAGAAGGGAATTTTTCTAGAAAATCCTTAAGATCCTAGATCTGATTAGGTCAATCAAGTAGGTGAGGGCAGAATTTAGATCAGGCAGAAAGGACACTGTATTCTAACAGTCTGAAGACTTTTCAGGGGCACATACAAAGTGGTAACATTTTTTATTATCTCCGTCCACATTAGCTGCTCCTGCCTATGAACCATCTATTTTTGTGGCTTCTAGTCCTTAGGCCAGAGCTCCTGCTGCACTGTCTGCTCACACCGGCGATCTTTACACTTCCAGTGCTGGGGGGTTTTACTGCAGTTACTTCCACAGCCTCAGCTCCTGAGGACCAGCAAGCTCAGAGATGAGGAACTAAAGGGCTCGCTCTGGGCCTTTAGATTCAAAGGCAGAAAAATCATTATCTACTTCCAAAAGATAGATCTAAGGACGCTGGAGTTCCTAAATACTCCCCGTTACTCTGAAGCAGAGCAGTCTTGATAGGAGAGGCACAAAACAGCCACAAGTGGGGCCATGCCCTCACGCAGCTCCTACAGACCCATGGCTTAGAAAAAGATAAAGAAATGACATCAGTAGCAAGTGGAACTTCTAAAAAATTGCTTTGAATTTTCCCAGAAAAAAAAGAACAAAAATTCACATCTGGGTATAGCAGTAAGGAAAGTGCTGTCGTAACATATGAGGAAAAAAACCCACAAAAATACATTGTAGCAAGGAAGTGCAGTTCTGATCTAGGCTAGAGAGATAAACGGACCAACTGATAGCAAAAAAAAATCTAAGAATGACCTTATTAAATTGCTGGGCTTTTTATATTTCTATTTCCTGTTACATGGACTGCCTTTATTTTCAATCCCTTGTACTTTATAGAAAATAATTTCTTCTCAATTTTATACCTAAAGTGATAATATTTAGGTAATTATGTAACACTAGACTGAGAATTTCTTGAAACCAAGACTGTGTTCTTCTCTGTATCCCCAGTTCTTGGTACAGAATCTGGCATATAGAAATCTTTAAATAAATATTTATTGAATGAACATTAGTAGTTTTATAGTTTACAACTTATTTCCAAAGACATTGTCTGATTTAATGTCCATGGCCCCATGATGCACGTTTATTATCTTCATTCCACAGGTAAAAAAATATGATCAAGGGGCCGGCTCCGTGGCCGAGTGGTTAAGTTCGCGCGCTCCACTGTGGCGGCCCAGGGTTCAGATTCTGGGCGTGGACATGGCACCGCTCATCAGGCCACGTTGAGGCAGTCTCCCACATCCCACAACTAGAAGGACATGCAACTAAGATATACAACTGTGTACAGGGAGGTTTGGGGAGATAAAGCAGAAAAAAAAAAAAAAGATTGGCAACAGTTGTTGGCCCAGGTGCCAATCTTTAAAAAAAAAAAAAATGATCAAACAGATTAAGTGGTTTGCTTAAGACCATATAATTAGTGAGGATCAGAATGTCAAATGAACATAGGCCTTCTCACTCTTTCAAGCACATGGTTTCCTTAAACATTGTCACTGGCAATTTAAATTGGTAAATCACTGTGGAATAATTTTGGAAATACATATCACTAGCGATAAAAACATGCCATACCATTCAGTCCATTCTTTGGAATTGTTTCAAAGGGAATACCGCAGATGAAAGGGGAAAAACCTAAATACCAAAGACATTCAATTTGGTATTACTTATTTTGTCCCCCCAAAATTCAGTTAACTTTAAAATAAGAAGAGACTAGTTTAAGTAAATTAGAGCATATCGACTTGATTCAATATTATTGTATAGTTATTAAAAATAATTTTGGCGACTTTGTAGCAATATGAAAAAGCATATTATAATATTAGGTGAAAAGAAAGATAAATTCTAGGTTGTGACTCTGCTATGATTAAAAATATGCAAAACTGTACAGAAAGAGAGTCAAAGTCTCAGGGTGCCACGTTGCTTGGCTTTAAATTATACATTGAACTGCAGGGTATCTAAATATCTAGAAATATCTAAAATGAGAAATAAGACACAGACGTAAGCACCCTACAATGTCGCTTGCCGTGAAAGTATCAGACTACAGGTAAAGACTAAACGCTGTAGGAATTTGGAAGAGAGGACATCACTGTCAAGTGGAATGACCAGGGAAGGTTTTCTTTTTCCTTTTTTTTTTAATATTAGATGGCATCTAGCTGAGCTTGCAAAAATGGGCAGAATTTCAGTAGGTTAAAATTAGCACTTGTAGATGGATGGGAAGATATTTCAAACAGAGAATGGAGGAGTGAAGGCAAAGAGGAGGGAAAAAAGCAACGCATATTCAAGGAAGTGGCAGGTGACCATATTAAAAGAGCTGGTCTGAAGTTTAGATAAAGCTAAACAGTTTCTCTACCTCAGCATCACTGACATTTTGAGCTGGAAAATTCCTTTTGAGAGCTGTCCTATATATTGCAGGATGCTCAGCAGCATCCCTGGCGTCTACTCACTGGATACCAGAAGCAATTCCCCAGCTGTGACCAACAAAAATGTCTCTGGGCATTGTCAAAAGTCTCCTGGAGGGCGAAATGCCCCCTGGTTGAGAATCACTCAGCTAGAAAGTAGGTTGAAACTTGGTTTCAGCCAAAGTAAGCGCTCAGAAGTCTAGGCTGAGACAGCACATCAGTCAAATCCATGGGAGACCCACGAACACTGAGCAGAGTTGATACTTTTTATTCCTGGGCTAAGAGGTAGGTTTGGACCCATCTTTGGGATGACCTTACAGAAGGAGCCTTAAATATCTGCAAAAGAAGTCTGGACTCCAATGAGGAATAATGAATTTTCTGTTGTCTAAACTAGGAGACATAAAATTAACGGAGATGTTCTAGTTATTAATCCAAGGGCTGCATATTGGATGGATTAAATCACCCAGCACCTGAAGGCAGGAAGATAGGGCACAGTTTACGAGTGGGCAGCAATTATACGGGTGCCAGGAAAAAAAAAGCCTGAAATACTGTGACAGATGTGGAAAGGACAGATGAACGATGTCAAAATAGAAAAGTATTGTCAAAAGTTTAAATAAGCTAAACGTATTGCATCCAGTCTAAGCCTCTGGAAACTTTAACTCTCACTGCAATTTAACTATGAGCAGAAAAGCTGCATGAACTTGGTCACCTTTGGTAAATTTTAGCACCACAGGGAGACTCCTTCGAGAGTTTCTTTTATGTATTATTTTTAATTCTTTGGACTTATGCAGCTTCATGACACTCGACCAGAAAGGGATTAATGAAATAAGTTTATAAATATTTATAAATTGATTTTATTTATGCAGCATTTTAAAAATAAAAATAGCAACTCAACTTGGGACTGCCAATGTTAGACCTACGAGGGCAGTGAAGTACCCCAGTCACTCAGAACTTGATGCATTCTTCCATTTAGCACATCAGCTCTTTGCAAAATATTTAATGTGTCCAATGTTTTAGCAGTGATATCCCCTCCAGTTGCTTGCTGTGCAGGGCTTTCTGGTAAAATTCACTTAGGGCACGAGACCATGCAATTTCATTCCAGGAGGCTCTGGAAGTCCCCATTCTCAACCCTCTCTCTCTGTAATGCTCAAGTGGGGTAAAGCAGAAAGGCCCAGAGACAGACTGCTGGAATCACAGTTTACCAACGCATCTCACTGAATGTTCTGCACTTTCTTTCCCCTTTCAAATTAAGCTGATTATCTGAATAAACCCTGCTTTCCCACATTACAAAAGAGATAGGTCAGGGAATTATTTAATTATATGATGTACCACTTTTCTCTATTAAGCTATTGCTTTATAAAAAAAAGAGATTATAGAGAGATATAAGTGATTTGCCATCTTTTGAAATGATGAAAACGTAGTAATGACAATTGAAACTGTAAAATTAAGATGAAAGAAACCCCATAATCTCTTTATCGTAAAACATATTTATCTTAACATATATAATAACCAGCTATATTACGTACATGATCAGATGTTTTTTGCCGTTATTGTTGTTTTTTGTTTTTAGTTTAAAGGCCGCCAGACTGAGAAAGCAATTACTCTCCTGTGATAAATTCCCATTATGGGTACTAAGATTTTCGATTTATATTGTTCCTCTTATCAGCTACTATCCTTCTGAACCATCTCAGAATCACTAAATGGGGCTCCAGAACTCCCCTCTCCACAAACTTCCAAGTTCCTATATATATATATATGTATTTTTAACTTCTTTTTTGTTTTAAACAACTATCTCTAGCTTATAGCATAGACCTTATTCTTGCAATAACTTGGTGAATAAATTAATTGAAGTATTTAATTCAAAAGTAGGAAATGCTTGAAAATTGTATCAGTGAGGAGAACTTAGAAGCCCTGAGAAGTATAAACTTCTCAATGTGCTTTGGTCTGATTGTTTTGCCACTGCTTAAGCATTTGTGCCAAAGATAAAGCTGTAGATCAACAAAACAATCGACAGTCATTTTCCCTCAAGGTATTCCACATTCTCTACTTTCCTCTCTAGGACTCCATCATAGAAATCTCAAAAACTTTTGTCATGCCATAAAAAACACCACCACATTTGGCCACGTGCACTTCTCCATCCCAGGCCCCCTCCTCTGAAACAAACAAAGACTGACTGGTCTTGTCCTTGGCTTCTTTGTTCCTGGTGCCTTCCTTTGCAAAGCACACAGGACAGCACTTCCTGTGGGACAGTGCCCAGAGAATGGCTGGCACCCCACGAGGACTGCTATTAACAGTAATAAGAACATGAGCTACATTTATAATCAAAGGTAACATGACTAGATCCCTGTTCCGGTTTAATAAGATAATTGAAAATTACCTCATGCAAGGTGTTCAATGACCAATAAATGTTTGGATGGTGGCCAGTGGCCTCTGGATACACAGGCATTTGATTATGAAAGGATGTTTGGCTGTTTCCCAGAAAGAACAGATAAAAAAGGGCAGAGCTATTTTCTCCCTTTTCCATGTGTATGGAGGAGAGTAGACATGGGCTAGGACAAGGTTGAATCAGGGACAATATGTAACCATTTGGCCAGTGACGAAATATTCAGCCTGGGGATGTTTTCCCACCAAGCCTTAACCGAGGGTAAAGTGATTGGAAAACAACCAACTCTTGGAGGAAAAGTTAAATGAACAGCCATGAAGACTTGGAGACAGAATTCCTGATAACTAGTCAAGTTTTAATATTTAGATTTTTACAAATGAGGACAATTTAGTTCTGATACATCAGGGGTAAAATTTGGGAAAGAATACTCATCTCTACAGTTTCTTGCCTAAAAGAAGTCATGTATATTTACAACACTCTTTCAATCAGTCTTTTTTGAAGCTGTATTAAGAACTGTGCTTCTACAGTGATTAACAAAGAATGATATAAGGAGTAGTGTCCTAGTAACTTACATAGTGGAATTTCTTATTTTTTGCCTATTTACATATTCAACCCTGATCAAGGAAGCAATGTTTTAAAATTCATTTATTTTGCTAAGTCAGAACATTTTTGGTGCTCAGGTTTTATTTTTGTTTTTCATTTTAGCCTCCCACATGAGAGATTCACTGCAGCTGAGAAGCATCCTATCAATATTATCCATGTTTCTTGAGTATTTCGTGGCCCAGAAAAAGGCAGTAAATGTTCCTCTGGGGTTAGATCAACTTCTCCCTCACGTTAGATGAGCAGGGAAAGCCCCAGCCCCTGGGGATATCTGTTTAGTACTCATATTCATTCAAATAGAAGTTGGAGGAGAGAAAAAAAATAGAGAAAAGTAGAGATGATGGAAAGCAGAGAAAATAAAAAGGCAGTGAATTTTTTAAGATGGGAGTAAGTAGTTAATTTATTAGTCTGAACTTACACAAGAGAATGACATTTAGACTGGGAATCAGCCAATCTCCATTTCTATTATATTGAACAATATGCCATTGCTGATACTTGAATGTTTTTGATCTAAAACTGATAAATCATATGATTCAACATAATACTAAAAATTGGAAGGAATTTACCTAAAGGTACCACAGAAGAGTTGCTTTAATTTAGACCTGAAGGTCAAAGGATATGTTTTGGAAGGAAATGACATACCAGTGCAGGAGGAGTGACTTCACACTTTTCCTCTGACGAGCTTTATAAGTATCACCAATGACTCTAGAAACCAGAAAGTATCTTGGTCCAGTGGAAATGGAAGAGACTATTTTTCTAGATGTTCTAAAGTCAAGAAGAATGTTCACTGAGTCTTTGCAATGGCCTTCTAAGTTTTGTGGGGAGTTACAAAGGATGCCTCCAGACTGAGACACAGATCACCCAGTGGAGAGGAGAAGAAAAACATGTAAATGCATCATCCACTGGGCTTCAGTGAGGGGGAAATAAAAGGTTCAATTAGCGACCACAGATAATTTGTAGGTCTTGAGCCAAGTTTACAGGGAATGAAGCTTTACTTCCTTTTACATTCTTAATCTCCTGGGTCTCAGCAGGGGTTGAAACAGTTCCATATAAAAGAACAGGGCAATTATTAGGCCCTTTGAACTGTACTGTGTAGGGCAATTCCAGTGGGATCATGTGTTTATAGGCAAATTAGTAGCTTCAGTGGTTTATTGTGAAGCTAACAAGTCATTAGAAGGGTCTGCCCCTCTAAGCACACTCTCTGAAGGTATTAGTAAATCGTGCTTCTGGGTTAGAGAAATAGAGCAGTTGGTTAAAACCAGTGTACCTGGCTTCTTTATTCTCCCCCTCCTAGATGTGAGCAGAGAGGAAAACTATTATTCAGTGAGCTTTATGCTGTGGTATTGATTTTGTATTTTTAAATGTAGTCTGGAGTCTGATTACTTTGCTACCTAACAGATCTGACTAAATGAAGAGACTCACTCTGACTCTTTAGAACAGGAGAAGGCATGAAAGAAGAACTAAAGAAAACCATCTGGCCCAAGATTATCCATTTTCCCTTCTTCTTGGCATTCTTCTGCCAGATGCTTACAAGGTATGTGAAAAGCACATGCCAGCTTCCTCTACTGGAGTCACGGACACTGAGGTCAGGACCACTCCGTGGCCAACAGATTCCTGACTCTTTCAGGGATTGCTAGCAAAGCAGGAGAAATCTTCTTTTGCTCTTGATAATCTATCTTCTTTCCAATTCTTACTTTACTCTCCCTCCCTTTTACATTCCATTCTCTTCTGACACACATACTCATATTTGTTGACCATTTTGCTTAGGGAAGAGGTGGGGGAGGGGCACGGCTCAATATTCTAAGACAGATTACCAGTGTCAGGTTGACCATAAACAGATAAGCAATAGATTCTGCTCTTGTAGTTATATTTCAGGGAGAGGGGCCTAATTCTTACCAAGACACTGGAGATATCTACTTTATTTCATATATTTTACTGTAAGACAGTTCACTTTTGAAAGACATTCTTCTCCTTCATCTCTTATGTTACCTGAGTAAAAAGTTTATTGCAATGTAGACTACCAGATCTATTAGAATTTATTTTTTCTCAAGAGGGTGGGCTAATACAAAAAATAATGAAGGAGGTACCTAGGCAGACTCAAATGAACACACTGACTTTTTAAATTCATTTTATTGTGGATGAATGAGTAACCCTTCTGTGAAGGGACCTTCTCATACACAGCTCTCTGAAAAAGTAAGGCTAGTGCAAGACACACTCAATAATAGACTGAGTTAAATGTTATACACCCAAGAGAAAACTGATGAAAGGGTAGGAGCAAAGGGGTTTTCAATACTTTAATCCAAATCACCTGTTGTTATGGAAAAAGGAATCTGATGAATCTCAATCATGGTCCTACAGATGCTGTGAGACTTTTAAAGATGGGATTTGCTAGGCGCTCTTTCAAAGCTTTTTCTAACACAAAGCAAAATACCCACAAATAATGCAAACAATTTAGGCATGTCCAGAAGTTGGAGTTAGTAAAAGAGGTTAGGAGTCATCTCATGGAAGCCTCCTAGAGTGAAGACCTGATTTGGTCAAACCCAATGAGTGTACAAAGTAGTCAGCTCTATGGTTTCATTCATGTTCATTTGATTTATACTTATTTATTATTTATTAGTCAATGCATAGCAGCATTAAACACTTACGAATTACTTCTGAGGTGAGAGGAAAGAGGAAGATGTCCTTCATAAGTAGGATCATGGCTCTGCCCCATAGGATCCAATTTCAGCTCTTATTTTGCTCAGAAATGTTCTCCTCCTGCCTAAAGGGCTTCAAAACGCCTCCCCCATGCCACAGTGGTGCTGAATGCTGACAGGGCAGAAAGGACGCAGCCGACAAAGATCACAGGTCCAGATCATCCAGGTGCTTGAGACAGAGAGCTGCAGCAACATGCAGCCATTCTCAGCCATTCCCACCAAAGAGGAAAGCAGGCAGCCAACACTGTGCAGAGCATACTAGAAGCAAAGCCTTCTGGGAAAATCAACTGATCAAGACCAAGAACTTGTGTAGATGCAAAGCAAAGACTAAGAATTTTCTGGGTTTAGTAAACAGGCCCCAAGGAGAGATGCAAGCATTACCATACAGACAGGGAAGAATGGGAGCAACAGGAGACAGACAGACAAAGACTGGACCAGAACAGAAAAATTCCCTTGTTCACGTTACCCGTCTTCCAGGGAGAACGAACTGGGTATCAGAACCTGCTTAATACGTTCTATGCCTGATCTTATTGAGTGAAAGTGAGTAAGTTATTTATAATTCTCATTCCAGAGGGTATGATCTATCATTCTCCATAAATTCCTATGTTATTTTCATAAAGTCCCTATTATACAACCTTTTCAGGCATTGCTAAATGTAAATATCTGGACTAGGTGGCCTCTAATTAATATTCAAGAATCTGACAGCCAAAGGTGTAAAAACTCAGTCATAGCTTAAAATGGCATGCACCTCAGTGAGCATGAAAATATTTTTTATGAACTGATTTATTATTAGTTAAGAATTTGGAGATTACTGATATAAAACAAAACATCTATCAGCTGTAAGACCTAAAAAGAAAGAAAAAGGAAAAAACAAAAAAAGTAGTATCCACTATAGAATTGTCTTAACACGGGCGATTTTGCCTGGCTGTGCAACACAGTACAATAGCAAAATCCTCTTTTATTTTGTGCCCTGTGTTTCACCTTGGCTACCAGAGTCCCCCTTCCATAAGCCAAGAAAGGAAAAGGGTAATGCCCCAACATTAAAATATTTTTCCTTCTTAGTCTCTTAAGAAAAGCAGAATGCCTGCCACTCATAGTGTACCAATAAGAGCTTCACACCTCAATAAGAACCTGGTTTCTGTCGTTCGGTCCAAAGAGAATATGAAATGCCAGGTGCTACTTCAACTTGGCAGCAGGAATTGTCAGTCCTTGCAGCTAGAACAGGAAAGTGATTTCAGCTAAAAAAAAAAATGTGTCTTCCCATTTCCCTTAGGCCCCTGCCCCTACTTCCCAGGTCAGTGAAGGGACATTGAGCATCACAACTATTGCTATTTTATAGCATTATCTTTATGACATTAGAATATGGTTTCACTTTTTCTTCTCAAATATTGGCGGTTATTCCTTAATTAAAATGGTTAGTGGGAGGATACATGACTGTCAGATTTTAAGTTACTGTTCTCATTGATCAGGAGAAAAATCAAAATGCTCTGGTAGAAAAAAAGAAAAAAGAAAAAAGAAAAGTGACATCAGACTGACCTTCTGGATGCCCACCATTACCCATGGACAACAATAATAGTTAATCCCTGAATGTACATCTTCCAGTCCATACTGGAGGAAATGCAATCAAGAGAAGTAGGGAGTGGATAGAAAAGATAAAATGAACAAAGATTAAAATGGTGTCACTGTCCATTTATGACCCTATAATTCTACTGAGTCATTTAATGAAGAGATTAAGCACAAACTCCATATAATTCCATACAAATGACCAACCCCACAAGTAAACTGTGTGGCTTTATGCAAGCTGCATGACTGACATAAGCTATTTACCATTTTATCAGTGGTGGAATAATAGAAGCAGGTGTTCCTGCTGGTCTAAGCAGAATACATTCGCTAAACATTTTATAAATCTATCAGACTGTTGTATCAGTGATGTATTGTACTATTGTATTTTTCTTCAGCCTGAGTTATGAAAACACACACACACACAAACCTCCTGCTAAGAATCAAAGGGTGAGGTCCACATTTCTTATGCTCTTTTTTAATGCCTATTTACAAAAACAAACAAATAAGCTTTCCATTATACTTTGGTAACTGCCTTTACAATAATTTCAAATGAAAAAAAAACCCCACAATTTTCCTGTGAGCAAACCAATTTTCCTAGTTGTGGTTCATTTATTTCTCTTTAATATTTCAAAGCTTTGTGGGTTTGGAAACATTTCTTTAAAAAAAATGCTGCAATTGTAGGGAAATGCAATGACTGATAAAAATGAAAACTGGGATTGAAGGTTTTGTCTGGTGTCTTTCTATTGTTCAGAGATCCCTTCTGGGGTTCCTCTTTGATCTAGAAATTCTTAAGCTGCAGCCAGTGCCAGGTCTCAGCATACACTATAAATGCGCTCACCTACAGAGGCACAGAAGCACGATTCCCTGCCCTGTTCCACAGAGTGCTAGCTGGAGACTCTCCCCCTCAGATTATTTGCTGGAACTTGATCAGCCATCAAATCGCTACATATGAAGAACTGTTTAGTAGCCTTTGTCAGAAAGCAGTGCTTCTTGCTGTGATGGACTCCTGGGGCTCTGGGCCAATGCCTAAGGCCTCTGCAGCCAGCACTAAGGCACAGAGAAGGTGCGTCATGCTCACTGAGAGAATGCATACATGAATAAATATAAGAATAACAGGATGACGACAGAGTTGCAGAAAACTGGCTGTGCCTCCTGAGGGTGGAGTTGAGGGGGCCACAGAAGAGGCTGTTTGGTGATTCTTAATCTTTCTTACGCCCTGATCTAAAAGTCAGGGAAGGACTGTACGTGGAAGATGGGTAGATTCAGAGCCCCACAGGAGAGACCAGTGGTGACTCTGAAGGCCTGCTAGCCAAGTCCAGAGCCAACTCAGTGGACACTGAGGGTCTGAGGGTGTGCCTCACAGCATTCAACTCATCCTAGTTAGAGGAGCACCCCCAAAAGGATAGTTAGAGGTTGTCCAGGTCCAAAGAATATCACTTTTTTAACCACGTCTTGGTGGTCACATTACTTAAAGTCTCAGATTGAAACTGAGGAGATTGGAGAGAAGTACCAATTTAGCCTTGATAGTTTAAGTGGGTTTTTCAGATTAAGAAGAAAAACGCCAGTGAAGAGCTAGGGGCACACAGGAGGCCACTAACCTGAGCATATGTTGGTTTTGAAAGGGACTTCAAGTACCAAGAAAGCAGATGTGAGCTCAGTTATCATAAGATACTTAGGTTAGACACACAAAAGGACTTTCTGATTAGAATGTGTACAGGACAATGGATGTATGACTCATAGTGGATATGAGACCAGCCATGGCTTTTCCAGATGAGTATCTATTTGTAGAGTTATGCCTTGGTCTTTGGGTGGTCTCTTCCAGGCCATAGAAAGATAGGTTACATTTACTTTTCCACCACTTTAAAAGAACATGTATATGGCTTTCAACTTGAAATAGAGTTGATTCTCATGTCATGTCATGTCAACGCCATCCTTGGGGCTCCTGGCTACACAGCTACAGAGAGTGCTTCCACCAAAGACCTGCCCACACCTCCAGCAATAAAGGCCTTCAGATAGGGTGCTGGGCAGTCACATACTCTTCAAAGTACTGTGTGGTGATACCAGCTGGTGTAGCTGAAAGAGTTTTTGTGGTATTACTACTACACAAAATCATGTAATGGTACTGAATAGATAGGTAGACTTTTTTTTTTTTTTGGTGAGGAAAATTCACCCTGAGCTAACATCCATTGCCAATCTTCGTCTTTTTTTTTTCGCTTGAGGAAGAATAGCCCTGAGCTACCAACTATGCCCATCCTCCTCTGCTTTGTATGTGGGATGCCTGCACAGCATGGCTGATGAGTGGGTCCGCATCCAGGATCTAAACCTGCGAACCCAGGCCGTGAAGCAGAGCACGTGGAACTTTCACCACTTAGCCACAGGGCTAGATCCTGAATAGATATATTTTATAGTAGCCAATACTGACTGAGTACTTAGTGGTGCTTTGTTCATATCGTCTCATTTAATCTTCAAAATGCCACCCTCCTCTCACAAGGGGCCCTATTATTGTTATCCTCAGTTTACAATAAGGACTGAAATGTGCTCAAAGGCACACAGCAGAGCTGGAGCCAGAACTCAACCTGACTCCAGAGCTGACACTGGCAGGAGTGTGACATGAGTAACTCAATGTTTTTCTAACACACTTTCCAAAGATGCAAGAAAAGGAACCACCAAATGACAACTTTCTCTGTTTAATGCTTCCTTATCAAATAATAAAGTCAGTTTCCTGGAAATACGGCGGCTATGTGGAAAGCTTCCTGGAAATGCTATTGGGGGTTGCTGGAACCTGGGACTGGAATGTGATCCCGTCCAGGGTAACAAAGCCCTTGAGAAGGGAAAGTGGATGCTCATCCTGCACTCTCTTGCAGCGGCCTTTGACTATCAATGCTTGAAGGTGGAAATCCAATTTTCAGACTTGCCAGATCTCCGCAATTAAGTCAACAATATCTCAAGGTATATCACAGGACTGTTTTTCATAAGGCTCTCAGGAGGTGGATGATTTCTAAAAGGCAATTTTCTAACATCTTGACAAAGCCTCAGCACGCTAACTCACCCGTTACAAGTCTGCATTCTGCAATACCTAATGTGGACGAAATCTAACAAGGCTGCTTCTTTCCACTTAGGAATCCCTTTTCAAGGGAAGAGAAGAGCCTCAGTGAAAAACGACAAAAAGTGTATAAATTGGTTTCCAATCCAGGTCAACTCTGATAAAACTGAAATCCTGGATAGTTATAAATAAAATGCCTGGTGTGACAATTTTCTTCTACGGGCAAACCCATACCACCACTCATCTCGCCTAATTAAAAATGCATCCGAATGCCACTGAATGTGAATTGTCTGGAACAGGCAAGAGGCCTTCAGAGTTGAACTTTCCTCTCTTGAGCTAAGAATGCCTCTGCGTGCATTGTTTATCTAAATTCTGGTCTGCATTCTTTCCAGAGCCGTTTACATTTTTGTTAATTAGGTCCATTAATTTATCTGGCAGAACAATTTTACAGCAAGACCCTACCTCTAATTCTCTAACCAGTCACCAGTCTTAGCCTTTATTTAATGCTGTGAGAATTTCGATTTAAAATAAACCCGTATAGTGCCAGAAATTTTTTTGCTCTTTCTCTCTACAGTCCCAACAAGTCAGAACTTGACTTGGATTTTCCACAGGGATAAGGTGTGAGCAAGATTTCCACACCTGCAGGGGAAGATTTGTTATAATGTCCCTCAAGATATGTTCTTTTCTTGGAATTCGAATACTATTTCTGGAGTTTCTGAGTGCTTAGATCCAGGAATTTCTAATCCCTTTTAATGACAAGTGTGCATGATGAATTTAAAAGGATATTTAGTCTACAATGGACTTGAGAGCCATCTTCAAAAATACAAAGGAAATTCTTATAAAATGTTGAAAGGTGAAGGAAAATAAAAAGTAACAAATTTAATTATCACAAACAGTAAATATATTTTTTTGCTGATAAGCCTCAGAAAAGTTTAAGTAACCAAAATTATTATTTTGGGTAATAAAAGAGTTTTAATAGTAGCTAGCATGTATAGTGTATTGATTACATCTGCTATTATTCTAAATGCTTTCTCCTTTTAGACTTTATGTATCAGTTTGGTTTTCATTCTTCAGTTGAAGGAACTGAGGCACAGATGGTTGAAGCAACTTGCTCAAGATCATACAGCTAATAAAAGACTGAGCCTAGAACTGACAAAAGGGAATCCATGTCTAGGATGCAGACACTTACCCACTACCTGATGCTGTCTTTGAATACAGACTTAGAGTAAATATTAAGAAATCTTCTTGACCTAAGGCTGGTGAGTTAAAAAAAAAAATCAAAATAAATCAAAATTACCTAGAAAGGAAAGGCAATGGCCTACTTCTGCGGGATAAAGAGGGAAAAAACCCCACCTAAACTTCCACAACAAGTCAGGAGTTCAGGAGGCTGGTTTAAAGGAACTTAGTAAATTTCTTGTTTGTCTTTGTAACGTCGTCTTCCTCCTGGCCTGTGGTGGTTTCCCCCGCAGGTGCAGAGACATCTATAGAGCTCCTGCTCGCTCACGGAGGGAGTAAGTGCTGAACAAGTCTGTTTGAAACATATGTCTCTTTGAAAGTTTAATGGGCGCTTTTTCCTCATTCTCCTTGTTGCTCTTTAGGAAACAGGCTGCATACTTTCAGGGATGGCGCCTTACCTTGTTCTCCTGGAAGAGGCAAGCAGTCCATGTTCCTAAGGAAAAAACGATCGCTTTGATCACGCTGCCTGCATGTCAGACTCCCTTCACGAACAATACACTGATTTTAAAAGTTCATTCTCACTAAAGAAAACTGAGTGTGTGACAGAGTTTGGAGGAAAGTCACCTGCTGGACATCTTTTCCAGCGATGCTCCTGAAATCTATCAGAGGTGACCCAACTATATTAGCTGGCAATATACAGTATCCTCAACCAATAAAACACCTTATGGTGTGTCTTTTGGCTTCATAACTAACCTCAATAATAATCCATTTTCAGTTACAAGTCAAGACAGCTCCAACTCTTAATGTTCTGATAAATAAATGGCCTAACAATTGGGAGCTAATTGTCACAGTGGGACAGTGTGAAAGCCTTGTAATCACGGTCTTTATTGTCACAACTAATTTTCATATTGTAGCAAAATATAACCTCAGGAGCCCGTTAGAATTAAAAAAATCACTTTCTACTCAAATGTAGAATTTATGGGCTTTAAATAAATTTTGGTAATTTCAAAGGATCTCAATCTCTTCAAAATGAGCAATCAACACTTCCATATTATTTGGGAATAACAACCAAAGCTGTAAAAATTTCATTTCCAAAAGAATAGATTGGTCCTATTCATGGGCAAAGTACTCTCAATATTTTTTGGATTTACGCTTTCAGATCTGTATCACAAATCTTAAAGAAATCTGTACTTATTTAAGACCAGAGTACATTTAGAGACAACAAAAAGTCATGTTGAGCTACAAGTAGATTGGCAAAATAAACATCCTTGTTAAGAGAAAGCTCTTATAAAAGCATGTTAATAAATCCAAATGACACTTAGAGCATATTACTAAGAGCACATTAAAATGGTGCTGAGATTTTGGGAAGTAATTAGTGCTCAGAATATACCATCGGGGGTTACCTGGACTGTTTTTTTAATTTTTTTTTTTAAAGAAAATAACAAAGGTTCAGTCTAGAATAATTAAATATACAGAGGACTCAAAATCCATTTACTTCTCGTGGACAAAGTTTCAGTGATTATCTTCCCCATCACAGAGGGGAACCGGGCAGTGTGGTTTTGACTGGGCTCTGCACAGAGTGGCACGCTGTTTGCTTCGTTTAACTTTCTTGAATATTATTAATCTTTGGGAAATTAGACTCTTCTCTGAGCAGCGTGAACCGCCATCCTCCAAACAACCTGATAATCAGGTAGGAAAACCTTCTCTCTGAGACACAGCTGCCACTAGCGCTTGATTTTTTCTTAATCATCCCTGAGAGGGAGAAATGAAAAGAACGTTTCTCTAACAAAATTTCTGGCACAGGCATACTGAAATGATAATTGGAGGCTTCATATAAATCAGTTTGGCTGAACTTAGTAAAATGAAGCCAAACAAAAATTACCCCTCAAATGGATTGAATTCGGTAAGATAAGTGGAGGACCTGGATGTCTATTTCTGATCTGTGTGGAACTGGACACTCATAAAGCCGGCATCGGAGGCATCCGATCAAGCATCTGCTCTGCTCTATCCATCCCTCTGCCCATAGTGTGACGGTCAAGAGCAGAAGCTCTGGACGGAGGCAGAGCTGGATTTGAATTCTGGCTGGATCCCTTTGTACCTTGGATGACTTCATCTCTAAACATCAGCTCTATCATCCCCAAATGAGATGATAACTTGCCTCCAACATTTCTTGGGAGAACCAACTGAAACAAGGTAAGACACATCATACTAAACTTGGCACACACAGTGCAATGGCAATTATTTGCAACAATAAAAATAAGTATTATTAACCTCACGCAAGAGACAAATCAGAATAAAGCGCTGATATAATGGATCCTCCCAGAAGGAGTGTATTGTAGCATTAAAAAAAAAACCCAGGATTTAGATTCAGAAAATTAAAGACAGAATCCCAGCTCTGTTGCTTGGTAAACGTGGGACTTGGAGCAAATTACATAGGCTCTCTGAATTTTAGTTTCCCCATAGGAATAATGGGAATAATAATTGTCTTCAACACAGAATAAAGGAGATAATGTCAGATTGAAAGTGCCTAGTATTGTGGCCTACCACTTAGCAAGGGCTTAACAAATGTTAGCAGAAGCTCCATCTTTCTGCAGAGCTCCAATGATAAGCCTCTCTCCTAGGAGACAAGACTCAGACACCTGGGTCACCAGCAAGTTTTGGATCTGAAACTGGCATGAATTTGGCAAGTACTGGCCTCTTAGATGTCAATATTGCAACTTATTTTTAAAAGGCAAGACAGTACCTTCTTCTTAATGCTGTGGCAAGCTCATCATTCCCTGTGGATTTGCTATACTCCCCGTATACTGGGAAAATCTATTAACACCACCGGTTTGATATCTGTGTCCACATCACATGACAAAAGGAAAGTCTTAGCATCTAAATAAGGTTACCATAGAATAATTGATAATTGGACATGTTTACACTTTATAAAATCCCCATAAATAAAGCATTTGTGCATGCTGTGTCAGACCAGAGGCAGTCTTTACAGGCAGATGTACTATATGCATACGCTCAATAGATAGTGAATGCAGAGTAATAAGTTCAGGTGAAATTCTTTCAACTGTGTCTTAAGCATCACAGAAAGTCCAAAAGGAAGCTGGATAAAATAGGCACAAAATTCCCTTTCCAAAAAGTTTAGTATTCAGGAGGGTATGCATAATTTGTGAATGTGATATCACAGAGAACAGAAGAAGGAATAGAAAGGCCTGGCAGTGTGAGGATTTTTCAGTAGCTAAATGTTTTTCTCTCACGAAACAGGCTTAAAATATTAGCAGAGGTGGTAGGCATTAATCATGAAACAAACAATAGCTCTGCTATACAGAAGTTAACTGATCTAGGAGATAATAGAAAATTCTGTAATCTATAAGGTCAAAATAAGATAATCAAGATGATATTTTCCTTGAACCGAAGTCTCACATGTTTAACCCTTAGCCCTGTTCAGAGTCAAGGGAAGTAGAGACTGTACTCTTCCCATTAAATGAAATAGGACTCTGTCAAGGCACAAGGAGGGGAGCAGGGTTTAGGACGGAAACCTGAGAGGTGAGTCATCTCTTGATTCAGCTACAGTTGTGATGTTTATGATCCGAATGAACTGAGACTCGGCCTTCACTATACATAATGCCACAGAGCCTGCTAATCTAGGTTGAAAGTAATTCGCAAACTAGTTGTCTGGATGAAGTTCATGGGTTCTTCACTACCCCTTCCTCACTCCTCATTCTCACAACACCCAAGGGAAACAAGCCCATGACAAAGGTTAATTAGATGCTTCCTGAGCCCCTAAAAGAGCAAAGCCACTCAAGAGAGAAAAAAACACTCATGCAGAAGTAGGAGGCACCAAGTCTACAAGGGCAACACAAGGTCTCCAAGTCTATTTGCTTAGAATTTATCTGGGGAGATAAAATGAAAATGCAGAATAATTAGTGCTGTGAAAAGTGCCTAATACCTAAACAGTCCTTAATTAATACTTGCTAATGAATAAAAAAATGAATGATTGAGTGAATGAATAAGTGAAAGTACTAATAAGGCAATATATAAAACCCCAAAATGTCAGAGGAATAGGCCATTCCAGGGGCTTGAAAGAACAAGGAAGGCATCATTGAAAAGGTGGAAATGGGGCAAGCTTTTAACAATAGGCTTCTTAAATATATATTCCCATTTATATTTACTATATTAACTGGCTTTTATCAGGCAATAATAAATTTAGCCCAAGTGGTAATGTTTACAAAGAATTCATTTAGTAAGATTAAAAAAAACACTAATTGTAAATTACCAGTATTATCCTTAGATAATGTCTGATTCTGTATAAATGCCCTCAAAATTAAGGTAAGAATTATGCTTCTGATACTGTCATCAACTGCCAAATATGAAGGATAATATTTGTTTTCCATTGTCACTGAGGCACCGACATAACTAATATTATTTTAAAGTATCTACTGATTGCAAAATGCAAAACAATGATAATAACTCTTCATATGATCCTTCACGAAGTCATTAAACACTGAAGTTTCTCTAGTAGAAAAACCAACACTACTTCAATTACCTTTCAAGAGATCTCTGCTATTTGCAATTCTCTTCCTGCACTCCTCCTGCTGTTGTATACATTTGCTACAACCAGTGTACTGAACACTGTCAAAGCCTAATTGTTATAACTTTCCAGCCTGTAGAATTTGCTAACGATTTTCCTGCTGTTGGCTAGTTGGATGCTACTACATTGAGAAATGCATGTGTTCCCTTCTCCATTCCCATCACCATTTACCTGCATGCATATTTTAAATACCAGTGGGGCTTTTGAATATATTTTAAGCATCTGGGTAACGATAAAAAACAATTTGCAAGGCAAATGAATTTATCAGCCTGATCTCTTGACCTAAGGTTTTGATGATGTTTGTTGAGAACTTTGGGCATAAACATTGGCCTTTGGATCTCTACCGTCTTCAAAATTCTAGTTGTGTTATTTCCTTTGGCTTGGGGAAAATAGCAGTTTAAAAGATTTATAGGCTAAATATGGAAAAAAATATAATAAATGAAGATCGGGCCAAAAGGAAAATAATTCATTCAACAACAGAACTAGTAAAAATGAGCAAAAGAAAAAAATTCTAACCATTAACAGCCAGTGAAGTGGCAAAAGCTTGTTTTTGTCCTCTCCTAGCTGGAATATAGGAATCCTAAACAGGAATTTGGGATTATGGAATAAGGTCTTTGCTCTGATTTTCTTACATTAAGCTTTGCTAAACGCTTTATTTTACTTTAATTCTGGATATTGCAAAGAGTGACATTAAGTAACTGTGTTCTAGAGAAAAAGAAATATATACTGTGCCCCTTTAGTAAAACTGTTTTTAAATTCTAATAGAATTTCAAGGTTATTATCTATTTCAGATCAACAGTGGGGGTCAGAGTTCACAGCAGCCAGAATTTACAAACCTCCAATGGGTTTTGATTGACAGCAATCAGCATCTCTTCAGCATCACTGAGGGAACAAAGTACAGGTCAAGACAGCGGGCGATTTCATCTGTCATTTTTAATTATCTAAATGATATTCACAGACAAAACCTTTCCCATCCATCAGGGCATCACATTACCATAGACAATGTTTGTTTAAAGAAGAGGCCATAAAATCAAACAATTATGAATGCAGACAAGCCTTGCTATTGACTGCATAAATAATCAAGCAAGAGTTCCAAAACTCTCTGCTAATGAATTGGTAGATTGCTGGCAGGAAGTGGCAAGTAATAATATAGACAATAGTCTAATGCTCTTATTGACTTTTACTAAAGCTTGACTACAGTCGCAAAGATTCAAAAATGACGTCAAGTGAGGTTTCCATAGGAGCGATATTGATAGCAGTACACAGCTAAAATACAAGTAGTTAACTCTTGACCTTATGGTAGGACCAGAGATCCCCGGAGAGCGCTGAAATGCTAGCAGGATAATACATCACGAACTGAGCCAACAGCCGCAGGGGCCCTGACAGCATTACCACACAGGCAAGGGGCCCTTCTTTTGCCATTTATAACATGGTAATCCCTAATAATTCAGATGCAACTCTGAAAATTAGTCTATTTCAGTTTGTTCGACGAGTAAGTAAAATTTTCCACCCCTCTATCCTTTTTTTTTGTTTGTTTGGAACAGTGAAGGAAGAGTATTTACCTAAAATACGTGTAACTGGTAGCAGCTAGCTGAAGTGGAAAGACCTGGAAGCAGAAGGCACTTGGCCTCAGAAATGAGGCAAACACTCCAACAGAACTTGCAAGATGTGGTGCATAGTCATGGATAAGGTCTATCCTCTGGCTAATGTATGCCATCCATAGAAATGCAAGTTAGTGGCATCTGTTTTTGTAGTACATCCTTATTTCTTGATTCAACTATCTTCTTAAGGAGTCTCTTTCTCCCCCCTTTTTAAAAACTATCAGTAAAGAGAATGACTCCAGCTTAACAGATACCATTTTGATGGGTTAAGGAAATCATCAGTTAATAATGCCCCATATTAAGTAAAACATCTTGATAATAGGCATGCTTTACTAACAAGCTGCTAATTGACAGACATTAGCCATTACCTCCCCACTGATCATTGATCTCAACACACAAAACAAACTGTCATATTATTTAGTACAAACTAATTTCTAAAATAAATACATTTACTGTGAAAAATATATTCCAGAGAAAGGAAAATTTCTCATCAATACCACAAAGAATGATTTAAGGGCGGGGATTTTGCATCTAAGAGAAGAGTTCACCCCAGCAAATATGATTTCCTACAGATGCTCAGCAAATCACAACCCACAGCCATGGCCATGAGCCTGAGAGTGCCATTTTCTGCTGTTAACCTCCAGGTTCAAAGTTCACATTTTATGAATTGAGCAGATACGGAGTAGGAGAGGAAGGGAAAACATGGAGTGGAAGAAGGCAAAATTCAATTGGCAGGAGACCAGAAGTGAGGAGAAAATAGGATAACATGAATGGTAAAATGTAAACCCTATCTTTGTTTCAGTAGATACTGTGCAAACAACACACTATAACACAGCTTCATCTAGTAGCTTCTGGGGGCTTTCCAGGCTTCCAGACTCTTTGGAAACATGGAAATATTTAAAACACAGCACAAAAGAATGCTCTACTAGTTTAAAAAAATATATGATATTAATAGAAGTCTCATGCTTCTTTGTTCAATTCTGAGCTTCAGTACTTCTTAAGTTATTTTTACATTATTTTTATTATACTAAAATTTAAATATAAAAAAAAAAGCGTAGTCACTGGCATTAGTGAGTCCTAGGTGCAGATCCTTTCTTCGTCATTTACTAGCTAAGTGATATTGAGCTTTTTTCTTTTACCTATGAAATGGGATTCTAACAGCTATTTCATTGGGAGGTTGTGAATGTTAAGAACTCAATTATATAGCATCTGATAAATGCTCATTAAATATCAATTCCTTTTTTCCCCCTCTAGTTTATATTTGTTTAATATATACATGTTACAATTCAGGGGTAATTTTGAGAGTAGGAGAAATAAGCTGCTTTTTACTTCTGTACAAATTAGACTATGATAAGAGCAATTATCACTACGTGTCCTTGAACTATCGAGATAATTCTTCTATTAGTCAAACTAACTTTCTCAATAAATATATCATCTCATAAGAATTTTAGCCATTCTAACTTGTTTTCTTTAAGCTGAAAATATCAGCCCTAATCTGAAAATAAAGCTCTAGAAATGTTTCAGTTGCTGATTTAATAGGAAATTTTTTTTTCAATAAAAGGATCAACTTCAATACAACTATTCTCTTATTCATTTGAAATTCAATTAGTCATTTTTAAATTGTGGTATGTTTGAGATAAAGCATATCTGGGAATTTGATCCAAGACCTTCTGCTGCCATCAATACACCCAAGGGTGAACATTTCTCTGAAGTTCCGGAAAAGCCAAGAAAAATAACATGGCATCCCATAAGATTAATTGCAAGGTTATTACCATGGGCCTCACTTTGTGCTTTTTATATATTTGACCATAAAAACTTCAACACAATGTCTTCTTAGCCCTGAAAAAGAAAAAATGTATCATCTCTCTTTCTGTCTCTCTCTCTCTGTCTACCTCTCTCTCCTTTCTTTCTCAATCAAAAAATAGAAGTTTTTGAGATAGAATGAACCTGAATGAAAATTAAAGTTAGTAATCTTGGTAATGAATGGGTTGTGTTGGAAGATATGGGCCAAAGATCATGGACTTCTGTTTTCCCTCTGCTAAATACCTACTTTTGTCTCTGAATATTTGATTATTTGCTTTGGTATTATGATGTTTCAGACTTCCGCGCCTTGGTGTTCACCTTCTTCTTACCTTGATGGACATGAAGTAGCTCAAAGGGATATAGAATATAAGCGGTAGGGACAGTTGAAAAACAAAATCTGCAAATGTTCCAAGCTACACATTTGTAAAAGAGAGTACAGGACATACAGTGTGTCCTTTTAGATTTTTTTTTAAGGTTCAAAACTACAGTTTTTAATTAAATTGCAAAGGATGGGGGGGAGATGCAGTTATTTTGAGAGAGTTCAGAAATTAAATGCAGTGATAAAATAAGAAAAAAACAAACAGGTGTCACCCTTCTTTTTTTAGTGTAAGTATAGATTCTAGATCCTAAAAATGCAGTGTAATATACAAACACAGATGCATACTTTTCCCCACATTTTAAAGATGGGAACATAACAGCATCCACAAAATTCTAGGTATATTCCAGGCAAAGATTAAAGAAAAGGAAAATGCATTTCGAGGGGAACATCCATCGTGTACATCCGTGGTGCAGTATACCCTACAAATTGGCTATTAGACCTGCCCTCATCTCTCTACAGAGGCAGCCACAGCTGGATCAGATCTATAATGTAATAGGGGGATGAGGTGTCTTTGGATAAGGGCCAGCATCTTAATTCCTGTTGAAAGAAATATTGCTGATAGAAATATTGACTGCTAAATTATTCTGAAGCGAGAACACGTTCTTCTTTTCTCTGTCACTCTAACCTCTGATATAGGGAGCCATCGTCTCCTCTATTTTTCTCAGATTGCCATCTTTTGTAGGGAGGTGGCACTCTTTCTACCCTATTACTAGCAGGAATCTTGTTTGCATCTTTGTCTGCAAGGCAACAGACAAGGAGGAAGAGGTACCAAAAGTCCCAAAAGGAAGCATGTGCTTTTCTGCCATAAAATACAATCCTATCAAATTAAAAAGACTCAACATATAACAATTGCTCATCTTTATTACAGAGTGACTATATTCTGAATGGACTAATCCCTTTCCACCTACCTTAGTTCAAGCCTGCCCAGCTCTGATTTCCTCATATCCAGAATCTGTGAATACTGCTGTATTTCTCTTTGTAACGTGAGGCATTCTAGATGACATCTGAAGAATAAAATTCTTTCTATGGAATAACATTCAGCTGACAGATGACCATATGACACCCTTCAAACAGTACAATATGTCACTATCAGAACACAACTGCTGGGAAGTCTATATTCGAGGTAATATTTAATGTTCAAGTCAAAACATAATGGAATTATACCAGCACTTAGTATGAACACACATAAAGAGAGGTAACAACACGCCTCATTCAAACATTATTTGCGTTTGGCTCACAAAAAGAGAAAATTTGTTACATTTTATAAATGAGAGAGAGCTAATCACATTTTAGCTCTAAAATTAAATGAAAAACAAATATTAAGCTTGTTTTTTTTTCCTAGGATGAAGAAAAATTGAGATAAATTTAACCTCTTTGATTCATCTTAATGTCACACTAGAATTTATTCACTAAAATTAAGAGTGTGGCATCAACCCCAAGCAGACACCCCTCCTAACCTCACTCAAGCCCCGTAAGATAGGAGAGCTGCAGCAGGGCCACTTCATAAATGACAATATGAAGGAAGGATGGAACTGAGGCGTCCAACTCTTTCACTTTTGAGGTTGAACATAAAACTCAATACAAAGTTCCTTTTCTAATAACATACACATTTTGAGGGTTATTAGCAAGGCCAGTGAATTGAGGGTTATTAGCAAGGCCAGTGAATTATCCTGACTGCATTCTCAGAGCAAGTCCTGCTTTCCCCATGGTAAAGCTGCTTCTGGTTTCAACGGGATCTTGAGAGAAGTGACTTTGTCACCATTAAAAGTATTTTAAAGGAAATACACAATTTTAAAACAAAGTACCCATGGTAGAGTATTTCTGTGATATCTGTTGCAAATGATTAACATTTTTATATTCCAAATGAATTAATAATGATAGTTCACTTGTTTTAAAGTGTTATCATTATTTACCTCCTTACACAGTCTTGCCAAAACTGTGTTATATATCTTACACAATACCAAGACATCTGTGTTTTTAAGGACAGAATACTGCCAGTGCCTTCTGCGGGGACTGTCCTTTCATTAGCTCGGTGACACTTAAAGAGTCTAGGGCATACGCAGAGGTGATGTGCCCCATGAAGGTGAGAGGAGGGAGAAAGTGCTACAGTAACGACAACGACGAAAATAGTAATAAAGGTATCAGATATGGAGCCCTTGTTATTTGCCAGGCTTGGTACAAAGGGCTTTACATGGACAATATTATTTAATTCTCACATCACTCCTATGAAATAGGTACGATAAAAACCTGTTTCAAAATTCGAGATCCCATTCTCTTCATCACTGCCACAGAACAGTCTCCATATCAGTTTGTCTGGGTTCCAATTCCAGCTCTATCGTGTGCTCTTTCTGTGAATTTGAATGAGTTACTTAGCTTTCCTAAGCTTCAGTTTCCCAGTCCGTACAGAGGAGTAAGATAATTTTTTCTGAAACGCCTCTCAGCTCTATCTCCATTGCAATCTCACCATCACCTCTCAGTTCAGCCTTGTCACCTTTGCCTGAGACTGTCCCAACCACTGCTGGTTGTTTCCCCCATCTGCGTGTTCTTTTTTCTCCCTCACGCACCTCCCACGGAGATCCCAATCACACCTTTAGATTTAAAGTTTTTCATGGCTCCTCACGGTATTCCGGATGAAGTCAAAACCCTAAGTGCTTGCATTTGGTTTCAACTTGACCTTCTACCTAGACTCATCTCCTGACTCTCTTTCACCTACCGTGCTGAAATCACTATATGAATGTCAGTCTCCCTTATAATACTGTACGTTTCTTGAAAGAGGGAGATGTCTTACTCATTAATAGCCCCAAACTTCAGCTCTGAACTGGCACAAAATAAGCCCTCAATAAATGCTTTTTGAATCAAAATGAACAGAACGCCCACACTAACTTTTCTATAGCCCCCATGCTGTGTCCCCACAGAACGACTCCCCACATCTTTGCCAAGCCCTGAGCGTCTGATCATGCCGTTCTCTCCACCTGAGGGGTCTTTCTATCCTTCTCCACTTAGCAGAACCACACTCACCCACCAAGTCCTGCTCAAGGATCACACTGCCTGAGGCACCTTCTCTAATTCTCAGTGCAGAATCCAAGCTCCGCCCTCGGGGTTCCCTTTACCGTTCAAGTCCTCCATGACTAGTTTTGCTCCTTGCAGATTTCATCACAATCATTTATTTCTGTATCTGCTTCCTTAGCCTGATTGGAGAAAGCCACAGGAACGAGGACATTGACTATTTCTTGGTTTTTGTAGTATCTAACTGCAGGGTCCACGACTCAGTAAATAATTTCATAAATGCCTATGTGATGGATTAGTATGCAAATTAGGGAGTACGAACAAACTATCATTTCGTTGAGAGGCCCTTGTGATCTGTGACACACCACCACACCAACCCTCCACTCTGGGGACTGTAGGGCACCACCATGCCATTCCCCTCTCCACAGCTCTCCCCCTCTTCTCCTGCTCTCTCTGTAGGACTTAGGGACAAGTGCGGGCAGCCCCCAGACCATGAAACTTCTGCATCTGGATGCCTGAACTGAATAGGGACAGGGACCTTCTTAGACAGCCTCCTGCAGGACATAGTACATGTGATATTCTGGGGGAATCACCCCACCATTACCAGCCATTTTCACCAGACAAATGGATGACCAAATACTGTGGCTGATGGCAGCACAGAAGTTCTCTCTGGGTAAGCTCCAGGCTTCTGCATTTTGCCAGCATAAGGGGTGGAGTTGGAGGAGAGGACATATTTTTCTTCATTCAGGCCCAGTGCTGCCCTAAGCACCCAACTCCAAATACCCAGGCTGCCTTCGCAGAAGCTTGGCCAGCAATCCTCCTCAGGGGCATGGTATTCTAGGTCACACAATCCTGAGGTACATAAAAAACACCATTACTCATCTGACATTGGTTAGAGCAAACTCTGGGTAGGAAAGGTGTGTGAATATGCGTGAAACTTTGAGTTATATCAAAGTAAAAATTATGAAGCCAACGCCCCTGTCCCAGCTTAAGAGGCAGGTCACTTGAGGTCCTGGTTCCATGTTGGTTGCTTCACCCCAATATAAATGTTTCACGGCTAAGATCAGGGGGCTGGACTAAATCAAGCCTGGCTGTACACGCTGGATCAACAGGAATCAACAGATGTGGCCACACCCAAGACCGACAGAATACATCAAAGAATGACCTAGAAATGTCATTAATGCTAAGAGTGCATACTTTCTTCACTAGATTATCTAATTGCAAAAGAAAAACTGGACTAAATAGTTATACATAGCATGTGAGGATGTCCACCTGAGTTCCATTAATGTCATCACTGTTACGTGCAAAATCTGTGAACTTCCCTAACAATGTTTAAAGCTTAGTAAATGTTTTGAAACTTAACTGGAAAGTTATAAGAAAATAGAAGAAACATAGCAATTTAACAAAAGTCTCCAAAACTATTGATAAATGGGTTCCCAATACACAAAAATAAAAAAGATCAAATAGTACAAATCATTCTTTTCTCCTATACCCAACCAGTTATCCATCAGGAACTGATGATTTCAATAAAGACAGAAGGTTAGGAGCCGGCCCCATGGACGAGTGGTTAAGATTTGCATGCTCCACTTTGGCAGTCCAGGGTTCGCCAGTTTGAGTCCGGGGTGCAGACCTGCACACTGCTCATTAAGCCTTGCTGCGGCAGCATGTCACATAGAAGAACTAGGATGACTTGCAAGCAGGATATACAACTATGTACTGGGGCTTGGGGGAGAAAAACAAAAAAGAGGAAGATTGGCAACAGGTGTTAGCTCAGGGCCAATCCTCCTCAGCAAAAAAAAAAAAAAGAAAGAAAGAAAGAAAGAAAGAAAAAGGAGGTTACAAAAACAAACACCTGAAATTGAAAGTAGATATAAAAATTGGCCTCCACTGCACACACTTGCCCACTGGTGATCACTGTTTAAGACACTAACTTGAGATAATAAGAAATAACCTGTTCTTTTATCTTTTAAAGAAGCATTCTGGGGAATGAAAGAGATGAAAAGGTGAATTGTTTATGTTGAGTCACTCAGCTTGCCACTCGGGCAACTAAGATAAGAAAAGTACTTACTGGAAGGCAAATACTCATATTTTATTGACTTGATCCTCTATCTCTTCTTTCACATGAACGAGGAGAAAAGTGCTTACTGTCACTATGAGATTTGTTAACCAAATTCCTCTGAGAGCATATGTACATCAAGAGTTTATTCACCATGCACTGATTTAAGTCATTGTCCAAAATCACTTGGTCCTAATTTTTCTTGAGCACTATTATAGTGGCCAAAAAATCACAATTATGTAGGCGCTCACATGCGCACACAGTTATCTGTGCAGGTACGTTCTTCACCACCGCCACCTCCTCCAATGATGGCCATTCAGAAGTGACTCACGGTGGGTGCTTAAACCCTATCACTCAAAGAGCCCAGATTGGTCTTCCGGAAATCAGCTGTCGTAAGGCCAACCTCCCAGCTTCTGACCGCTCTCTTAGTGGCGAGACCCAGCCCTAGAGCCGTGCCTCTGCCTGCTCGTGCCATGGTAGCTATGTCGATTTGGATGCCGACTGCTGGCATAACCCGAGCAGATGCAGGACCCATATGTGCAGCTCCAGATAAGATTTCCAAAGCACTGGCATCTGGATGTCAGCTTTTCCTTCCTGGCCCCACAGCTGAATTTCTGCTAGACCTGATTGTTTCTCTGCTGGGGGTCAGTCTGCTATGGCCCGGTTGTGCACAATGGTACTGCCTAGACTTCAGTGTTTGAAAACAGTAAGTTAGATAATCACCTTACCCTGCAGAACACCAGCAATTTACCTGTTTCGTCGGCTTTTGTGCCTAAGTCTATCAAGAGAAATTTGAAAAATATTGGCGCTATTTCTTCAATTCTTAATTTTTTTTATTTTTTAAACCTCCATTGATTAGTAACTAGGGTGCAGGGTCTAAAACAGGTATAGGTAACCTTATATTTACATGCACCAAGTTTCCAACAGGGAGAATTAGCATGAGAAGAAAATGTGCTATGGCAGATACATTGTGTCAGTGTTTCTCTGATTCTGTGGCAGCTTCCCCACAGCGCCAGAACAGCTGTGTGTCACCAGCACCTACTCCAAAAAAAAGCAAGGAGAGTCCTCATCTACACATCATCTCTTTTCACTTGCTCCTTTGCAAATGAGTGACCGGATGAATGTTCCCTTCCAGGTGGGAGTAACAAAATGAGAAAAAGAAATGCTTCCCAAGTGTGAATCATCATAGATTAAAAATGCTAAAGCCTTCCTCCAGGGAGAAAGAATAGCTTGATAACAAATTGACAACGACGTGTCCTCCTGCTCATCTGTGCCAGCTTTCCCAAAGCGCAGACCTTTCTTTCTCTGCAGACCAAGACTACCCCTTATCAAGGAATGAACAGTTGCCATGCTCATCCCCAGTGTGTGGCTCATACCTCAGTGAGGAAGAACTGGGAGAAATGAGCTTTGTTTGACTGATGGGAACTCCATCAATTAGATTTCTGGGTGATAGATGTCAATGTGATACAATTACTGATATTTCTGCAAGGAACATAAAGCGGATGTAAGATTTAAATAAATATTGTGCAAAGGGATTGTGTTTAAAAACACACACACACAGAAACTTTAAAATAATACTGTGTGCTGACTTTAAATTAAACTGATTTAATCTCAAAATAAATTAAAATCTCAAAATCTGTCCATTTTATAGAAATTGAATTAAAATACAAAATTAAATCACACGATCTCAAGGTGTTATTTCTTTTATATCATAAGGTTGGTGACAGTGACTTCATTTAAAGATGAAACTGAACCACTTTTATCAACTATTACATATTGCTTAAAATGTACCTGGATTGCTACCAAGCATTTCAGCAAGAAATAACTTAGATTTGGTGTTTTAAACTAAATTTATAAAACATGAAAAATCTCAATCATTCCTATTTTACACACATAAATGGAAACCAGCAGAGGCAAACAGACACGTACTCCTTCCTTGATAGCATGTGGATCTCAGTTTATTTTGTTTTTTTTTAATACTCTAGAGAACAGCTGGCATGTATTTTGTTCCCAATATTGTCTTCTGGCAGAATGATTCATGTAAATAAAGCAGCAGATTATAACATGTTGGGAAAAGAAACAGTTAGAAGGTTAAGTTTTTCCAGTTCTGAAAAACTCAAGAATAAAGATCACCCCTGGGTATTTCAGGAATGTAGGAGGGCTGACCAGCCTTCAGGAAGTTGGAACACCTCTGTTCCTGTGTTTAATATTCCTCCCAAGTGCAATCATGCAAAGCCTTTGGAAGGAATTGTCCTCTCTTTCACAGGGGTTTGACTTGAGCGCAGTTAATCATCACTGTGATAAAGCAATTAAAGGTATTCATAATTAGGATGAAACCAAATGTAAGTAATCAGAAAATTAAGGGGAAAATGACATTATGATGGGACTGTGCTTCCTTTAATGACCTCTTGGCTGAAAAGGACATTCTCACATTGGTGCACGGGGACTTGGGTGCATAATGGATTAACCCTAGGAGGAGCCCAGCATGTAAATGTCTTCTGCCAGGGAGAAGAATGCACCTTGGAATTGTTCGGCATCACTGACTTCTTAGTAATACTGCCCCCAACATAAGAGGCAATTAGTGACCAATCTGTTAGAAGTTACATGCATTGTTGACATAAATTCAAGTCATTCTACAAACCTATCAAGCACCTACTCAAAGTGCAACACAGGAGAAGATACAAAGACAGACAAGACATGGTCCCTGTTTTCAAGGTGCGTGTAAGCTAGCAGGAGACATAAGACACACAAACAATCATTCTAGAATTTTTTCCCCAAACAACACACATGGGTACATTCATGTGTATCTAAATCGGGGATTTTTCTGTATATGAATGATAGCTGGCCCTTAAAATGGCATTCCATTTCCTGAATTTTACTCAGTTGTAAATGCAATTGAGTAAACTGTACATTTTAGATCCTGTCTTCAAAGCTGCACCTGTCAATCCAGATTAGGACACAAAAATTTCTTATAAATTCTTTGAGATAAGAACAACATCTAAATATCCTCCCCAAAGCTGTATTTGGCATGCCTCATAGAAAGCGAGCTGTCTATGAACACTTGTTTAATGTCAATATATTGGGTCTATATTTTTCCTGCCCCAGCTAAATTGGTCCACGTTTAAGAGGATGCTGGTTATACATATTTTCTATGATGAATAACCTCACCAATAACCCAAAATTATGGGCAATGATCTCAGTGGCAAAACTTGTCCCCCAACCCCATCTCCCAATTATAATACTCCAGAACACTCTCCAAGGATTGAAGAAACACAACCTAATAACTTAGATATTGATCCAAATAAATAATATCATCTCCCTTTAGATTAAGTCTATGAGTTAAAGATCTCAAGGTTAATGCAAACATCAGTGGGAAAATAAAACCTGGATTTTTTTTAATTAAATGGATTTTAAACAGTTATTTCAATGGGTGTGACTAAAGGAGAAAACGCAGCAGGTAGAAACAAGAAGAGTATTCTCTGCACCTATATTTTCATGTTAAGCATGGCACTCTTTGGGGAAAAATTACTTTGTGCTTTTTAAAGCTTCTTAGGTTTCTCTGAAAATCAGGCTAAACTCTCCAAACATAGTCGCGTGAGATTCTACTAGACGCGCAGCTTTGTTGATGTGGCCCCAAATGATTTTGATTTTCGCCCTCGTTCAGCCTCTGCAGGCTGCCCCAAGTCTCCATTTCTGTTAATGACCTATTGCTTCTGTCTGATTCAATACAGCCCACTGGCTATGGAAATGGCAAGTCTCAGCAGGAGACAACAAAATGGTCAGCAAACAGGGCTGAGCCATGTCATTTTCCTCAAATACTTTCCCAGGAATGAAATGACAAGCTGTAAAATGTTGTCTTCTGTTCAGGGCAAATATTTCTTTATTAAACAAAATTGCATGTCCTCTAGTTTTCATTCAAACCATAGCTTAAAGTATGTCACTTGAAAAACTTCAACTGTAAAATAATTTAATACTTAATATTGCCCTTATAATTCATTTCTCTGTCTCCCACTTCCACTTCAGGGTTCCAATCCCAGCTGTGCCAGTTACTAACAGCTGCGGATCCAGAAGCAAGTCACTTTACCACTCTGAACTTCAGTCTCTTCATCCTTAAAATGGAAATGATAACAGTACCTAATTCAAAAGATGGGTGAGGGGATCAATGGAGATAAGGTATGTCAGCAGCTCACTCAGCGAGTGCCTAGCAAACAGTAAGTCTCAATAAATGTGTGCTAATATATATTGTTATTCCCCTAACTTGCATAGTTCTGTATAGAAAACCTGCATCTGGGAAACTAGGATCAAATTACTTTCTGCTTGGATCCAATTTTAACATTTCAATTTTAGAGAATCCAGAAGCTACCTTACTTTCCTATGTTCTTAACAGAATGAGTCTTCTCCATACAAAGTTTCCATTCTCATTTAAACAGAATCCTTCAGATACTTTACAGTGAAGTCATAGTGAGCAGCAGCAATTGAGGTATCTTGCCAATTTCAGTAGAGGACATGTCCTGAGAAAGGACTGTTTTATTCCAGCCTGAAATTCTTCCCCACTAAAATCTACCTAACTATACTGTAGTCTCCAAGTAAAACCAGGTTAAACGATAATCCGTTAGTTACCAATCTGTCACATAAATTTTCCAAACTCATAAGCAACTTTCCCAATGAGAATAATTTGATCTACAACAATCCAATTCCTTGTAAAAGAATAAATAAATAATAGAGCTTAGCTGTGGATCCAGTGCAAACTAATCATTCAGCAGAGATAACTGATACCCACTCAAAGAACCAGGCCTGGGTACTTTATATTTAGAAAGACGCAACAATGTCTTCCGGAAGATTAAAGCCTGTCTAAATTCTGGATTGGGCTTTTACATTCAGTCCACCTAAATGTGATCTCAAGAGAGGATACAGTTGATCTTACCATGCATTATTAAATAGTTACTGAGTTTTATCTCCTATGTGACTACAATTCTAAAAGTATAATTTAAAATGTCATTGAACTATCCTTATGGATTAAAGATGCAATTAAAATAGTCATTGATATTATCATTTGCCTTTGTATTTATGTAGAACTCACAGGCTTCCCACTTACAAAAAAAGAATTTTCTGTTTCTTTAGGTCAATTCTACCCTTGGTCTAATCTCTACACCAGACTAAATTTACTAAAACATTGTAACACCCTAAAATGAAGTCTGAGAGTGGATTATTTCAGAGGGCATTTTTCTGGTGGCCTAAGGGGTCACCTGCATTTTTTATATCTTTAGAAATGAGGGAAACAGCTGCTCTGACCTGACAATTCTCACCACAGTTATCTGTCCTCAAGGGAATTTGACTAGGCTCTTCTGTGTGGGTAATCTAACCATCAGCTACACATTCTATTAACGCAGAATAATAAATATTTATAATAGCTTCACTAATTCACCCAAATGTTTATTTTTCCCAACATAGGTAAAGCAAAATTGTATGACTTTTTCCTTTTGCAGGCAAGCCTCTATTCTGTTGTCACAAAATAACACTGTCCCATGGATTCCCTACCTTGCAATCCTAAATCACCAGATCTTGAATTGGCCATTGTCCGGGAAGTGGTATTCACAAGGTGCAAGCAGACATTAATAAAAACAGCCGGGGTCTTGGTGACCAGGAGCATCTGGCACAGCTTCTGCTCTGGCCTGCAGGTGCCTGTCTGCAGCTGAGACAGGATGGAGCCTAGTAGCAATCCCTGCACCCCCTAGCCGGACCCCCAAAGTGCCTTCTTATTACAGGTGCTTACAGATCTCGGTGACTGTGGTCTTTAATGGGTTGAGTATCACCCAGAAGAAGCAAACCATTTGCAAAGATGTACCAGCCGTGGTGTTCTGTATAATTTCTCTCTTGGAATCAGCTGTTCTTTCCACCACTGTTTTCAAGAGACAAGGATCACAATCCCATTTTGGTTGATTTACAGAACGTCAAATGCAATAAGAGAAACAGAATATTTGATGGTAGAGAAATACTTGATTTTTATTTTCTTCATTTTGCTTGTATTTTCTGACTTTTCAACATTGTCTTCCTTTTTTTTCTTACTTTGTGCAGTTAAAAAAAGAGGTAATTGACCACACATGTGTGCACACATGCATGCACACACACACACACACAGAGAGACAACTACTTAAAGATTCCTCTAATAATTTTTTTGTCTTTAAAAAGATAGTGAAGTAGACTACAGATGTGACATTATCGTATAATAATTGTTCAATTATATGTTCAATTTAGCTCTTATTGTATTTAGAGATTTTTTTAATATCTTAAACTAATTTTGATTTGATTCTCCTAAGCCAGACTTTCCCAGGAATGTCTTGCAGAATACTACTGTTCCAGGATGCTCACAGGTGTCTGCAATCACCTGTTCGGGAAACAAAGCGCACTACCTACCCTGCCCCCAATCCCCAATCTTTGCTCAAACCCAAATGCTCACAGAGTCCAAAGGCTTGCGGAGTTCTGGAGACTCAGATAAGAAAGCAGCCCTGACCATACTGACTGAGTTTTGGGTCCATGATAAATGATAATCAGCTGGTGTCACTCTGTTCTACGTCATTCCAAGCTGATGCTGGTAAGAATAAAGTAACATCTACTACCATTAAGGACTAAGGTAAAGCCGAAACCAACACTGTAAGGTAGCCCAGATTTGCAGACATCGATATATATCAGGAAATTATTCACATTCATATTCGATGCATAACCCTAAGATTTTCTGAAACCTCCATCCACTTTTAAAATTGAAGGTATAATTATCCTTCTGTTCCACTTTAATCTCCAAACCATTTGGCCACCCTTAGTGCCTGAGAAAGAATTAAAGATATGTTCCCACACCTTGCAAATAATCTTCCTATCAGCAGGCCCCAAACAAAAGCTGCCCAACATAATGATAATTTTAAGCTTGTAGCCAAAGGAAACACTCATTGACCAGCCCCAAGCTGGGTGATCGGATTCCCTCCAGTGGCTTCCGTGGAACAGCCTGTCACAGGCAACTTTTGTTGAACACCATGTGCCACGCACTGTGTGTGCTATCTCATCTAATTCCCACAGTAACCATGAGGTAAAAACTGACCATCTCCACTTGAGGTTCGGGAGACTGAGGCTTAGAGAGTTTAAATAATTTGCCCAAGTCTACATAACTAAGAGCAGGGATGCAAATCCAGGCATAACTGATTCAAAAGCCACTCGTCTACGTTACGCTGAACTGTGTTGGCCTGTTTTGTTATTGTTTTTCTCCACTTGCACTGGGAATGCTGAGAGGCAAAATGATGACTCTTCTTTGTACCTCAGTATTTTCTCCAGTCTCTGATGCAAATTAGGCATTCAGTGAATATTTACTGAACTAAAGCTCAGTATTTTTAGATTTATTGTCTCATTTTCCTAGATCCTGGCTACTTGAGATAACTAATTTTGTGACTAGGAAGACCCCACTTATTATTAGCACTAATTACAGTCACATGGCCAAAATCCAAAGCTTTCCTCCACAATGATGGTTAACCTCAACCCCCTTCTCACCCACACCTGTCACACTACTTTCTCAGCGAACGATGACATATGTTTACTCTGCTAATCGAAGTTCGTAGGGTACGTGAAAACTCGAAGGGATATAGACCTGTCCCATATATACACATACTATCACGAAAATCCTTCTGGAAGTGATCCCTTCTGCTCTTAACGTGGAAAGGTGCCCTTTCTGGCATCACAGGTGATGGATTCTGTGCAACATACAGCAGAAGAATCATATGTGTACCTCAATGTCCACTCATAATTTACAGCAATGGATGATGACTGCTTCTACTTCCTGGCTCTTCTGGACCTCTGATCGGCTGTTTATTCCCATTTCTCTAAGCAAATCGAGGAGACTATAAGGCATGATGAGAAGAGTAATGGCATATAACATTTTGGTTTAAAGGAAACATTGATTCTGGAGTTCCTTTACAAACTCTACTTTTTCTAGTTGCTTCCTGGTTGCTAATGAGATTATTCTGACAACTCCTTTGGTTTTATGAGAAGGATTTTCATTCTCAAAGTGAAAATATATTCTTTTTTTGTTTGCTTTTTTGGCTGAGGACGATTCACCATGAGCTAACATCTGTTGCTAATCTTGCTCTATTTTGTATGTGAGCCACTGTCACAGCATGGCCACTGACAGACGAGTGATGCAGGTCCATGCCTGGAAACTAAACCCAGGCTGCCAAAATGGAGCATGTCAAACTTAACCACTAGGTCACCGGGGCTGGCCCTGACAATATATTCTTAATACCAAATTTTAAATTTTACTGTGAACCAGTATATATTAGTATATACTTATATATACCAAATATAAATACCATTTATGTAAACAGATAAGTTATGTTGTGTTCAATGAAAATTATTTATCTTGCTTTTAACCTGAGAGGATTTTATGGATAATGTTCCTATATTCCTGTCTTGGTAATGCTCCTGATAAACATTAACATTTTTTTCAAAAACTTGGGCATTATTCTGTACTACCCAACCTACAAACAGAAACACCAGCAGACATTTATTAAACACCTTCTACATATCAGGTTCTGGACTAATCACTCTTTTTTTTTTTTTTTTTTGCTGAGGAAGATTAGCCCTGAGCTAACATCTGTGCCAATCTTTCTCCACTTTATATGTGGGTTGCCACCACAACATGGCTGATGAGTGGTACAGGTCTGCACTAGCAATCCAAACCCACAAACCCGGGCCGCTGGAATGGAGTGTGGCAAACCCAACCGCCATGCTACAGGGCTGGCCCCTGGACTAATTACTTTCAACTACACTATCTCATTCAATCCTCACATGTCTTTCAGGAAAACCTCTACTACTCTTTTCTCTATTTTAGAAATGAGGAACCCAAGGCTTGGAGAGGGCAAGAGACTGTTCTAGTTCCACGAAGTGAGCAAATTGGGGATGTGAACTCAAGTTGGTTGGATGCCAAATTTCATGCACTAAAAGAATCTGCCAAGCTCTGTCCCTCATCTAGAGGAAACAGACAAACATGGCTGGGAACACAGAGGAGAGATGAGGTCCTGGTTCTGGGGTTAACTGGGGCTTTGTCCAGTAAGAATTTGTTTATTCTTTTATTCACCAGGTGTTTCTTCAGCACCCATTACATGAAGGACTAAAATTTTATACTTGGAATACACTACTACTAGCACTTATTCTGGCCCACCTCTGAAGGATATAGGAAGCTTACAGTGAATTTAATGGGATTTGAGCTTTTCAGAGAAAAGTTTCAGATTATTATTTTTCCACATTGTGGCAAATGAATAGCCCTATGTCCCCTTCTGTTTTTCATATACGAGTTAAAGCACCAATGACTTTTTAAACGACAGGTTTTAAACTTTCCAACCATAAAATATTTTCTCATACTCAATCATGAATATGATTTTATATGACTTAATGAGTTAATTTTGAATAACAAACTATACTTTTTCCCTTAAAATGAAAGGCTAAGGCAATACAGTATCGTGAAATAATGGTTTAGCCATCAACCTCTATGTGCTTCCATTTTTCAATTTTGAGATTGGAGATTTCGATAAAACATACATTCTTGAGTTAACGTGAAGATCACTGAGATAATTCTTGGCAAACCACAGCGAGATTCTCCAATGAACCAATTTTGTGAGTATGAAACATTAATCTAGATAGAGAATACATGCTAGGGTCAGAGTGATGCCTGCCTCGTGAGAACACAGCAATTTCGATGACATGCACATTCCACGTGGGAGACCCAACTGCCTCCTGCAATATTAGTTTGCCAAATTAGATAAGGGGCACGTCACATCCCTTTTATAAACCCTCTTTCAAAAGTTATGATTCATTCACACACATATTTCAGTTTAAACCCAGGTCAGTTATAATAGAAGTTATGAGTTAACTTTCAACATTAAAAACATTTCCTAAATGTCAATGCTGATATCTTACTTGAGGTAAGGATGTGAGCAAGGTGAACAGCAGACTTAAGAAATTTCTGCTTTTCTTTCTTTTTAAATAAAAATACTGTAAACCTTACTTCCAATTGTTTTACAGCTCAATTGATAAGGTGTGTTCTTTTTTTTTTGTTCAAGAAAATTTAAAAGCAACTAATTTAAATATGCAAAATTATCTTGAGTTGTTCATACGTGAACTTAAAAGCCGTGCAACACAGGAAAATTAAGTAATTATGCCTCCAAGTTATTTACTGCAATTAAGCTCATTTATCATATGCAAATTAGTGCAAACTGGTCTCATTAGTTACTAAATTACTCAATATGAGCTGAACAATGTAGCACTCCAGTTTGTAATGAAAAATCCCTGTAGAGGCAAGCAGTATCAATTAAGCTAATTTCCATATGCAAATATATTCACTAACTTTCTCTTTTTCTATATTTAGTTTTACATTTCCTTACCATTCTGGATCATAGGGAGACTATAGGGTCACTCACCTTTCTCTCCTTCCTCTATCAAAGCTAAAGAATGCCTCTATTTGAAGTTACATTATTTTATTTTAGCACTGATGTCCAACAGGATACCACTTTGCCAACAAGGTCCATCAGAAGTAAGAACATGCAATTTCCCTAGAGGAGATCAATTCTTAATAAGCATGAAATTCCAATTTATCAATAAAACAGAAAATAGACTTGAACATATCACTCTCTCTCACAGAAGTCTTTTGAGAACCCTACCATCAAATGTAAAACAAATGTTGACTTGATTAGGCAGCATCTTAAATAATAATTTGTATCTTTGTATTAGTCAGCTTTTGAGCTGTTTTACTTATTATTCCCTTTTCGTTGTCCAGATGTTTGAACTGTACTAGTTAACCTTTTATTTTCTCTTTCTGAATGAAATTAAAGGAGATGCTGATGATAACAGACATGGCATTCTCTACCCCCAACCCTGGCACGGTTATAAGTAGCTACTTTTGCCCATACATTCAATCTACTTTCTGTAAAGAATCTTCTTAGTCCTCTACAATTAACTGGTTCTCAGAGACTGAAGAAGGACTGTGGCTAGAAATACTTGAACAATAACAAAGATATAAAATACCACAAGATACTATGTATTTTGTTTTCCTCATTACATCAACCACAAATTTTTAAATATTTCAGTAGAAAACCTGTATAGTCTCATTTGTTTAACAATAATTCTGCAGGACCAAAAAAGTATATAGACCAACTAGTCACGATTCCAGGGTATGCCCTTAACCAATCTTCAAAATGTGATTAATAATGGAAATGTAGCCATTTAAATATAAATCCTGATCTGACTTTTTTCTAAATTTGATCCATAAAAGCTTCTTGCAAACCCGGCTCTTCTTACATGAGATATGACTCTACTCTGTATTCCAAGGCTGAAGGTGCTGAGGGAAAGAAAAACCACAGGACTGAAATCTGACGTTTCACTGAGATCTGCGGTGGTGTCCATCCCACCCAAATCTGACTACTTTGGCTACCACATAGAAAAACAGCTCCATTTGAGTTCCCTTCTTCCCCACCATTTTAAGAAAATACATACTTTAATGAAACTGTTCTGCTAAGGTAATGGCCATATCTACGTCTTCTACAAAAGAGTTGTTCTACTAATAAATGATCCTTGCAAAAACAACTATCTCCCTAGTTATGATGGGAAGACAGGCAGTCATGCAACCATTCTGCCCAGCCTTTTCTCATCCACCCTCAATCAGAGTCTCAGGTGTTATAATCTCAGAATGTTCTTGGCGGTTCTCTCTTGGTCTCCCTCAAAGGGTCTGCCCATGGGATTCTCTGGCAATTGGGGCTTGAATGTTCTAAGAGCGATTCAAAAGTTCCTTAATGTCCAGAAATAATTCAGAGTCAATGACATAGATATGGGAGGGTTCATGCAATATAGCGAAGCTTAAACTGACACCTGGATACCATGCTTCCACCATTTTTACCCTTTAAGGCATTTCTTATAGAATATTCTTTTATTCTCCCAAGACTTAGATTAAAATAATAAAACATGTGGGGACTTATAATTATATTCATCCACCTCAGAAAATTTCATTTATTTTAATATCTAAAACTAGTTATGGATAAAGACCATCCTTTGACCACTTTATAAGTATGTAACAGATATTAGTAATGATATGTATTACATAATGTCCGAAATACAACATATACATATCTATTCATAGTTCCCCATAATGTGCTGACAATGAACACAAACATGAACCTTAAAAATCTTCCACATACAAGGTTTGATTTGATTGTTTTAACACGTGTGAGGTGAGTAAAGCAGCATTACTCTAAAGTATCCAAAAACAACTGCAAATTTATATAAGAATTATATAAGCATTATCTACAGAAAAAAAATTTAACCCTTTCTGCTAAGGGTATGCAAATAACTAAAGCACTTCATTCATAAATCTGCACTAAGAAAAAGTCACTCCACTAGTTAATTTTATGAGTTACAAAGATGGTATTTGTTGCCATTTTGTGTTTCATTAACTTTGATAAAGTAAAATATGAATATTCTACCTGGTCTCTAAACTAGGATAGTAAAAGTAAACACCACTCATATTTTTCCATATTAACGAAATCATGAAGTGGGAACACTAATGCCCTAAGAGAGCCTTGAAAGCAGGAATCGAATCAGTGCTTAGTCAGTTGTACTGTATTCAGGAAAGATCCCACATAATAAACTAACGTTCTTAGGTTTTTACTTAGCTTGTCACAAAAAACACAATTCCTAGTCTTGACCCTTTGCCTTCTTGTGCCTCATCTGATTGATAAAAGTCAAAGAACAAAGTTAATTAAAATGCCTTGGCTCAGGCCCAATGCATATGTTCCATATCCTGCAGTTGTAAGGCTGGCATCAGTTGAACCCCTCAACTCTCCTGCAGAAGATGCCTCTGTTCTGAAATTCAGGCCTGAAACAGCTACAGGTTCAGTGGGGCTACAAGACTGGTCACAGTTAGTAGTAAGGCTTCCCTGTGAATGATGTGAATGGTGGCCCCAGAGCTGCGTAGTACACAGCCAGGGTGATGACCTAGCCTACATACACCAGTATTGTATCATTAAATTGGAAAATAACTTTGCAGCAGTTGATTTTACATTGACAGAATCACCATTAAGTTTAATTTTTTCCCACTCGGTGGGAAAGAAGTCAAATTTAAAGGATCCACCAAACTTTCTACATTTTCCTAAGGGAATATACAGCTAATAAGACATATGCAGCAAAAACACATATTGCAGTCCACAGAACGCGTGGCACCAAAATTAGGGAGTCCATCTTCATCCCCCATCCCTGACTCTCTATACCTTCATCCTCCATCCCTGACTCTGTACCAAGGGGTCCTTAGCATGCTCTCCCATGAAACACCACTGGGGGCGCAAGGAGCAGGCAAGGTTGGCACCTGGTGCAGAGAAGTCACCAGCATTTTCTGAGCCCCATGCTAGTATTCAGAACTGACCTCTACTTTACCTTCCAAATTCCATCACTTCCCTACTTCTGTCCATTCCAAATATATATTCTTTCCTTTTATTACCATTGTTTTTAAAAACGTCCTCATCATTTCTTGTAAAGTATTATAATCTAGTGTTAGCATTCTGGGTTCAAATTCAACTCTCACTAAACTAGTTATGTGAAGAGTCAGTTATTTAATTTTTATAAGTCTTAGTTTACCCAATTTTAAGGTTTGCATAATCGTAGCACTTATCTCACAGGTACAAATTTTGAGTATTCAATAATGATATAGGAGGAGAACTTGGCACTATACATAGAGTTTAATACATACCAAAAATTCAATAAACATAAGCTAAAATCAATGCAGATTAGGCTTTTTCTAATTGAAATAGACACACACGTACTTGCCCCTTACTTAGTATTCGCATTAGAAATGCAAATTTATAGTATAATAAAAATATTTGATGATAGGAAAATGGTTAAATAAATGATGATGCCTCCATAGTATGGAATGGCACATAGCCATTAATAAGAATGAAAGCTTATACTTTGTTAATACAGATATGACCACAAGATATTGATTTTAAAAAAGCTGATTGCTAAAGAGCATTTAATTGGCCAATGCTTGACCTCATGAATCTCAGACATAAATATACTCTAACAACACTGAGAACAAAATTATCCCTCCACATTCCCTTCTCATCTCCCTCCCTTCCTTACCACAAACATCCAGACACTTCTTTACCTTATACCACTCTTTAGGTTTGTTTTTTGCACCTAATACTTTACTGCAACTGTTTCAATTGACAAAACCTATGACATCTCTTCAGTATGTATCCTACTAAAGGATTTATCCTCAGCCACCTTGATATTGTTAATACTCCTTCCCCAAACAAAATCAAATCCTGTGGTTTCTTCTTTCCTTCCTGTCTACTCCTTTCTCATCTTCTACTTGCATCTTAAGTGATGACATATGCTGAGGTTGCCTCTCCCCGACCTTCTTTTCTCTTTGTTTCACATCAGTTCCATGGTCTGTAACTCACTGCTTGATTTGAACTATCATTCATCTAAACAGTAGTGATTTGTAATTCCCAACCCTATTTTCAGCCCTAGACTAGATCTTGCTCTAGAGGATCAGACTCAGGACTCTAACTGCTTACTCTCTTACCAGCTTGGCTATTTAAGAGCATATCCCTTTCACCTCTCTCAGGGAAAAGTATCATCAGACATCTAGCTACCAATCTAGAAAACTTGTGATCATTAACTCCTGTCATCCTCTAGCCTTTCACATCTAATTTATTACCATATGCCAATAATTTGATCTCAATTTCATACCTGCCTCTCCATTCATAGAGCCTCTATCTTGGAGAAGATCTTCATTTTGACTCTTGGACTATTGTAATAATTTCCTAAATAGTCTCTTTATATCAGCCTTTCACAACTCAAAGACTTCCTACACACTGTATTTTGATAATAACTCTAGAAACAAACCAAATCTTTATCTTGTCACTCTCTGGTATGAAAGCCTTCTCCATAGGCTCATCACTGGTTGCAGAATCCTGGCTTGGTTCAGTAGGCCTGTTACATTATGGCTCATACAACTTCTCAATCTTCTCTTACATACTCCCCTCTGTATGTGAAGCAGTCATCAAATCAAGCACCTTAACAATCCCCAAACAAGATCTATTAATACTTGTCCCCATGCCTTTGTGTTTGACATTCCCTTTGATTGGAATATTCTTTGCCTAATAAACTCCTAATTATCTATCAACAACTTTGAGAAGCCTTCTTTGATGCTTTGTGGCAAATTCAGAGCCTCGCTCTTTTGTAGCCCCATTGTACTTGACCAGTGTGATGTTTCTCACTTTGAGGCCTCCTGGTTCCTCTTTCCCCAAAAGATTGCATGCTAGTTAAGGACAGCAGCCATGTGCCTACTACAGCAAATTCTGTGTTCTACTGACTATTTGAAATTTTTTTTGTAATGAAGATAAATTGTCAGGTTAGAGACCATGCCTACCTTGTTGACCGCACAGGTTTTTCTCAGATATTTGCAAGTGAAGAAAGGTAGAAGAGAGGGAAGAAAGAATTCATCCCAGTCCCCATGAATCAACGTAATTCAATCATGGCCCTCCTGAAGGAAAATACTGAAACCACCTTATCCTTGCAGACCATTGAGATAGTGTTGAATGTGGTACAGAAATGGGTCTATGGGCTCAAGAGTTCCCCTGCTAGGAAGCAAGATAACTAGATAGCTTAGAGGAGGCCCTTATTGTTACTACTACTTCCCAACCTCTGCCTACCCACAATTCTAATATTTCATTTAGAAGAGTATATACAGCTCTTCCACTCCACAAGCACTGGTGTTAGAATCAAATGATAAGAAGTTTCAGTTTCTATGAAAATTTCAAGATCATCTGATGCAACCATATTTGGATGCCTGACTTTCTTGAATGCATCTCTACCAAGCCACTTATACTTCCCCTTAAAGCCAAAGGCTTTGAACATATTCCAAATGTGGCCATTCCTAGTTAGAAGTTTTCTTATATGAAGGTGATTTTTTTCTCTTCAGTTTTCACCCCTTTCTCTCTTCCACACTCTGAAGCCACATAGAATACATCTAGTCTTTTTTCACATGAGGTCTTCAAATATAGAGAGATGGCATCCCTTTTAAGTCATGTGTTTTCCAAACTAAACTTCACCGAGCCCTTTGCCACTCCTCATGTAACATTTCTAGCTCATGCACCAGTCTGGTTATTCTACTCCAAATGACATCCAGCTGTCTATGTTTCTCTTACAGTACATTGTATAAGTCAGTTGTGACCAACCCAAAAAACAGAAGAGCTCAGCAGCCTCATTGCAGATCCCCTATTCTTTCAATGACGCCTAATGCTGAAGTGGCATTTGGGGACTGCCTTCTATAGTATATTTTTACATTAAGCTTATGTTCAATTCAAACTCCTAAATTTCGTGTTTTAAATTAGTTTTAAATTCTTGCGGCTCCAAAGTCACCCTCCCTTGAGGACTTTGGAGTCAAATTTCCAGAAATAACTCAGAGGATAATAATTTGGAGATAGTGTTTGCATCATTTCTTTCACTGACTATGTTTTATGCACTGACTGCTTCAGAATATAAACAAGAGTCATCCTGAATCCCACTAGAACCTAACAATATACACATGGCATGGCTCATACAAAACTTATAAAGAAGATTCTAAACCAAGTATGTACAGGAAAGAGGGAAATAAGAATTTCGAAGATCTAGAAAGAAATGTCCTTTCTGTATTCCTGTAATCTACTGCACAGATAATTCAAAATTCTTTGTGCACAACAGAATAGCATCTCTTAAAGTGTAGTTCAAAACACATCAGTTGTATGGGACCTTAATAGATATTAGGGGAGAAATGAGGAATATCACAAGAAAGAAAAATAAACAAAATAAGGCTTTTCAGGGCCTTAAATCTGCAAATGTGAATTGTGACAGCTCAGACCTAAGGAAACATCAAAATTATCTCAAAAGGTCGTTAAAAATCATAAACTCCTGGACTTCACCCTGACGATTCTGATTGAGCAGGTATGTGTCCTTTCAACAAGTGTCTCAGGTGTTCTGAAGCTGCCAGCCAAGGAACCGCTTCAGAGAATCACCGGGATTTGACCACAGAGAACCTGATGATAACAGTTTCTGGGGTACATATTTTCAGCAATAATATGCAAGGTTCAATGCTACTTTTGGCCATCGAAAAAATGAAAGGACCCTCAAAGCCATTTTTTTAAAACTTTGCATCGACAGGAATCTGGCGCTTACCTTTATTTTTACCCCAAAGTTGATCTAAGTAAACATAGCCATCTTTTTCAAATAAGCTGCCTAAAGATCCCAAACATGTCTGTTTCTCTAATTCTATGTTAAAAATGTATCTAACATAGTAAAAATAGCAGCTTTGGCCACATCAACATTTATCCTGGAAGCAGAAACAATATAGAACAATTATCCATGGATGTGTTGAACTGATGGCAAAGTCTTAAGAAAAACAGTGTTGAGTGAGTGAGATGCTCAGTCTGGGAGAAATCTTCTCGTGGACTAAGTAACTGCAGTCCCATCCTAGTGAGCCTCACATTTATTTGTCACGAAACTCATTGCAAAATCAATTATTATTATTTGTCTCCTTTTACTTAAAAAGCATACTTCAAAACTTCACCCTGAGAAAGTCTGTAATTTGTTGGGGGGCAAACATTAAGATTGGAAGCAGTTATGAATATACATTGAAGCAAAGAAGAACTGAAATTTGGCAACACATAAAAATGTCACACTACTGTCACAACATTTTGCTCTTCCAAAAACACTATATAGGTCCAAAGACACACATATATCCACTTACAAATGAAGCACACACACAGTCACTCTGGGAACAGCTACTATACATTGCGCGTCAACTGAATGGTGCAATTCATCTCAATTATTACAGCACAGATAATACTTGCCCTCCCTTTCTCATTAATATTCTCTCAAGGGATGGCTTTCTAAAAAGAAAAAAATAAATTCATAAGAATGGCAGAATTCCAAGATAAAATAACAAGTCATATACATAGCTGAAATTTAAAAAAAAACACATTTTAATAAAAAGACTAAACGTATTCATTTTTTCTTAGTAAAATATAAGTTTCTTTTTCTTTTAAAGGTACCTGCAAAATATGACTTCCCAAATGTGCTTCAAATACTTCAATGGCCAGTGCACTGGGGCTTCTCCTTCGTTGTGCACCTATAACTTAAAAAAAAAGAGAGAAAAAACAAGAAAGAGAGAAAGAAAAATTAAGTCAGAGCTCTGATTCACACCTTCAGCTTAATTTCTCTCTAATTGCAACACTAGCTAGTTACTACACAACGAAATCTCAGAGAAACACAACCCAGTGTTGACCCTGGTTCTGTGTTGCCTGAGCATAAGAAGAACCTAGGTTGAACTTTCAACTCAGAACAGCAACCTCTACAAACATTAAAAACCATATCCAGGGCTTTTTTGCTTTTTTTTTTAAAATTTTCATTTTGGACTGTTTTTCCTATACTGGAGCAAAAACATATGAATGTCCACATTTCTTTAAAATAAACTAGCAAACTCTTTCTCTTAAAATTTAGATATTTTTAAAGTATACACTTACTGCCTTTTCCCTCAAGATTAAACATAAACTTTTCATATCCTCCAGGCTAGGAAAAAGCAAACAGGAAATTTTTTTTTTTTAATGTTCTAATGCAGTAACTTTATCATAACTTAATAAGCACAACATGTTGGACAAGAGAGTCTCATTAATGACTGTTTGCACTAGTGTGAAGTGTCCCAGGACGGCTGGATTTCATATTTACTGAGCATTCTCGCATAACTCTTCTTACAGGACTGCTGAGAAGCCCCACAGGCCTTTGGCCCCAGCAGGCGCCTTATGAGGTCAGCGACTGTTTTCTCATCTGAATACTCCTGTTCTCCTACTAACTTCCAGTCACTTCTCTTCTCGGCCTACCCTACACCTGTTATCTGCAGGCGCTTGCACTCAAAGAGCTCCCACAATCCTTAACAAAAGTGAGCTTAATGCATGATTTTTGTGGGATCCAGAATTGAGGGTCTTCTCTTTACAATTTTTTTTTTGCATGAGGTCACAATTTGCTTTTAAATCTGTTCTGAGTATTCCTTCCCCCTTTTATTTTCAGTTCTCAAATATAAAAATCAGTTTGCTTTCCAGTAATTTAGGAAAGAAAATATTGAGGTCTTTTCCATATTTCTAACAAGTAAATTCTCCATGTCTTCCTGCTTTTCTTGAAAATTTTACCACAAACTTCTGGTCTCTCAAACCAAGACACTACGAATTGAAAATAAAATCAAAATCTCCTACTTTCTCACCTTTAAAAACACTTTCAGTCTAGTTAACGAGAAAATTCCAGCAAAATGTTGGCTGGGATAATTCTGCTTCATTTCAGTTACAAAGTCAGTCAGTTGGACCCATAGCTTAGTAGGGATTATAATATAAAGGTACTTATGATTATTGTGCTGTGCAAGAGTTGGCAGTTTACCCCTGCAACTGTGACTTCATGTCGGCAATGTCTGAGAGGCATTCTGAAAATAGCATGAGTGTTAAGTACCATTATTACAGGCAAGAGGAAATAAAGGGGGCATTTTTTTTCAATGGGAAAATTTATAAAATATAATTGAAGAGTGATTATTATCAAAGAATATTCCAGCTGGAAGGGATCTTAGAGATCTGTATTCCAACTTTCTTATTTGCTTCAGAAGCAAAATACACAATTAATAATTTTAAATTAGAAAAATCAGTTTTCTATCCTGACTAATCTTTACTATAAGCATAGACACAGGATTTTTAAAATTTTAATATTCAGATATACTTAAGAGAGTACTAGTGTGTGTGTGTGTGTGTGTGTGTGTGTGTGTGTTTCTGATTAATTTCCTATTCTAACATGCACATTACTCCCTTCAAAACTCCTTTGGCATTTTTGATAATGCAGCTGTCTTGCTGAATACTGTTTTCAGTTTCTAGAGTGTTAATTGCACATTATGGTAGCTTGGTGTGAATGATCCCACATGAATAAAATCTGCAGACTTTTTTTTTTTTTTAAGATCGGGGGGACTTTGGGGAGGGAGAAGGGGGGAGTTGAAAAACTTCAAAAGTGTCCACTCTGTTTTTGAGGCAGTAATTAGGATCAAGAAAGCTCCTGATTAATGGTTCATAATTTGGGGGCTTTTCAGGACTTCCAATTACAAAGTTCAAAAGGAACCACTGCACCTCACAAAAGAAAATGGACTAATTTTAGAGAACATAGACTATTCTACAAAGAACTGGATTAAGATGGGGCCAGGAGAACAACAGCCACCAACCCATAGAGGAATCTAAAACATCACAGAAAACATAAGGAGCATGTTTATTTACTAGAAGGCCCAAGAAGCATGCTCTGGTAGATACTTCTTGACAGCTCACTTGCCTTCTAGAGCACGGAAACAGCTGGCTTTAGCGGGATGCAGAAGGGGTTATTCAAGCCTGGCCACTGATGGCCTTTCTTTTCCTCACTTAGGGCTCAGGCTGTTCTCTAAGTAAATGTTGCTAATGCATACATATTTAGAGATTTTATTTAAAAAACTTGTTATCCAGCTTGGGGATCCCACCAGTCTGCATTAGGTCTTATATTTGTGAGTTCGACCTACATAGTTGTTCTTTGTTCTTCAAATCCTCTAGAAATCTGCGTGTGTATCCCAGCACATGCAAGCATAACACACAAGTGTCTTGTAAGTGGTTTCATGCTATTCTAGTCAATGGCATTTTTATGGCACTGGAACTTCTCTTGATTTATATGTTTTGCACTTATGCAGGTGATGTGGGGCTGTAATGACAGTTCCTAATTTTATAACCAACATAAATATGTTAAACAGGAGCCCATTATGCCCCTGGTAGAAGCCCAGCTCTGACTCTAGCATTATTGGTAACTGAATAGATGTTAAATATGTACTTCTCATCTTGTGCTTTTTATCCTATTGCATTTGACATTTTGAGAATTGAAACAATAATCTAATAAGTCAGGAACAATGCAAATATGGTTATTTTGTTCCTCTATGTTAATCTCATTGTGTTTATGGAGTATCATTAATGCCAAAAGCAAAACCAAAGAGGCATTTCTTCAATAAGGTCCATCATTCTCACAAAAGTAATACACACTTATGAAGCTCTCTCAGATTTTTGTATTTTGGAAGTTGACAGTGTCTAAAACCATTTGGTCGCCCAGACACAATGTACACTTATCATTGCTGAATAGGTCACCGTTTCACCTGATCTACTGACATATTTCATTTACTTGTTTGTTCAATTAAAAGACACTACTTTTCGAAATTTAAAGAACACTAACCAAAGTAACCAAAAACACGCCTAGCACATTGCTAAATAAATAGAACATATAATCCCCTATCTGCGAAGATCATGTCCCTAACCCTAGTGAGAAGTGAGAATTGCAACAGTAGAGCAGCTTATACAAACTAATAAAAGAAAAAAAGATCAAACCATAGCAATATGGCAATTCAACTTCAAACTTGATTCAGCATTTACTGAGTACTATTTGATGCTGGAAATTGCTAACTACTGTAAGGCAACTAGTATTATAAAACCTAATAAACAGTACAAAAGAAAATTTTAAGCAATTTAGAATAAACCTAGGCCCAGCACACAATTATCAACAAACACCACAACACTATTATCATGTTTTTTGAGGGTTAAAAATAAAACACCTAGAGTTTTGAGATACTTTAAATTGGAAAAGATATACAGGGAGAAGGACTGCAAAAATCAATTAAAGAAATTCTGATTGTCTCCAAAATCTGAAATGATATCATAAGACATTAGGACTATGCATTTGGCCTTTCTCTCATTAAAAAACAGAAGACACGGAAGGTAACCACAATCTTAAATATGTATCTGAAAAATTCATTTTGCCCCTCAACTACATTGGCAAAAATGTCCTAATCTAGACTCTTCTGTATGACCTTGTGAGGTGGTCTCTGAGAATTAATTCAGTGCAGTAAAAGACAATCCCGCTTTCGGGAAATAGACCCCACACTCCAGCCATATTCCTAAGCAGTGCTCATCACCTTCAGGGATGTACAAACTCCAGGAAGAATGAGGATTAGCTCTCAGTGGGAGTTTGACCTATTCAGCCAAAAGGTCAGCTTGCCACAGAAGAACCCATTACAAAACAGAAATAGGACAGCTCAGTGGACACACACAATGAAAGGGGGAAAAGTCACGAGCCCGACTTGCCTGTGTCCTGCATTGCCCTTTTCCTTCGTAACTCTCCCCACCCCCACTTCCACAGAAGGTGGAGCTGTCCCAGCGCCTCACCAGCACGGTTTACAACTGGAAGGTAAACCACAGGCGGGGAGAGAGAAAGGAGCTTGTTATTTAAGGGATCAAAAGCGAAGATGAGTATGACGTGTGAGGCAGGGTTTCCAACCGACTGCATTATTAGGGAAAAGTAGTCACTGGCAGATAGGGAAGACTGTTTTAGAGAGATTTTCTCATCCCGGCCCCCTCCAGGGGGAGCAGTGTTGCAGCACAGGTGGATGCAGCCCTAAAGTTCCGCAGGTAGTATTTTGAGAATGGAATCATCCACCAAGTGAAAAGGCAAGCTTCATCCCCGGATGACTATCCTCTGAGTCCATCATCTAAGGGGCAAGGCTGTTCCCACACTGAGCCTGGGGGAAGGAGGAGCAAAACGCATACTCAGTGGAGTCCCGGACACCACTCCCTGGGCTTGAGCACTTGGGCCAAGCAAAGTCAGGGTCTGGGAAAGAATGGACTAGAGAATGCTTAATGAGTCTTTCCATGGCTACCAAAGAAAAGAAAAGGAATTTCCCTTAAAGAATCTCTATTAGCCTCCCTCACTGAAGGGCAAGGCAAGCCAGGGAGGGTTTCCCAGGAGCCTCAGAAGTTTATGAGGTATGAATTTGTGTGTGTGTGCGTGCGTGTCTGTGTGTGTCTGTGTTTCCCGATCAAAATAAAAACTTCTATGTTTTCATTTAATATGAGATCAAATCTTCATTCTGAAACCGGTCCTCACAGCTCTGCCTACTGCCCGCATCCTTTCTACCCTAAACTCCTTATTGTTTGTGCATGCCTTAGACACCAGGGGCACTTCAGCTTGGGATGGAGATGACACACTGGAAAAACTAGTGCTAGGTACCAGCGTAACCAATACAGCAGCACATTAACTGAAACTCTGTTGTTGCATGCACAATATGTGAAGTTTCCATACAACGCAGCGTGTAAATATCTGAAAACAAATAATAACAATGTACTTTCACTGAGATTAGTTTTTGCCATTTAAAATATAGGATAACTGATGATCCTGTGAATGCCTAAATAATAATAAATACAAGAAAGAAAACCTCCTATATTCAGGAGTAGTACACTTTGGGTTTATTTTTAAATTCTTATTTAGTATATTTTTAAAAATCAAAAAACATACCTTTGTAATTCACATCCCAGAACCCATTAACACACTATATTACCAATTTTAACCAAAAAGAGGTAGTTAATCCAATAAAATAATTAAACTCTAAGAAGTCTTACACTGATTCAAAAATTCTTTGATACAATACATATTTAAATTTTTCCCACAATGTAAATATAGATTGAATGTATTATGGAAAAGCATTAGGGATGATACAACTGTGAAAGTATTAATACTTACAAATGAATTGTTGAATTTGGAACCATTTCTGGTTTTCTCAAAAAAGCATATCTGTATCTGTATGGCCTTAACTAGTAAGAACTAAGGGGAAAACATAACATTCAATAGATCTGTTTAGTAGAGGGTGTGTTTATCATGCACTTCTTATCTTCTAAAGAACTAAAGAGTATTCATGCAATTTTTTGAAAATTTTTATTTACCATCTTTCACATCAAAATGGCAAAGTAGTCTAAATGTGAAATAGCACCCAAGGGTTACTATTATAAGTTCTGACAGTGTTTTGGGGTATTTGATAAGCAATAAATTACAGGGATTTCTTTTTAGTACAACATTTCCTTTTTAAAGACTCATTTTGTCCACCCTGCCTTCCTTTTCCACTGAAGGAAATGAGAATTTCCCACTCCTGAAGCAGATATTTCTCCATCTATAGCTGGGGAAAGGGGAAGACAGCCTTTCTCTGACAATCTAGTAGTTACTATAGGAACTATTATACGTCCCTGATATGGTCTACATATGGGGTAATTAACATTCTTCATGAGAGAACCCAGACTTCCCCATGACAATGGAATTCTTAAGGCAGTGGGTTAAGCTGCTGTTAGGAGTGACAGCACCTAAGGAGTGATGAAGCTATGATAGCCAATATCTCTTGGACAGAAACCCAGGAAAATGCAGGCATGAAGCTGTATCTTCCTGGGCTGAAGGTTGGGAAGTGGGGTACACGAGGGGAATCCTCAAGAAAGGCAAGGAGGCATGAGGGGCCAGAGCTGGCCAGTGGACTGGACTCATAGATGAGGAAATTCTGTACTTTCCTGTAACTTCAAAGTAATTGTTACAAATCCAAGGAGGACTTTCTAAAAGGTAGGTATTACTCAATCATTTCAATTTTACTTTCTTGATCATTTCCAAATAAAGTATATTAAAAGGGGGCGCTTTTTAAGGACCGAAGTCCAACAACAACTTACAAGACATCCAAGTCTTTTCTCAATGTGTTTCTTGGCTTCAAAAACACTTCATGCCACAGGGATTGCTTTTGGATGCAAAGTTTAAAATTAACTACTTAGTTCCCTTCATGCAGTGAAAGGAATGAGAATTTCCTCTTTTTCTTTACAAAATAAATAAAAGGGAGAAAACTGATCATGACTAATTCTTGTTTTGGCTTCCCAGCAGAGATGGAATGGCAGCCCCTCTCATTCTGGGGAAGCTCTAAGAGTGAGGCAGTTACACAGTGACTTCAGAATGAAGAAGACAGAATTGGAGAACCTTCAGGTGGCACAAAGTCTTGATTTTTATCTAACATGAACTCAGCAAGAAAATATAAACTAATTAATTCTGGCTTCAGGGCTATACCAACACACGTGCATTGAGTCTTACTACATGGCAGGCATTCTGCTGGGGACTCAGAACACAAAGATGGCCTGAGTCTCAGTCCACTGAGCAAGGCAGTCCCAGGGTACAGAGGTCTAGTGGGCCACAGAGAGGGTAGCACAGACACTGGCCCGGGCTTGAAGTCTGAACATGTCCGTGATGTGGGCGGTGCTCTGCTTTCTGGGGGCAATCTGCAGCTTTGAGCTTCTTCTTTTGTTCTTCCTGTCCATATTCAAATTCCTCTTCTTCTGGTAGCCACTGTCCTCTACACATCACCTACTCTGTATGTCAGAAGCGAATACTGCGTGTTCTCATGAATTAAGCACACAGTTCTTAGACAGACACCAAGTCTGGCTACAGCTATCACAGGGAAAAACAGAGAGAACACATCCAATTCAAGATTTGAAGGCAGCACTAACTTTGCAAAGTTTAACACTTGTCCTTTAATTGGTAGAAATGACCTCTCCTATGCTGAAAATTTTTTGAGAAGTTTACATTTTTAATGGGGATTAGATTTGGTATCCTCCCTTGGTAGGAGCTGAAAAAAAAGGGATTATTATACTTTCATTTTGGAAACTGTCTTGAAAGCCTTTCAGTCAAGTGCTGCCATACTGCTGTCACCCCTTCTGACCTTAGCAGCACACAGACTGTCAGTGGTAGGATTCCGCCCAGTTGGAAGGGGTGGAGATTATCATTAAATCAGTACAGTGTCAGTCTGCACTCGCTGGGAAAAGGAAGAGGTCTACATCTGTTATCTTGTTGGTTTTTTTTTCAAGTCTGATCCCAAAACTCGATGTTATGACATTTGTAACATCTGCTACAAATACTGAGGTAAGTCAGGCACAACCTTATTACTTCCAGTCTAATGCTCCATCCATCCTCTGGGCTTTCCTAGGCCACTGATACGACAGGGAGCTAAGAAACACTGGATGTGCAGGGAGCAGCCTGTGTTTCTGTGGGAGGAAAACGGCAATGTCTCTTGTCCTCTCCCCCTTCTCTATCCTGTTCACGCATTCATGAATTCAGTCACATTCATATTTTCCCTCTCTCTCCTGCTCTCTTGCTTTTGAGCCGCATCAATGCTTGGCAGTGTATTTAAGGACTTTCTTTCTGCCAAAAGAACAGTCAACACAAATAGTTCCATGAAACAGTGGGGTGTTGGCCCAAAAGACAAATTGCTCTGCTTATAACAGCACCTGCTTGAAAAGTCACTGTGATCAATTTGCAAAGCTTAACCATCTCAGGCTATGGTTTCACATTTATTCATCTAAAATTTGGTGAACGCTTATAATATGAAAGATATCAACCTCATTGATCTAGGTGCTACAGACGTCAGCCAGGCTCCCATTTCCATTTCTCAAAGCTTGCTGTATAAGTAGCAGAAGAAAGGTAAAAGCAAAACAGACATTGAGCCTCTTCTCTGTGCTGGGCACCGTGTCAGAGGATATAAAAATGAAAAAGCACCATCAGACCCTCTAGGTGATCAGAGTCTAGTGGGAAACTGACACATAAGCAAATGAATAAAATGCAATAAAGGCGCAACTCTCAACTCAGGATGGGGGCAGGGAGAGTGGAGGCAGCAAAGGCCTCAGAACAGGGATACTGATGGAACTGGGTATGGAGGGTGAGGTCACATAGGCAGTGAATGTTCTGGACCCCGGGATCCACTGGTCAGACAAGAAGGCGAGAACAGATGCACATGAACATAGGTAGATGTGCAAGGTTCCAGGCTCATCTTCTTCAACTTGCTTTTCCTTAAGCTGCAACACCAATGGATTGTCACACTCCTATAGACACCTGCAGGGCTGGGTCCCCTCACTAATATAGCACCTTTTTAGGGTTCAATACTACAGCTTAACAGTCACATGATTACACCCAGGAGGAGCAAGTCCATGCACTTCTATTTGAAAACCCTAACATTACAATTCGACCTCCTCTGCTACCTAAACACCACTGCTCACATCAACCCCCTGTGGTGCACATCTACGTCACAGCATCCAACTTGGCTTTGTGTGAAGCAGCTCAGTCACCAAATGGACTCTCACATCACCTTGGGGTTCTCAAAGGGACTTCGTGACTCAAGTCCCTTATTGTAGGACCTTCCCAAGATGCTGCTCGCAGAGAAAGTTCAATGAGAAGAGTCATATTACTGGGAGACGGTTGTGCGCAGAGGAAAGGATTTGGATTCTGGAGTCAGGCTGACCAAGTCTTAAATCCTCCATTTATCTGGGTGGTCTTGGACAAATTAGGTTCTGTGGACCTTAATTTCTTGGTCTGTCAAAGGGTTAATGCCTCATAGAGCTGTTGTGAGGACATGTAACATGGCCTGCCCTGCTTTAATGTTCCTCCTAGAACTTACTCGCATGTTGTCTCTCTCCTCCACTAGCATGTTACCTTTGTAAGCTGGAGGAATAATTTGCATACTGCTGACACTCCAGCGGTTAGAATCAGACCCAGAATACCGAAAGTGCACAATAAGTATCTGTGCATAAGCGAATACTCTAGAGCACAGTGCCTAGCCCTGGGGAGGCGTTCAGCACACATCAGCTCTCTCCTCCTTGTTATAAAAAGCAGATGCTGGCCCGAAGATGACCTTTTTAAATCATTATTTTTATCCCAATTTTAACAGAAATATTAGGACTATTTATTTAAATATTAGAAATATTTAGCAATTATTTCCTAAAATACTAGAAATATTTTGTTTCTCTGTATGTTGTCCCTGGTTTCTGCCTTTCTGCAAATCTACAGTGTCACCACAAGCCCCGTGAGCCAACTGTAATCAGGGCCCCAAACCAGTGCAAACATTTCACACATAGTTGGGCAAAGAGCCAGCAATTCACTGAGTGTCAGCAAGTGCCCACTGAATTTTCTTTTCAAGGGTTCACTCATGGCCTATTCCAGCAGTAATTGGCATTCGTTTTAAGATGCTGAATGCCTCAGACATAACTTGATTAGGTAAATGTACACAGCCACCACCACTGGAAACCAAAATCAGCTCTTACAACCCCACCATCTTCCCTCTGATTTCATATAAACAAAAGCCCACACAATCATCAATGGTAACTGAGCGGGAGCTAGGTCTCACTTATGGTAGCAGATCAAAGTCTGCATCACCATTGCCATCTGCCTCTTGGGGACTGACGGAGGCTATGATTTAGGCAGAGTTAGAAGCTAAATAAGAAAGATGAACACCACATGGAATATAGAGATTAGTAAGCAGGATAACAAGACTGTGAGACCCAGAATTAAGAACACACATAAGCATAAACTTTCACACTCCCCACCACCAGCACTGCCATGAAATGCATCAAGGAGAAAAAATCTAATTTGAAGAAGTAGTATTTAGATTTAAGGCTAAACTCAAGCCTCTCTCTGTCGGAGGTTCTTAACATGTTTCTTTCTTTGAATAACAGAGCCATTTAAGCAAACCCTCTTCCTAAGGTAATAGTCAAACACAAAACTTTGCATCTACAATTATAAAAATTCCAGAGAGTCTCTGAAACCCATGCATAGACCTCAGGTCAGGAACTCTTGCTTCAGATAAGAGTGAAGCATCCACATATATCATGTACCAGCCTGGCACTTAGTAGGATGGAACAAATGATTCCTTGAATGAATGAGTAAGTAATCAAATGAATACTCAGATGAATGAATGCAGGAGATTCAGCCAAGAGAGAATACACAACTAAAGCAGACACTTGCATTCTGTGTGGGACCGCAAGACTGAAAGCAGCAGCCAGTTAGTTGGTTTATTCACAAAAATTGCTTTGTGGAATTATATACTGCTCCTCCCCTTCTAAATGCAGACAGAGGGAGGAAAGGAAAAAGAGATAATGAAGGTTTGCAAATGAAGTGGGTACAACTGTGCAATCAATCAACATTTTCTGAAAAAGAATCTGCATCACTTGCCAAAAATCTGAACTGAATAACTGAACTAGCATTCTGATGAGGACGGACTTTGCCACTAGCCAGTCCTTTTTATTTGTCTTCCAGCTGTCTTGCTTCTCTTTTCCAGGAAGCCACTGGTCTCTTCGGTTTAGTGGGTTCAGGCACAGGAATTCATTTAACCCATGTCAAATGCAACTTATGATTCTTTTAATAAACCTTTACTGAGTGTTTGGTCTGTGCCAAGTGTCACGCTAGTTGGAAAAGAAACAATTCAATCAATCATCTAAATATTCGTTGAGGGCCTACTAAGTGCCAGGCACTCTTCTAGTGACATGCCATAGAAACAAAAGAGACCAACGTGCGTGTGTGGAGCTGACATTCCAGTGGGGAAGTCGGACAACAACAACAATGTACACACATCTAAATGTGATAAGTAGCCTGAAGACAAATAAAGGGGGAGAGGAAAAAGCAGCAGGAATTTCTGTATAAGATAGGAAATCAGGTAAGACCTCTCTAACAATCTATCTGAGACACGAATAAAGTGAAGGAGTGATGTGATCTCCAGGTGAAGAGAAGACAAAGTATGAAGACCCTGAGATGGGAGAAACTTACCAGGTGCAGGAAAGACAAGGAGCCATCATCTTCAAGGAAGCTAGAGACTAGGGAGAGAGAAATAGAAACTAATAAAATAACGATTGACTTGGAGGATCTCAGGAAAGGGGGCACGTAACTATAGGGAAATTCAAATACGTAAGAAGGAAGAGGGTATTGGGGTTGGAAATGAGTAGAAATTTTCCAGGCAAACAAGCCAGGGATTGGTGGGGGTGAGGGGAATGGCTGAGGTAGAGAGAAGAGCACAAGATGGCACAGAGCCAGCAGGATGTGTGAGTCCCACGTGAACGGGTAGAAATGTCAGAAGACATCTACAGGCCAAGTCACAAATGGCTTACAGACACTGCAAAGAAGTTTACAGTTTACACAGAGTAACTGCACTCCATTCGAAGAGTCTGAGAAGGGGAGGGACATGAGCACATGTGTGTTCTATCAACAGGGTAGCAGTGCACAGGGTAGAATTATGTTTGGAGGAAAGATGAAAACACGGCTATTGCACAGTCTAGATAAGAAATGATGATGAATTAATCCTAGTAAATAAGTTAGAAAGACTGTAGAGAGGATTATGGTTCTAAAGGTATTTAGGAAGCAGGATTGAGAGAGTTCTGTGATTGACCATTAAGGGAAAAAAATGAGTTATGAATTCCAGGTGTTCTGGTTAGTAAATAACATAGATGGTTTGATCATTCCCTGCAGTAGGACATTTAGAAGGGAAGAAGGTGTTAAGGAGAAGATGGGACACTGAACTGGGGTTATCTTTAGGACTGGCCCATTGAGATAAGATGTCCAATAAACCTGAGGCTCTGGGTTGAGGCAAGGCAGAGATGAGGACTTGGCTGGAAGTTATTAGCATATAGGCAGGTGTAGAAGCCACAGGAGGTGCAGAAGGAGGGGAGGGCTGGGAGCCAGCCTGGGGAACATTTGCATCTACAGAGAGAAGAGGAGGAAGCAAAGAGCCTGAGAATGAAGATCCAGAGTGGTAGACTCATCAGCTATGTCGAAAGTCATGAGTGAGCACGGAAGACCTTGGGTGGGGGCACTGCTGTCAACTGAAGAGTAAATGAGAGGTGAAAACAATGAGTTGCACAATTTAAATTCCTTTTCTAGAAATTTCAAAGTGAAAGGAAGAAGAATAGGGATGAAAGCTGGACAAGGAAGAGAAGTGGGAAAGCACTCTGGTGAAGGGATTTTTTTAAGTGCCTTGTGGGTGTTTATACCCTGAGAAGAAGAAGGAAGCAACAGCTATGAGATATAGGAAGATGGAAAACCCTCAAAAGAAGCTACAAAATTGCCTAGAGATTAGGTAAAGCTGAGAAATCGATACAACTTTTTTTTTTTTAATTCAGTATTTTACTACAACCTGAATCTACAAAAACGATGTTCCACGGGGAGGTGGCCCCTCCAGCCTATGGGACCTCAGCTTCAAAACAAGTTGTTCTACATGATGGTCAAACAACACAATAATCTACAATCCATGTTCAGAAGTATATTTCTATAGGGAAAGCTGCCTAAATACATCTAAATCAAGCCATCATTGTCCTCCTGAAACCTCCGTCCTTTCTCCTCTACTGCTAAGAGTTCCCATTCTGCTCATTCTGCAAGCTCATTAGTTCAGGGCAATCTCACTCCTTCTTGGTTCTCTCCACTATATAAATAGGGAAATCAAGCATTCTTTCCTAAGCTCCCGGTCTCCACTGTGACTTCAACAGTGACTTTCCTGCCAATTTCATGAAAACATGAAACTGTATATATATGTGAGTTTACAAAGATATCAACATGCTATAAAAAGTGCAAGACCCCACTTTTGTATGATGCTATTTTAAGGCTTCCTCCTTACCTCAAGCTACCAATATTCCCTCACTCATCAATAAGGATGTTCTCTCTTGGTCCAGTCGGTCCCCAGTCTCTCTGTCTTTGTATCTCTTGCCATGACAAAAGCTTTCAAAATGTCATAAATAGAGGAGTTACTTGGAATTGCTTTTGGAGTCCTTATAACTCTTGGATCACAAAAGCAATAAGTACTTCTTCCTTGCAGCCAAGATCTGTCAAATACCCACAGGCAAGTATTGCAACAGATTATTAATATACCCAGGTGTGAACTAAAAGAATATTAAGTAATCAGAGAAAACGAAAATGCCCTTTATTTGTTGGGAAAAGCAATTGAAAAGGGAAAGAAGAACCTCATATTCCTTCTGCATTATTTAATGAATTTTGATTAAGCCAATGAAGAAAGAAGCCAAGAACTGCTGTGTAGGAGAGAACAAGACCTTGTTTCCGAAGAAATATTTCTTACAGAAAGCAGTCGCCTCCCCTTCAGTGAGGTTGAATTTTCTAGGTAGCAAGAGAGAAAGAGAACTTTTCCAGGAACATTAGAAATATTGTTTAAACAGACCTCATCCTCAGAACTCTGAATACTAAATGCCCACCTTCGCTCCTTCAACTTGCTCCTCTTAGCTCTTCTCCTCCTTGCTCCCCTCGAAGACAGCCCACCCTGGGGCTTTCAGAGTCTGATGGGACTATATGGTCACTTATTTTCTTGGGCCAACTTCATTTTTATTCCTTTGCAGCATTGCTGCCATCCTTTTCTTCCCCTCATAATTTAAACCATAGTTGAGAGTAAGTTCTATACATTGTCCTCAGAAGTTCATCTGCCTCCTGTACTGACTTCACTGCATTAGAAAGAACTTCCTCCACAGTTAGTATCTCAACACAGGTCTAGCTCTGTCCTCTGCAATACTCTTCAAAGTATCAACATCTTCAATCATCTTAGTCTTTGAGTGTTCAGGAGTACTTAAAAAGGTGGGGGGGGGGGGCAGCTGTATTTTAGTAGAAAGAGCTTAATTCTTGGCGACAGAAACGTTTATTTCTAGTCTCAGCTCTGTCATTTGCCAGCTGGTGAACAGGGTAAGACGCTTGACATCCCGGTCTTGGTTTCCCCATCTGTACAGGGAGATAATCATCCCCTGTCAAAAGAGTTGTGGCCAGGACCAAACGCCAATGTTTGTGACAGTCTTCTAGCACATACCTAGCAAACAGTGAGGAATAAATACATTTTAATGCAATCTGGATTTTAAAAATCTTCTGTAGCAAAATAAAAATAAGCACTGGTAAAATGCTTTGAGAAGTATTAAAGAAAGTCACTAAGGTGACATTATATAAATAGGACTTTTCTGTCATTTCCTACGTTGTGTATAACCTCGAGCCAGATTTTTAGAAAAATCTCAGAAAAGTATGGTTACCAGAAAGATGAACATATTCCCACTCACTTCAGCATTTTAAGAATTAAATGAGATAATGTATGCAAAGTACCTAGCATGGTATTTGACACATATGAGGCGTCGACTAAATGTTTCCTTCCTCTTCCTCAAAAACGTATACTTCAGGAATCATGTGCAAATTTAAAAGAAAAAAAAAACCTGCAGATTTTGCAGAGTAAATCACATCATGGCCTTGTTCACAAATAAGAGTAATAAAATGGTGATTAGAGATAGAATATTTGGGCACATATGAAAATCCTTAAGACTACGGCTGAACTTTGAGTCCACGCTGTGGATTTTTAGCATGATAATCGGTTGTTAGAGTACATGGAGGAAGGCGGCATGGTGGTGTTGGATGTATACATACATATTCCACGTGCAAGTACATGCACATGCATGTGTGTGTGTGTCTACATAATATTTAAAAATCTACACTTATATCTCAACTTCTAAACACGTGTATACTTCATGGGTATTGGGAAGCTTGACTGAGCAGTGGCTGCAAACTCAGAGATGTGCACGCTCAGGCACTGACTACTGTAACGATGGTAGCAGCATAAACGTTAGCTTCCATTTTTGGCCAGGAGGGATAAACAGTCAGAAACCAGGCAGACCCACCCATTCTGCCCCCTCCACTCTTTGGTCTTGACTGGTCGTGTCAGGTTTGCTGTTGGCCCCATCTGGACAGCAGGTGTGTGCTGCACGCTGCATGTGTTTGATTATTGACCAGTGAGTCCTTCCAAAGGGCACATCCGGCTGCCGACTGACCCCTGGTCACGATGCGCGGCAGCCTGCCCTGTTTACATGGGGAAGAGCGAAAACTAAAAGAAAGTCGATTCTGAAATTTTTTAAACTACATTTTTGACCAGAGGCTTTTAACAAAGCCTCCATATCTATCCGTCAAAGAGTGAGCGTGGCAAGCTTGTATAGAGTCTATTAAGGGGGAATAAGGTTCATGAATTTCAAGCTTGGAGGGCTCTAATTACCTCATGCTCAAACTTTAACTACAAAACTCAGATAAATTGCTGCACTAAAACCATAGAAGATCGTCCAGCTGATTTGTGCCAGTGCATCTAAAGCTCAGCCAGGCTGATCCAAGGGAGGGTTTTCAAACCAGTCCTGGGGGAATATGTTCTGGACCTGTCTCTAATGAGAATGTGCGGATTACTTGGATGTTTTGGTAAAGCTACCCGGTAAATTAGTCAATCTGAAATTTTATTAGCCGCAGAGCATTACAGCAGTCAGTCACATAGCCCTAGAATACTGAGGGAATTAAAGTCATTTTAAGCATCTATTAGCCAGGTACCAGGAATCTGTCTCAGGCCCTGGCTGGTAGTTGTAACATTAAATTAATTGGCTAATAGTTACAGCTGTCTCCTCAGTGTTTTTGTTCTTAGAGGTGTGACCCCTTCTTGAACCAATTTATGTACACCCAGAGGGGGGTCCTATATTTATTCTAGTTCAGTGTATGATTTGGATTCAAAAACAAAACTGAAACCGAAAAAGAAAAAAGTCTGTATACATAAACCACAGTGCAAAACAGCTAAAGCTGAGCTTACGTAATGACAGCCTACAAGTTGGAATTCAGTGAATATGGGAGGCAGAGAAAAATGCAGAAAACACACACCCCTCCCAAATATTCAAAGCATTCCTATTTTATTAAAGACGCACCGAGGAAAAATGTGGATTTCCCTCTGCCTTGCATAACACTCTCCATGGCTATTTATCTAGTTACAAACTTTTATAGATGTGAAATATTTTAAGAAGTCCTTTAGAAATGGCCCGAGGTAATTTCAAACTTAACAGACCCTGTCCCACCAGAGCTCATTACAGTGAATTTTATAACAAAGTACCCTCTACTTAATTTTCAGAGCCTAGCCAAGCGTACCAGAAATGCAGCTGCATTAAGTGCGATTAATGGTACAATAAAAGCAGCGGAGGGCTAACACCCAAGAGCCAGCAGTAAACACTGGCTCCATGCTCTCCAGCCGTCAGTCCTGTGTCACAGGGCCTGGAGTGTTAGATTTCTGTATCAAGGGGGAAACATCTGGAGAAAAGTCTTCTGTCCTTCAACAGTTCCACCCAGAGCCTGTAGAAAAGGATATAAAGTTATTCCCTCCAGTTATGCCACTGGCATCTCTACTCCCTTTGAACAGGAGGCCGACACAGGAAGCTCATAGTCCCATCAGTGAGGGCAAAGGACACATTCAATTTCACCACAAATGATTCTACTAGCAAGTGACTCAGAATACTGTCAGATGCCAGAAAAACGAAGAAGTATCCAATCAGAATAGCATGTTTGTTCTTTTAAACAAACCAAAAAGACCAAAGGTTGGTGATAGGCAGGAACAATTATAATGATGTTTGCAAACCTCTTTAACAATAAAAACTCACAGTTAATATTTGAATATGAGAGACACCTAGAAACGAGCAAAAGCCTCACTGACTGATGCAGTCATCATTGTTAGACAATTTTTCAGTTAGTTAGTTAACTTTTTAAATACAATATGCAGTCAACCAGGTCTGGAAAGATGATTTTATATATTCATCTCCCATAAGTAATTAAAACAATTTTATCATGAAAAGTAGTATCTGATTATAACCGTTTCTTAATAATCCAGTCTGCAATCAGGGTCCTATTCCTCTATTTCCATTCCTGGATAAAATTCATCACTTAACAATATAAACAGGCAAGGACATACATTAACATTACATTTTTAACTAAAAAATCCCTACCAATAATTAAAGTGCAGAGAAATCTTCCTAATTATAATATTACAGATACAGTAAACCTAAATAGAGAAAAGTCATAGACAATCCCCAAATTTCATATTACTAAATACATGCTTCTAACCTCCTTCCTCAACAAAATTCTCCCAAGAGCTTTTATGCTAGTTTCGGTTTCATCATCGATGAAATGACCCATGAGAGGGGCAGAGAAAACACCAAGAGCCTGGGAAGCACATAACTGAAAACTCAGGCCGGGAGTCACGGAATGAACTGGACTCCAACTCCAATGGAGGCACTTTAGTGACACCAGCTGAGTCTCTCTCCCCCAACAAAACAATCCTGACCACTTCTTCCCCAAACAGAAAGCATGCCGCACCCCTAAAGAGAAGTAAACAAACTGATAAAGACCAAGGTTCTTATATAACCGGAGAGAGGCACATGAAGGGGAACTCCAGACCTTGTCATGGCTCAAGGAAGGACTGGAAATACGGGAGCTAGCACGTGAACAAAGGCCGTTTGGCAGTAGAATTCTTTTGCATTTTCCAGAGGTCTTAAAAAAAAGAAAAAACTAGGGGCCGGCCTGGTGGTGCAGTGGTTAAGTGCGCATGTTCCGCTTTGGCAGCCCAGGGTTTGCCGGTTTGGATCCCAGAATGGACCTATGCACTGCTGATCAAGCCATGCTGTGGCAGGCGTCCCACATATAAAGTAGAGCAAGATGGGCAAAGATGTTAGCTCAGGGCCAGTCTTCCTCAGCAAAAAGGGGAGGATTCGCAGCAGATGCTAGCTCAGGGCTAATCTTCCTCAAAAAAAAAACAAAGCAGAAAAAAAAGAGAAAAGTAGACACATTTTCAAAAAGTAAATAACGTTGTTCTAGACAACTCTGTTTCTGAATGAACTCAAAAATAGTTAAAAGTCATTTGTACCACTGCTTTCCAAATGAGTTTCCTTTATTAATCCTCCCTTTAGAAAGTTTGCTAAATCATGCCGTTATTTTTGTGAAAAATAACATCAATAAGTCTTATCGATTGACAGAGTATTAGAAATAAATGTATCCACGTGCAGACAGTTCTCAACTTATAGATGCTGGTGCCGAGTCCCCGTGGGGTCAACGTCTGCAAGAGGCTGTGCAATAAGAGTGCAGCCTCCAGAATCAGGCAGCTCAAGATTGCTGATGTCTTGCTATTTACCACCTACAGAATTTCAGGCCAGTTTCTTGATCTTGCTGAACCTTGATTTCCTGCTAAGATGCTTACTCATAGGGCTGAGAAGAGAGCTCAAGTACACGAAGTGCAGGGTATGTCCTATGTCCTTGAGTGTTGATTTTCAACTCTCCCTCCTTCCACAGTGGAAGAACTCTTGACAAACAGAGACCTCCCTGGAGGACAGGCTCCTGCTGACTAGCCTTGCAGAGCTTTGGCTTACACTATTCTCTTGGCTCCAACTACGCAACACCCTCAACTAAGTTTATACAAACTCTGTCATTCCAGCCTCACGCGGAGGCCTCACTCACACAGCCGCCCTTCAACGAACAGTTGGAAGGCTTCTTGTTCTGCTCTGAGCCCCGACGACATATTCCACACTGTTCTTCCAGCTTTTGCTTTATACCGTGTTTATAGTTTTCTTGCATGTATGCCCACATTTTAGTTTGTGATGTGACTGTTCTTATTTATAACCCACAGTGCCAATAAATATTTGAGTGGTCCTCCTAAAAACATTTAAGACATGTTTTGAGCTTTTTTTCCCTTACTTTTTGCTACAGTGTCTGAAATAATACAAATAACCCTGGTTAAAATTTGTCTGATTTAACAAACACGCTCGTTTAGAAAGTGCATCTTCTGAGTAGGCAAAAAGACTATTAATAATTCACACAGCACTGTGCATTGATGCCACCAGTTTGCTTTTCCCATAATCCCTGGAGGAATTGAGCTGTACTAAGAGAACTGGAATCTTGATAATGTGGAAAAAAAACGATAATTTTTGAACATGGAACTCTTTCAGGGTAAGCAAGGTTATCTTACCTCCCTTTTCCCCAAATGGTAGGCTCAGGGAGAGGACATAGAATAACCTTAGGACAACTGGGGACTTATGGGCCTGAAGAAACCTTAGTGGCAGATGAAGAAGGCATCAGCAATGTTGACAGAAAGGTATTCCAAACACTTCTGACCTAGTTCCAAATGGTGCCCAGCACCAAGCCAGTGCCCAGGTTGGGTGCTGATACTCCCTCCTGCCTCAGGATCATAAGGAAACCTGGTCCCAGGACCTACAGACATGAAAGGATGGCCAGTTCTATCACTGAGCTCCATCGTGGGCTCTGTGGACTAACTAGGAACCCAACCTCCATTTACATTATTTTTTCCTAGAATGAATGCACTGGCTTTATAAACTGAAAATTTATGTTTATAAATCTTTTTAATAGATCCTGATTTCCTTGAGGGCAAAGATCACTGTTGAAATGCTCCTAACCCTGAATCAACATTTCTATTTAACCCATAGTCTTTCCATAAATATGTGATGTTGATAATGATTAATTTCCAGCAACTGAAAGTGGCTAGCAAGGAATAAAATGAGATTCCAAGAGACAGTATCATTCAAGATATTTTTATTTAAGTACTTAGCTGAGATGTGAAACATAAGGGAGGGAAATCTATGGTCTCAGCAGAGGGCAGCTTGTCTCTTGAACTGCACATTCATCCTTGGGCTGGTTACACCAGCTCATATGCTCCAGGCAGAGTAATAAAAGCTTAATTCCATATCCTTCCACCTGGCTAACCCAGGTTTTTTGAACACAAGAGAGGAAGTTAACTTCAAGAATATCAATCTACTTCCTTTCACGAGCTATAAATGCACTCTAAAGTAAAAGATACACAGGAGGATCTCTTGACCTAGTATACCTTTTAGCTTTAAGTGGAATCGACTTTATTTTCCTGTCAACTACAATTTTCACTAAAGACTCCTGACTTCTTTATGGCATAATAAAGTTTTGTCTAGGATTACAATAAAAAGCTTTCATAATGTCCATGACCTGAACATTCTGGATTAATTTTTAAATTGCATCTGAAAATCAGTACAAATGGCAATTCAATGTTTATGCCCTTGAAGCCAGATTCATCCCCTTGCCTCTCTCATTTGGCTCAGATCTTTCAGGGCAAGTTTCACTATGTAAAAGCTGGGTTTAGAAGAGAGCTTTGCATAGGCTCAAATAAAGTTTACATTTATTTCAGTTTGATATATTTTCTTCGAGAGTGAATTAATTATTACTTGTGCTCCCCTTGGGGAAATGTAAATATTTTCGAACATGTCCCTTTGCCACATCCCTTCCTGTTAACACTTCCTTTAACTACTTGGCAGAGTGAGAAGGAAGGACGAGGAAGCAGAACAGCAGAGCGTGCATGAATTCCTTTCCACTGCCTTCCCTAAGACTGCTGACACCCTCCCTTTCCATTCGCCTATCGAGGAGGAGTGGGAAGCGGGGTGACATTTGACTCCACAGTGTCACACATGAATAACATTAAACCTGCGCCTTCCTTCTCCCCTCCTGGTATTTCATAACGGCATTAACTGTGCAATGGACTGGTCTCACAGCAGGTCCAGGGAAGGAAGCTGCTTATTGACTTATGAAAAGCATCTGATGAAACTGTAGGCAACTAAATCCTTTTAATTATATGGGAAGATATAAGCCAACAAATAAAACTGCTTTATTATTTTATTCAAATGTTAAGTTTCACCCTAGCATACAGCATTTTATTACATGAGCAAGTAACATGAGTTCAAAATGTCATTCCTACATGCCTGAGGTTTGTTTATTGACTAAGTATGTATTGATCACCCACTAAACGCCAAGGACTCAGAGGGCACTAAGGAAATGATTAGGAACAAAAAGAGACATGGCCCCTGCTTTCACAGGGTGACAGTCTTCTGGATTGAGGTTACAGCAAGCGGAACCCAACTGCAAACATAGCACTGGTTACACCACAGCTATTATCATATATTCTCAAAATGTCAGACTATGGAGGCCATTGTTTTGAAAGAGAAATTTGCCTAATAATAAAGTAACTAGTTGCAGAGGGTATTCCATACAGATATAGAATAATTTTTACACATGGAACTTCATGACTCTAAACTGAAGAACTAACTTCCACATTCACTATTTACCTTGAGAATTAGAGCACAATTGTCCATAGGCCCTGTATTTGTCATTTTTCATTCAACAACTTCCAATCCCTGATAACTAAATATACATGTTGCCCACCCAAACAGAACCAAGTTTGTGCTCTAGTCCCTCGTTTTTGCAAAGAAAATCCTAATTTTCTTGGACAGGTAATGTGCCCATTTCCAGGAAATGAATAGTAATTGGCTTTAAGTCAATTCTCTCATATCTGTGATTACATATCTGTGATCACTTTAATGGGACCATGACCCAGTTCTGCCTAATAAGACATAAAGGGAAGTTCCCTATGAATCTTCTGGGAAGTATTTCACACTTCTTCATATTGCCTCTTATGTAAGAACCAAAGCTTGCAGCTGCAACAACCATTTTTCGACCATGACATGACAAGTCTTGAGTGGAAAAGGCAATGCACTGAGGATGGCAGAGCAGAAAAACAGAATCTGGGTCCTGGGTGACCTTCTTGAGCCACTACAGTACCTGGGGCTAGCAACTCACAGACTTCTGTTACTGTGAGATAACTAAATCATGGTATTGCTTAGCCAACTATAAGTTACATACTCTATTATTTGCAGCTAAATATGTTTTAACTGATATGCCTGGTAAATTTTGTTTTTTAAGCCACAGACAAGACCTTGCATAGTTAGCCAGTCTCAAGGTGTCCTCCTCAATGTCGGGACTTTTAAAATTTTTCACTGAATGTTCCAAGCTTTAGACATCCCTTGTCATGAATGCCTGTATTAATTCCTTTAAGCCTAATAACACTGGAGGAATATGGCGTGTAGGGATGGGGGAGGATGGGGAGATAGTGATGTACATAGAGAAAGCATATAGGAGAGGAAGACTAAACTGAAAGAAATGGGATATAGAAGTGATACTTCAATATTAACTCCATTTCTAGAAACAGAAATGAGAAACTACAATTCAACCAGATTAGGGAAGAAGAGTTTTAGTGTAAGACTGAGGACAAGGAGAAGAAAAGAAAGCAGAAGTGCCAACAAAATAAACCCTAACTCACGTCTATAGTTTCAAATAAGCCCTAGTTTGACAAAAACCTAAAGTAGCTAAACCACCCCACATAGCACATCCTAGGAATGCGTGGATTCAATTACTGAGCAAGAGAGACTACCAGCAGCAAAGATGTTATTCTTGGAATTTCAATGCAAAGCAAATGTACAGATGTTGGCATAAAAGCCAAACTGTCTGAAACGGAATTGAAAAGAAAGATCCAGGGAGAAGATTAGAAGAGAGAGAGAATTAAACATGCAATAAAAGAGACCCCTGCATGCATGGCATCAAGGCTGGGCAGTCAATGCCTCTTGATACTCAGGTGCTAGTAATGGTGACATATATGAGATAAAAAAATGAGCAAGGGGGGGCTGGCCCTGTGGCCAAGTGGTTAAGTTCGCGCGCTCTGCTGCAGGCGGCCCAGTGTTTCGTTGGTTCGAATCCTGGGCGCGGACATGGCACTGCTCATCAGACCACGCTGAGGCAGCGTCTCACATGCCACAACTAGAAGGACCCACAACGAAGAATATACAACTGTGTACCGGGGGGCTTTGGGGAGAAAAAGGAAAAAATAAAATCTTTAAAAAAAAAAAAAAATGAGCAAGGGTACAGAATCAAACAAATACTATATTAAAGTCACTATCTCTGTGGGCAGGCTGTAAAAATCATATCATTCTCATTGAAAAGTAATTCATTAAACTGTACCCCAGCAGGATGTAAAGAACAACACACAGCATATGAAGATATTGAGCAGCAGGGGGCAATAAACTTTATAAAAACTATTAAAGCATGCAACAAAGAAAAACAATACAAGGAGGAAACAATGGAAATGTCAGCCAATTTATAAAATAACCATGTTAATACATAAGTGCAAACACTTCATGAAAAACACATATGCTTATCACATTAAATTCACATTCTGCATAACCACCCTTGAGATGTCAAGGCTGGCCTGCTGCAGGGCCACGAAATAAAAGTCAGCAGGTTGCCACATGGAAAGGCTGGTCCAGAAGAGCTTCGCACCAAGTAACCTAGTGAAATGCCCTAATTGTTTGCAGATACCTGAGACTTTGCTTCCGTTACAGACACAAAGTGTAACTGAAAACGGGGCCACACACATCCCACGACCAGTGATGTACGAGGACAGTTGTAGCTCTAAGCTGGTAGGCGTGAGCAACCTGGCCTCTACTCCAGTTTCTCGCCATATTTCAGGTGGTTCAGTAACTAACCCTGCTTGGACAACGGTTCCTGGGTAATGTATAGCTTAGGATCTCCGCAAAGCATGGAAGGCATTCATGAGCCCTGTCTTTCCAAATGGTTTTCTACCTCTGCTTCTCCCCAAGGATCTAAACTTCTACACCTTAAAAATCTGGGGGGGATTCCTCAGACCCATTATCCCTGAAGACCACTTGAGAGACACTAAAGTTAGTGTAACTAAAGTTAAACACTCTGTTTAACATTTTAGCAAATATTTATTGACCAAATTTCCTCCTGCCACCTTCACCGGGTGAGGAGGTGGGAGGTCAGGGGAGGGGTGGCTCTAGACCAGGGAAGAAGGGTAAAAGGGAAATCTTGTCTCCCAGGGCATCGTGGTGGGGCAAGGACTGGTGACAAGATGTTAATAAATCAGAAAAGATGGCTGAAATAAAAACAGAGCCCTGAAGATAAACTGTGCTTAGGAGGACTTTGGTCTGCTTACAATGGTCTGAAGTGGCAGAGAGAAAACCAACGAAAACTGCTTTCAACAATCCCTCATCTCTCCAAAATTATTTCCTATCTTTTAAAGGCCTAACTGTGTTATCTGTAATCTTCCTCACACCAACAAGACACAGGGCAACCGAAACAGAACCCAGGACAAGAAATCTACAGAAACCAGTACAGACACTAACACCCGCCAATCTGCCAGGCTTAGTGTACAGGCATAAACCATATTCCCTAATTAAACATGTCTCCACCCCATAAGCTTGCGATGAAGCAGCCATTCTCATTAACAGGCAGGATCCCTGTGTCCCCCATTCCCATCTCTGTCTCTCCCTCCCTTTCCTTCTCCCTTTCTTTAATTTACAGGGGCACCGGCCCACAGCATGGACAAATGGCCTACCTATGTTTGTTTTAAAGTTTTTCCATAAAATCATGTTCAGGACCTTAAGCCTTCTATTTCTGTACCTTTTAGATTATAAAACAAAAAATAAATCATTTTAGCCAAATTTTCTTTTACGATTCCTGCTGGGTTGAGAGTTTGGAGTTTAGGCTGGAATTAATTTTTATAGCCAAGTTATAAACACCTGATACTCAGCAGGTGCCACTAAAATGTATAGTTCCGAGATTACATGTGGTTTCCCTAATTTCAAAAGTTGATCTACTTGAAAATAATTTGTTTTTAAAACTGTCAAACTATAAAAGCCACTACACTTCCTTTCACTAGTTTATAAAGATTAATTGGAAGTAACACATGCTTGCAATTTGTAGGTCAAAGAAGATTTTGCCTGTTCAAGTAGAATTTGGCACAGGAAAACTACACATCCTCCAGCTGAAAACAGAGATCAAAGCAACCAAGACATAAAATATCTTGGAAGATTTATGTGTGTGTTTGTTTGTTTATTTTATTGTACGATCAGAGGTGACAGTGATGTGGCTCTCTCACTAGAAAAAGCAAACATTTTTACTTCAGATCACAAGAATAAAACCCTGTCTTTTCTGCTCTAATTATTTCTGGATTCCTTTCACAAGCCCCTTGAGCTAACAGTTTCAACATTATTCAGGTAAATGATGTAAGAAATCATACCCAGCAAAACTGTATCTATGGAGTTAACCCATTAGCATGCCAAAGTAGAATTTTACAGAACTGATCAGGCAAGGTTTGGGTTTTAGGATTAAAAATTTAGGGAAGCTTAATAAAACTGTCCTGTTTCTTTCACCAAAAAAAAAAAAAAAATGTGCTTAAGTACTTTCATGTTTTATCTTTTAACCTAAAAATAATACTCAAGCAGTGGTGGGCAGTGTTAATAACTGGTAAATTAATAAAATATCAAATGTTTAACTTCACAGAATGGAAGCAAAAAAAACTATTTCTACCTAAGGAAGAAGCTAAACAAATCTTATACATAAATAAACCCCCAAACACTATTCTAATATAAACTCTTTATACTGTGTGACCAGCTACAAATGAAACCACTATATGCTTTCTCATTTAGGAAATGGAGACTACAGGGGCCGGCCCTGTGGCTGAGTGGTTAAGTTCGCATGCTCTGCTGTGGCGGCCCAGGGTTTCACCAGTTCGGATCCTGGGCGTGGACATGGCACTGCTCATCAGGCCACGTTGAGGCGGCGTCCCACATGTCGCAACTAAGATATACAACTATGTATAGGCGGGTTTGGGGAGATAAAGCAGAAAAAAAAAAAAGATTGGCAACAGTTGTTAGCTTAGGTGCCAATCTTTAAAAAAAAAAAGAATGAAGCAGAGTAAGAATTTAAAAAAAACAAAGGAAATGGAGACTACAGGTCATACCAATAAAAAAAAATCACTAAAATTGCCAAAAACAAAAAAAACAAAAAACTGTCCAACCATTGGATGGAAAGGAAAGAGTTAAGCTCTTTGTCTCTGGTTCACAAGGTATTATGACTTCAGATTTTGCATCCTGATATCCTGGGCCATCATCTTCTATCCTTCCTTAATTTGGATATCCCAATGCATCATATTCATATTTTATCATTTTATCAGTCACATGTTAACTTTAAATGCTTAAATACACACACATATACTCATCAGATTTTCTTAAAATATGGATTCAGGAACAAACCTATAGGAAGAAGTGAAATGCTAGTTTGATGGGAATTTTATATATTAGAGAGAAACTCTAAACACAAACACCACTTGATTTTTTTCCCTCCAAATTAGACCAAAACCTTCCTTCTGATTATTTATTTATGTCATTTCACAGGACTAAAATCAGCCTGTCTCCAAATTTTGCAGCCATCCGTACTTTTTCTAATAAGAACTAATTTTACAAGGTCCTTTCTGGCCAAGAAACTTCCAACCACTATAAACTACTCAGACACAATACAAGATGATTAGACCAGAGTATATAGACTATGTAGCATAAACTGCCAGTTAAACATTATAGCGTGCTTCATTTTAATCATGTAGCTTTCATCTTTTTTGAACACCCTTTTTAGCATCTCTTGAAAAAAGAGGCTTTGAAAAAGCTGAGCTACTGCTAAACATTATAAGCTGATGCTGCTATACTGTGCTTTACCCACTGCCTCTCCACTCCCTTGAAAATAAAAAAGATTGCCCTCAACACTTTAAGGTCTAATAATTGTGGTCTTAAATGAGACAGCACACCATATTCAGTTGAAAGGTCAGAATGAATCAGGGTTGAAATGCAATCATGTACCATATTCAGATATATCATTATTATGATAATGTATTTAGTATAAAAATAATAAATAACTATCAGAAAACTTTATGGCATGTACTATTACATGTTTAATTACAGGGTTAATTTATGTTAGGTCAAACACAATACAATTAAAACAAAATTCTACATTGCTAATGCCACAAAATCCAAGTAAGCAAAATAATTTTGGTGAGTTCCTTAAAGATGCCTGCAATAATATAGTTTACATTTGTCTTAATAGAATGAGAAAAGATGTATGACCTTCAGAATATGTGATTTCTTATAAAACCTAAAGTGAATTCCTGATTTTCCCTATTTGATGACCATGCTGTTTGAGAAGAATTTCTGTTTTAACGTAGATGTCTTCTTTGATTGCATGGTGAGCTGAAGCCTTTTCAATTCCCTAATATGTGATTAGAAAACAAATTTCAATTAAAAAAATCTTTTAAATAAGATCAGTTTTATTTTGCTTAAGAAGCATAAATTAGTGTGTCCTCATAACCATAAAATATCAAAACAAAGGATAGTATTTAAGCTTATAACATAAGGCTCAATCATCTTACTACACAGATGAACAAATAGAAGACTTCAGAGAAATTAACAGATTTGCCAAAAGTCAAACAGCTAGCTAGCAATTAGATTCTAGATCTTCTGACTTTCAGGCAAATGTGCCTTACATTTCCTCCTTGGGGAAAAAAAGAAAATGAAAAGGTTTGAATATGCCATATTAGAGTTTAAGTTATGAAAGATAGTATACCAAAATTTGCCTAAGAAAGTTGATCACATTAGAGACAAAAAACAATAAAGATCTCCATGGACTGGGAATGACTGGGATGCTGGCAAAGACATAAAAGGAACTCTCCACCATTCCCCTAAGCCATGCGTGCTCATTTACACAAAAACCAGAGCCATCAGAATTCTTAAGAAGAAAGTGAAGAGAACACAAGTCTCAGACAAAAGATGATTTTTAGACTAATTATTCAGAAGGGACATTTACATCTAAGAAGCTGACACACAAAGTAGGTGTGATTCAAGTTTTATTTTGAAGTGATGCCAGAAGATATCAAGGTTGCTCTTTATAGGGCTCTTTCTTTCAATATTGTACTGGAGGTCTAACCAGTGCAATAAGGCAAGAAAAAGATGAAAACCACAGAGATTACAAAGGAATAAACAAAACTGTCTTTATTAATAGATGACACAATCTTATATGTAAAAATATCCTAAAGAGTCTATAAAATAATTATAGAAATAATATATGTTAAGCAAGGTTTCAGGATAAAAGATCAATATATAAAAAATCAAGTATATTTTGATACATTGGAAAATATTTGAAAATTAAATTAGGAAAACAACTCCATTTGCAACAGTCATCAAAAAGAATAAACTGTTTAAGAATAAATTTAACAAAGAAAGTACAATCACTGTATGTACACTGAGAACTACAAAATATTGCTTAGAATTATTAAAGAAGATTTAAATAAATGAAGTGATATGCCATGTTCATGGGTTGGAAGACTCAATATTGTTAAGACAGCAATTCTGTCCAAATGATCTCAGTGGAACTTCCATCAAAATTCTTCAGGCTTTTTCACAAAAACTAACAAGCTGATCCTAAAATTTATATGAAAATGCAAATAAGCTAGAATAGCCAAGGCAATATGAAAAAAGAACAAAGTTGTAGGACTTATACCACCTGATTTCAAAACTTATTATAAAGCTACAGAAATCAAGACAATGTAGTATTGGCATAAGAATAGACACATATATGAGTGGAACAGGAGAGAGCCCAGAAATAAACCCTCATATATATGGTCAACTGATTTTCAACAAAGGTGTTGATGAAATTCAAAAGGAAAAAGATGGTCTCTTCTGGGCCAGCCTTGTGGTTAAAGTTCTACATGCTCTGCTTTGGCGCCCCAGGTTCGAAGGTTCAGGACCTACTACACTCACCAGCCATGCTGTGGTGGCGACCCACATACAAAATAGAGGAAGACTGGCACAGATGTGAGCTCAGGCCTAATCCTCCTCAAGAAAAAAAAGAGGAATATTAGCAATGGATGTCAGTTCAGGGTGAACCTTCCTCACCAAAAAAGAAAAAGAAAGATGGTCTTTTCAACAAATGTTTCTTGAAGCACTGGATATACATATGCCTAAATAAATAAACTCAGACACTTATACTATGCAAAAAAATTAACTCAAAATGGATCCTAGACCTAAATTTAAGAGCAAAACTATAAAATTCTATAAGAAAGGAAAGGAGAAAATCTTTTTGACTTCAAATTAGGCAAAGATTACTCAGATATTACACTCAAAGTATAATCCATAAAAAAGAAAAAAAGACAAATTGGACCTCATCAAAATTAAAAACCTTGTCTCTTCAAAAGACACCATTAAGAAAATGAAAAGGCAAGCCACAGATTGGGAGAAAATATCTGCAAATCATATATCTGATAAAGGACTTGTATCCAGAATATATAAAGACTTTCACAATTCAATAAGAAGACAAACAACCCAATAAAAAAATGGGCAAAACGTTAAATAGGATGTCACCAAAGAAGATATAAGAATGGCTAGTAAGTACATGAAAAAGTGCTCAACATCGTCAGTCACTGAGGCAATACTGGTAGGCAGAATTCTAAGATGGCCCCTCAAAATTCCTGTTCCTTGCTTTACATGTGCTCTATATCCCTTCCCTTTGACTATGGGCAATCACTCCTATGATTAGCCTGGATAATATGGTAATGGTTAAGGGATTCTGCAGATATAACTAAGGTCCCTAATCAGTTGACTTTGAGTTAATCAAAAGGATGATTATCCTGGGTGGGCTTCCTAATCAGGTAAGCCCTTTAGCAATGATCCAGGTATTCCTTGAAAGAGAGATTCAAGCTGAGAGATTCTTCCACTGGCCTTGAAAAAGCAAACAACCATGTTATGAACTGCCTCTGGAGGGGGCCACATGGCAAGGACCCCTCCAGGGTGGCCTCTAGAAGCTAAGAGTGGCCCTAGCTGATAGCCAGCAAGAAAATGGGGATGGCATTCCTAAAACCTCAAGGAAGTAAGTTCTTTCAGCAATCAGTAAACTTGGAAGAGGATTTTGAGCCTTAGATGAAATGGTAGTGCCAGCCAACACTTTGATTTCAGCCAGTGGAACTCTGGACAGTGGACCCAGGTAACCTGCATTGAGACTCCTGATCCACAGAAACTGTGGATAAAAATGTATGTGGTTTTAAGTTGCTAAGTGTGTGGTAATTTGTTACACAGCAATAGAAAACTAATACAGAAATATAAATTAAAATCACAATGAGATACCACTACATGATCAAAAAAACTAGAATTGGTTACAATAAAAAAAACTGGAACCATCATACGTTGCTGGTGGGAAGGTACAATGATCCAATCCAAATACTTTAGAAAATAATTTTTGCAATTTCTTTGAAAACTAAACATGGATTTACCATACAACTCAGAAATTCCACTAGTATGTATCTATACATGAGAAATGAGAACATACGTCCACACAAAGTCTTGTACATGAACGTTCATAGCAGAATTATTCAAAATAGCCAAAATCAGGAACAACCCAAATGTCTATCGACTGGAGAATAAGTAAATAATACCTGGCACCTCCTTGCAATCAACTGCCACTCAGCAATAAAAAAGAACAAACTATGGACATGAACAATAACTTGAAATAGACGCAAGAACATTATACTAAGTGAAAGAAGCCAGGCACAAAAGACTACATGTTGTATGATTCCACTTAAAGGAAATCTCTAGAAAAGGCGGAACTACAGACAAACAGAAAGCAGACTGGTGTTTGCCTGGGGTCGGGGTGGGAGCAGGGAGTGACTGCGTGCATGAGGGAAGCTTTTAGGATGATAGGAGTCTTTTAAAACTGGACTGTTGTGCCGGTTGCACAACTTGAAATTTATTAAAACTCATCCAACTGTACACTTAGAGAGTGAAGGGTATAGTACGTAAAACGTAAATCAATGATGCTCTTAAAAGAAAAAAAAAGGTCTTTTCATATAAAACACCATTATAAATAGTAGTGAAACAGTGGGATATTTGTACTATAATAAGACAAAGTGAATCTGCCATACCTACTTTCCAAATACTTCCAAATATTTAGATGTCAAACATTGACTCGATGACAGGTCAGCTTTTTAATCCCTTCTTATTCCTATTCAACATTAAGAATTTTATCTTATAATCTACCTGGCTACAAAATCTTCCTCTCATTTACATTATACCTCTGATTCAAAATTTTCTGGGGGAGAATTTTGACACGTGTCCTATCTAAAAGAGGCAGGTAATAGGAACAGTTGAGTTAGGCCACGTCTCCTTCAAAACTCCTTTACCTAGAACTTTTCTGATTTATTTTCAATTGCTTCAATAAAATGAACTTAAAGTCATGCCAGTGTTCATAGGTTGGTATTAATTAGAAGTGACGCAGATTTAAAGTTTTATGTCACATCTACAGTAGTATGGGTTTCTGGAATCCTGACAAATTTTCTTCCTTTTAGGCAAATGAAAATTCTTTGACCTTCTAACAAAAGGAAACAACCAAACCAAAACTGTTGCCAAGAAACTGACCCAAAACATTACTCAAGAAGCAAGCCAGAAAAGAAAATAAAAACATTAATTACAATGGCAGCTGTTGGGGATATTTTCTAGGAAAGCCATTTTTAATAAGTATATTAATATTATTTTCCAATCAACCTACTAACTATTTGGAGACTTAATAATGAAATAAAACTGAGTCCCCCCAAACGAGTGCACTCGCTCAAGGATTTCTTCCATACTAAATGCAATGGACTCCCAGGAAAAAACTCTGGGTTTGAGTCTTGGGATAAGCCACAACACTGCTCTCAGCCCCAGTCTCCAGATTTGTAAAATAAAATTAATGATAATAATACTTGACCTACCTAATTCATAAATTTTACATGAGAACTAAACAAAACAATATAGGTGAAAGTGTTTTATAAACTCAAGTAGGGTATAAAAATCAGCTATTTAGAAAGGGTGAAAGAAAAGGACAGTGACTGTGCTAAACATCCATTTGCTAATTCCAGGGCAAGCGCACAATCTCATTCCTGAAAGCATATAGTGGTCACGTGAATCCATAGGTTTATTTCAAGGAGCTCAAAGCACTTCTTCATCTGTATCATCTCATATATCTTCATCATATCCCTTATGTGAAACTACTATTCCTACGTAAATAGTGAAACCAGTTGAAAAAAAAAAATTTAAATGACCAGTCTCAGTGTCACAGCATGCACACCAGTGCTCCAATTCCATCTTCAAGCCGGACTATAGATGCTCTGGGAATTGTGCGCATTCTGAGGCCAGAGGTGACAGTTCAAATTTGTGTTCACTGTTTTCTGGAGTATCTGCTTAGTAATTGCAGGAGATATCATTCTTCTTCTTTCCTTTGTTATCTTCACAGAGAGAAAGTGTCCGAATGACAGGGAAAGCAACGAAATGCCAATAAATACGTTGCCATAAACCTGGGGATCATTACCAAGGAAAGGTTTTTTTATTTCTGAGACACAGCATAGTTCAGTAGGCAGTTAGACCAAGCCCACGTTTGCTTGGCACCTGGGTCCTAGTGAAACAATTCAACTGACTTGTAAACAGGCACGATGCCATCCAGCCATATGGGTGCACATAGATGCTGCCAAGTGACCATGTAGGAGAATCAGAAGCGTTTGTTGAGGGCAGCAGTCCCAGTGTGGGACATCCAAACAGCTGTCTACCCTAGATTCACACGCCCGTGGTTAAGGGGACGTGACATGGTTAATCTACGTTGGATTAATTTTAAAACATAAAAATCAGCTTCCTTGGCCCCGAATGGTCAGTTGGGTACATGGATGAATCATCTAACATACTCTCCTCTCTGTGTTTGCCTTTCTACCCCCAATAATCATGATGCATTTCTCTTGAATGGTTTTCCAAGGTGTCTAACTACATTCCATGATACTGATCAAATATTTGAAAAGAAAAATAGTCTTCATAAACCCCAGTTACCTACATTCTTAATCTGAATTTTTGAGAAATACGGCCATATTTATCTCTGTAAAGATAAGTATCATTATGGTGAGACGCTGGTAAACTTATTTTAGTCAAGAGGTCAAGCCAAGCAGCTGAGCCCCATGCTAAGAAATTTAGTTAGAGAAAGAAAGAAAATCAGTTTGGGAATTTTACAACTACAATAATTTCATGTGAGTTTCAAGTTTGGAGCATCCAGAAACTTTAATAACTTAAAATTGCGGGGAGGGCTTTCTCCTTGAAAGTTTTGTGTAGAACTATCAAAGATTTCATTTACATAGTCAGTGCACAAAACATAGGCTAAAATGTTTTCAGGAACAGGAGCTGCAAAGGAAATCAGAGAAACGGTTGGGGTTTTTTGGCCCAGGTCTCTAAAGGCATCATTAGGAAGAGCATGTCTTTTGGGGGTAGTATTATAGGGTAGAGCACTAGACCTAAATAGAGTTCAAGGTTAGAGAACTGTTTATGCTGCACATGCTCACACGCACATACAGAGATAAGATGGCTCATTCCAGAGAGGGTCTCTGTGCCTTATGTAAGGATATTTCACTCATGCAAAATGCAAATGAGATCAAGAAAACTGTGAAAAATGCCTCTGAAGAGTCAAAAGAGATATCACAAAGTCCAAGCACTTTATTCACAGAGGGACCCTTTGTCCTCTGTGTGATTCTGTTTACACTTAGTTTATATGTAATTCCAACAAACCCAGGTGTCCGAGCTAAAAGCATCTCTGAAGCAAGAAATTAAAAAGGAGATCCAGAAATGCTAGTAGCAGAGAGGAGTTACAGCTGACAGTAAGGGAGGAATAGGAGGAAAAAAAAAAGGGCGGGGGAGGGAAACAACAGTTAAAAAAACCCTCAAAATGCACTATAATCTGGGCCAATTTGGTATACAGTCAAAGCAGCTCTCATAGTCCAATGGTCCCTGAGGACATCACACCATATTATTTTCATGGTAATGAAATGCATACATAATGATGCTCCTAAGTCATAAAGAAAAGGCTCAATTATCTTCCACACAAAAAACTCTTTCCAAAACGATTTAAATAAAAAAGAAAAAGTTTGGTGATTAAAGAATAGGCCCCCTTCTATCCAAAATAACAATTTCCTTTAAGTTCCAGATAGCTGAGGTTTTCTTTTCCATGTACTATATTCATATGTATAAATTATGAACAACTTTATAGCCTTAAAAATGTCTGGATACTGATGAGATCTTACCCTGCTAAGATGATTCCTGATTTACAAGCTTGAATTTCAAGAGTTACGATGCAGCATCTACAACGTTATTATAAATTGCAACTCACTGCTACCCTCACTCCTATACCAGTCTGAGGAATGTTTTATCTCCTTCATACTAAATCATCGAAAAGTAAATAGTTTAAATTTTGGCAACTTTTGTTTCCGCTCCTCCACCTCAAGCCTTAAAATGTATGCCTTCATTAGAATGCTTTCCTCCTTCACACCAGCAAATAATTAATTATTCTTCATAAATAAGTAAAATATCTCTTTACAGCTAGGTCATTGCTCAATAGAAATTATAAATTGCAAGCGTCTCTCTTTGTCCTCACAAACAAATAAATCCAAGAAAAACAGACTCTTTGAATAACCTTTTCCATAAAATTCTACTCCCTGACCCTCCAAACTGAATGTTAAGTGACTATCAATTTATTTGTCTGCTTCTGAGAAAGCCTGTGGAATATGAGATGTCTAATAACTATAAAAGCGCATCTATGAACACGGAAAAGTGGGTCTTAGTCTTATTTTAAACTTTCGCATATTTAGTACACAGTGAATAGAATTATCCTTCCAAGTAATTAAACTACAAATTGAAGGAATTATGAACCTAAACAGAGTGTACTGAACTATAATTAGATCATTAAAATAGCCACCACTGAGTGTGTATTATGTGCCTATCCTTACACCGCTGCTTGACATTATCTCATTTAATCCTCACAACAGCCTAGGGTCACACAGGAAGTATAAAAAACTAAATCTGGAGATCATTAACTCAGAGAACACAGATGTTTTAAGAACCAACAAATTTAAAGGGTGGGAGTGGAGTTAGCATATTCACGCATTGCGTTTTTTATCTATTCAATTAAACATTTCTATTGCCTAATATGTGCCAAAGCATTTACAAGGCATGATAAAGATTGCTCATTGTCCTCTAACAATAACACACACTAAGGTAAAGCTTACTGTTCCAGTCATCCTTCTAAGTGCTTGACAGACACATACACATACATGCATTATCACATATTAATCTTCAATACAATCTTAAGAAAAAGGCTTACTCATATATCCCTTGTTTAGAACCATACAGTGGCTTCCCATCATACTGAATAGAACCCAGCTCCAACCATGTCCTAGAAGCCCGCATGACTGTGCCCCTGCCTGCCCAGCCAACCTTGTCTGAGGCTATCCTCCCTCTTTCTACACCCAAGCCCCACTGGTTTTCTTTTTTAAAAAATTTCTCTTCCCAAAAGATACCAAGTTAGTTCCCACCTGAGTCTGTGTTTATTGCTTCCTGGGGACTACTTTGTCTCCAGACTTGCTGTGGCTGGCTCCTCCTTGTCATCCAGGTCTCGGCCCAAATGTCCAATTAGGGAGAGAGTCCTGGCCCGCCCAATCAAAAGTAGCACACCTTTCCCTACCGGGTTACCTGTGTCACATCCCCCTGCTTCATTTCTTCATGGTACTTATCTCTATCCTCGCCAAGCTGTTAGTGCATTTGTTTATTGCCAGCTCCATCCACCCCACTCCAGAAGAAAAGCTTAGTGATCAGAGCTTGTCACAGAGCACATGCTGAGCAGCGTCTGTGGAAGGTGTCTAATCCTTAAGGCAAATAGCAAAACATCATAGATGAGTTGTCACCTTAGGGAGTTTTAAAGGTACCATTTGCCTGAGAGACAAGTAGGGTTCAAACACAGAACAATAAAATTCATGCCAAAAAGACAGTAAAAAGAAACTTACTTGTTTTGGAATTAAATAACATATTACCAAAAACTCCGGGAATTAGACAAAAAAATCAGAGAATGTATTTCAAAAGATTTTGAGTGGAACAATGTTGAAACACTCCATGTCAAAATCTGTGGACACAGCTAAAGCAGCACTTAGAGGGAAATGTATACCTTTAAATACAAATTCCAGGAATCTCAAAAGTCGAAAATAAAGGAGTAAATTTTCATCTGAAGAATTTAGGAAACACACAATTGAGAAAACTCAAAGGAACAAAGAAGGAAGAAAATAAAGCTACCTTTATCTTATGAGAATAACTAAACGAAACAGAAAAGAAAGAACAGGGAAGCCTATTAAATAAAATTGTATTTTTAAAGAATAAGATGTACAAAAAACAAGAACATGTAGATATGTCCACATAACCTCTATAACAAAATGTAGAAACAAACAGGAAAGATATGCACATCCAAGAAAAACAAGAAGCAATAACTACAGTTATAAAAGAAGCTTTAAAAATGAGAATGACGCCCAGATTCCCCCAGATCCTCAGTCAGGTAATTTCAGCCCACAGTTTTTCCATTACAATGTGGTAGTTCAGCATCACTATTAACAACCAAGGTATTTCCTTCACTAATTTTTTTTAAATAAAAATTTAATGTCCATTACTAAAATAACACCCACCATGATTTTTCTAGGGACAAAAGAATCATGGAACATTTTCAAAATACAAAATAACCAAGAACAAATTAGAAACCTACCATAATGTCACAGATAGTTTCAGTGATGGCTAGAGACACAAAACCAAAGTAACTGGTAGAAAAATAAAACTGATTACTAGTGAACTCAGGATAGTGGCATCCTTTTGAAACATGACTGAGGATGTTTGCCTTTATTTCTCACTATTCCTCTTCACGCACGCTCCAGTCCAGCACCACCCCCATCCATAACTCGACGTTTCCTTAACACACAAAAGGTGCATTGATACCTCCATTCCTTTCACTCACCTGGTTCCTTCTGCTTGTGTTACCTCTGGTTCATCTCCACTTGCTGCAATTTTACCCCATCTATGAAGAAACTTTCCCTTATTTCCTAGTCAGAAATTAGGTCTCTCATCTTGGAATCCCCCTAGAGCTCTCGTGCCTCTGTTGTAGCATTTACAGCGCTGTAGTGTATCTTTCCTTGCATGATTGTTTTCTGAATTTGTGCTTTAGCTTCCCTGTGCTGTAATCCAGAGGGATGGAACACTGCAAATGTATCTTTGTTTTCTCCTTGGCATCTAACCTGGCATCTGGGTTTGTATCAAGCCAGGAGTTTAAGTAACATAATCTCTCAACCTCAGTTTCTTCATATATAATGTGGGGGGGGGGCACTAAAAACAGTTCCTACCTCCTAGTGTTAAGAATTAAATGACACTATGTACATACAACACTTACCACAGTGTCTAGTACTTAATAAGCACTCAATATGATATGCATTCAATAAATGACAAATAAAATAATACCTTCACCTTGGGTGAAGAAAGGTAGAGAAGCCTTTCAAAGATTTTGATAACTAAGTATGCAAAACTTGGCCATCTGCAAGCTGTATCCGTAATAAATTTTTGCCAAATTGCAACAATCCTAAAATACTATCAATTTTTAAGTATGTCACCAATTTACTATCAGCTCTCCCGGAAAGAAAAGAAAAACTATCATACTAAATATATAGATCCATTACAAGACACGTTTTCAATTTCAGAAACATTTCAAACGTTGGAAACGCAGCCATTTTCAAAGTTCCTCTCCTGGTTTGTAACACTCATCAGTCCTCCGCAGACACATCCCCACTATTCTGGGGATAACAGGCAGGGTCCACCCCCATCTTGACACGGACATCTGCTGCCAAGTTTCTTTACAAACTCACTATCCCTGTAGGGCGCTGGGCCCCACCATCTGTCCCACAGCTGTACTGAAGATGAACTCTCCTCGCGGGCACAAGAGAACCTGCTTCTCACTGGGCCTTCTTTCTCTTCATTTTCCTTCACAGTTCCATGGCTTTTGAAAGTTTTGACCACTTCTCTCAAAATTACGCTCTTACTATATTGCTATTTATATTAACAGTTTAAGTTTGTGCACATTGTTTTATAATTTGCAAACTAGTTTCACATATACCAATCCATTTAATCTTCACACCTAATAAAACCCATGTGAAGTAAAAACAAGCATATATTTATCTCTGTTTCTCAGTGATTAGATGGAAGCCCAGGGAAGATTTCCTGACTTGCCTAAGCTCATAGAGCTGAGGTGCAAAAACACCCAGGTGTTCTCAGTCCTCGTACAGCACTTTTTCTTTTTTAAGATTGGCCCTGAGCTAGCATCTGTTGCCAGTCTTCCTCTATTTTTTCTCTCCCCAAAGCCCCAGTACATAGTTGTATATCCTAGTTGTAGGTCATTCTAGTTCTTCTATGTGGGACGCCACCACAGCATGGCTTGATGCGTAGTGCTAGGTCTGCGCCCAGGATCCAAACTAGCAAACGAAGTGAGGCAAGCAAACTTAAACACTCGGCCATGGGGCCATCCCCCAGGACCTTTTGATTTAAAGTTCAGTTCCACCTCATTCTTCCTTATTTTCTTTCCCTCAGTCTCTCTTCATTGACTGTTTCCTTCACTGACTTCTACTTCCCTCCTAAGCCTTAAATTGTTAATGCTCATAACATTTTGTTCCTCTGCTTTGTTCCCTTGCAGTCACCATAGCTTCAAGCTTCAAATATAACTCTTCACAGAAAAGCCCTGATCTCCAACCAGCATGACAGTCCCTCATTTGCCACTTTATCTGGCAACGTCATTCGTACACTCTGTCATCACATTAAATTAGTGAAATGTACTCATTGATCAAAAAAAGTGCAAATTCTAAAAAACAGAAAATGATCTAATTTTCCAACCACAGTAAAATATGTAATAGAAGAGCTCATCCTATTCTTGAATATCCTGAATATCTAAGGAACTCTCTTCTCCCTCCTTAGTCAAGCACTTTAATGGACACCAGTATAACTACACTTGTGAAGTGGGAGTCAATAGTAAAAAATAACTTCAGAATCTTTGAAAAGGGTCATCTTTTGCCACCAAATTCATTCCTCAAACCCCTCTAGCCAATCTGGTGTCTACTCCTTACCTAGCCACTACCCATATACCAGTATGTGGTCAAAGGTGGCAGTCAAAATATTTAACCATAGATGCTGACTATACCCAGTCGGTATGGCCAACCAGAGAGTACTAGATTAATACCATCCCTGTCCATGCTAACAGAACTACCTCAACACCACCTTGAGACTTTGAAGTTCAGAACTAAACAAACAATAATAAAAATGAAGCGTAACCCAATGGCTCTGAGAATCATGGAAACTTGACATATTTTGAATTTTTTAAAAGAATCCTGTCCTAGAAATCTGTATTGTTCTAAACCATTATTCCAATACGAAGGTAGCAAACACGCACACAAAAATATTCAGGAGTTCTCAAAACTCTAGGAAACATGAAGGAAGGACACCGAAAGAGCCACTAATCGACAATATTTAGCCATACTTTAACATTTTGTTGTAGCAGTAATTAAAGTGCCAGCAAAAGTAAGGAAATATGAATCTCTGTTATTTCATTAAGGTCTCTCTCTCTCTCTCTCTCTCTGAAATCTTATAGCATAAAACAAATGACAATACAATCCCTGTAGATAATCAGAAGATTTTCACAGTAATAAAACAGGTTACTTGCAAAGCGTCCCGTGTTCGGTTCATCATATGATACTAGTTAGGGTGTATAATCTTGAAAGGGCAATCCGATAATGACACTAGAAGCAATTTTGTACGATAGTAGTGCTGAAAAGTCAATTTAACTTTCCAGCTTTATAAGACTTTGTTATTGCTATTGTTAATTATTTCTCATTTAATGGGAAATTGGCAACAAGGTCCCCGACTGTCATTTTAAATCTGCAGTAATATCATGTGAAGCTTTTCGTCCTTATTCCCAAGTCCTGGATTATCAGAGTTAAATGGCAGATCCGGCATTACAAAAGCTCAGGGGCAGGCACTGTTACACAAATTGCCAATTCAATTAACAGTGTGCAAATGCTCCACTGGCAGACTGCAGGAAGGACAGCCATTTTGGCAAGTGTCATTCCTAATTTATCAAACTGTCAAACCTTCCACTCAGGTGCCTGCGGTCACTGTCTGCTTCTTAATGCTACGTTGTAAAAGCTGCAGGAACCATTCTTGTAGCTTGACAAGGCACAATACTCAAAACTGATTTTAAAATCAAATGTACAGTTGTCTTAATTATTCTCAGTATAAATGATGTTTTAATTACAAAAACAGAGTGGGAATATTAAATCAGGACTGGATACTAGGTTTACACAGAAAGAAGAGAACTTCTTACCTTCCTGTCTTGAGAAGGAAGAGAAGCGGAATAATTTATACTAGAATAACTTATTAACCATAGAATTCTTTAATTTTACTAAATGACTGCATAAGCCTTTTGTCTCCCAAATTTACATAGTAGTAATTCTTAATGCAAACTCAGCAATAAACTTTTCTCCCCATAGTTGTTCCTATGCTTTTGAAATGATCATGAGGAGTGATACAGCAAATGATACTTGCATCCTAAGAGCCCTGTCCCCTCGCTCCTTTTCCCTTGATTCTAAGTGGCCAACATTTACACAATCGCTCAAATACTGGTACCCCCGTAAAATTCTAAAGTAGCAAAACATACCGAAGTGTTACCATCTTCCATGCATTCATCAGCTTAACAACTATTTACTGAATGCTGTGCTCAGTGCCTGAGAGAGAGAGGTAAGAAGTTGTTTGGGACGGATCTGAGTATTTCAACAAGTTTCCCTCAGCTACTCATTTGACATTCCTAATATTCAGCAATCAAGCACTTTTCTCAGAGTATCATGAAGACACCTAAGGTGGAGGAAAGGGACCATTTTCATCATGAAGTTATTTGTTTCATCCTTTCTCCACAAACACCAATGAACACTCTGCAAGGTGGGGAGGTACAAGGGGTGTGAGTGGAATATGTAGATAAATGAGACACTGGCTCACAGTCTATTAGGCTATTCTGATTAAAAAGATACAGGAGGGACCTTTGTTGGTGAACAGCCTTGGAGGCCTGATGCATTATGAAAGCATTCCATCAACAATTACTAAGCCCTGATATGTGCCAGGTGCTGTTATAAGCCAGGCAAACATAGACGACATGGCCCATGTCTTTGAGGAGCTATGTTTTAGCAGAGAGAAGTGATGGCAATGTCCAAAAGAAAGGGGCACTGGAGTTTGTAGCAGAATCTTTAGTTCAAAGTCAGAAAAATCTTTTATGATTTTTATCAAATGGGTCAGATATACAAACAGGCAGAAAGCACCTCTATCTCTACGGTCAGAACAGAATGCTTCCTGAAGGAGAGACTTCTTACCCAAAATACTTCCTCCACAACCTGAAATTTCACCATTACTAACTCATTCCTTTTGATCTATCCAGCTTTATGTCTTCAGTTTCACCTATCACAGTTTTACCCATCAAGTATTAATAGCTCATAGGAACTTCTAGTTTGGGTTCAGATAAACAGAGGCAGAGAGTCTCGGTCTATGGCAATGGGAATGAAAAGCTAAGATGTTTCACAAAAGGGCAGGGATGAGAGCACCTCAATGACAAAGTCTTCTATACATTTTTGCTTTAAAAACCTTTACCTTTATATATGTATGTATGTATGTACATATGAACATGTAACATACATATGTACAGTGTACAAATACACAGTTATACAGTACAGTTAACAAGGACATAACTGCTCAAGAATACAAAAAGCATATCTGAATACCAAGCATATAATTTGGCAGTCAGTCTACAGATTAAAAAATAAAGCCAACCATTCTATGGTTCCCTTACCAGAAGAGCATCAACCTGGGTAGATGCTTTTAATCAGAGGGTAAGGACAGAGGCAATGAGAGTAAGCAGCATTTCACAGCATCAAACCCCACTGGCAATGAAGTTCACTGGACATCTTGATTTTATCACTGACAGTAATTGTCATCATTCTTGGTACAATTTAATCAATACACCTTTAGCCAAGTGTCTACCATGGCCATCGCACTATACTAGGGAGCCGCAATGGAGCATAAAGGGTTAAGAGGGCTATTTTCCTCAGTTCTGCAAAGCAACCCCATCGCTGGTAAGGCCAGGCTCCTTGCTCTCTCACTCTTGCACGTTTGTCAGCTGCCTATGGAATGCCTGCTCCCTCTCATCTGCCTAAATCCTACCTATTTCTCAAAGCCTACCATAATTTTGGTTTGTGAGACTAATAATGCTGGGTTTTGCTTGTGTATTAAGGATGTCCCAGTTATTGGATAGTATTATCTATATACTAACTTATGTATGATATATCCACCCAAAGAAATAATAGAACCATCACAGTAATAGTGACTGATATCAGGGACTTACACTTATTGAGCACCTACTTTGTGCTGAGCTGTATTTTAAGAGCTTTATGTGTAGGAACCTATCACCACACACACAGAGGTTCAAACAGTCATTATCTCCGTTTTACAGTCGTGGAATTGAGGCTGAGAATTGCCAAGTCATCTGCTCAAGGTCATTCAGCTAGGAACTGACAAAGCTAAGAGTCAAATCCAGGCAATTGGGCTTCAAAGCCCATGCTTTCTGCTGCCTTATTATGCCGAGGGACGTGAACTATATTAACCCTCACATTTCCTCAAGTAGCGTATAAGGACCACATTGTTCTACCCTTATTCATAATGAGACTAGAGAATCTAAATAAAAGTATGTCTTACCCAGGTTACCCACTGTGACTGAAAAAGTCAAAAAGATCTCCTTGAACACTATTTCCCACCGTTTCCCAGCCCATACCATCTCCTGAGGATAAACTCCATCCCATTTTGAATCCATACTATACTGGTCAATTCAAGAGTGTTTACAGATCTCCACAATCTCGCCTTGAAGTTATTTTGAACCAATTAAGCAGGATGGGCTCTAATCATTGGTTGCTATTCTTTGCTGTCTATTATTTACTTTTATTCCCCCATGAAGCCTGATGTCTGGTAAGAAGTCTTTTATACTAAAATTTAATTACCTCTTCCACCCTAGGGGAGGTGTGCAAAACCCTGATAACAAAATAAATACATGAACGTTAAAGAAACTCATCTCAGCATGGTGTTTCACGTCACTCTGAGAAGTGACATTCTCCACAGTTCTCTGCCATTGGCAGGATAAGAAAAGCATCCAGCATGAAGGCCCCAGCTGGAGAAGGCGGAGGACGTTCTAGCCCCTCTTGATTCACTCCTCTAAACTGTGGTCTCCTTATCTTGTCTGAAGTTTAAACAGAAGACCATCTATCTCACCACTGGTCAACCAATTAGCAAAACACTACTCAATCAACAAGGATATGCTTTGTTTTCCAGAAAGAAATGAGATTAGTTTCCCTGATTATATATGACTCACCAGATTATATCTGCCTCATGCATGTAGTGACCATGTATCGTATGTGCTTCCCTCTGCCATGTGAAGCACTGTGGGTGACACAGATGGAAAGGTCGTGGTTCCTGTCCCGACCCAGCTTGCCATCTATCTGGGGAGTCAAATCACATCACATATCCACATTCTTTTTGCCTCCAATGGCATCATCTCTGAGGAGAGCCTCATTACCTAAACTAGAGCAACAACTGCCCAACTAGTCTGTATTTCCTGTCTCTCTGAAACCCCATTACCAGCAGTCTGCTTAAGGACAACCCTGAGCCCTTTCCAGGTCAGAAACCGTCTCAGTTTCCTCACTGTTTACTGAAACGTACCCTTTTCAGGCAGTCATTCCAAGTCAAACTCCCAGCCCTCCATCTTACTCTTCCCTTAGATACTTCCTGCTCCAGCCACACAGGACAACTCTTTCCTAAACACACAAGGTTCTTCTTTCTCCTCAAATGCTGTTCACACTGTTCCCTTTCTCTGAACTGCTCTTGTGTCATTCAACATTCTACCCTTCCTTTGATGGCTTCTCCAACCCTACCGCCTCCACAGAGTCCTTCCTGACTGACCAGCCACAGTGAGAAGGAAGCTCTCTTTCCCTTACATCCCATCCCACTTTAGTTACACCTCCTAGAAAGCATGGTCATATTCTGGTTTTGGTTCATTCAGTCAGAAAACATTTATTGAATAGCTACCATGTGCCATGCACTGGTGACACAAAAATGAAAAATAAAACATGTTCACAAAGAGCTCAAACTTTATCAGGAGAAGCAAACGTGTAAACAACTAACAAGATGTCAATGTGACAAGTACTTGGGGTGAGGTTTCTCAACCTTGGCACTATTGACATTTTGTAACAGATAATTCTCTGTTGTGTATAGGAGGGATCCTGTGCATTATACTATGTATAGCAGCATTCCTGGCCTCTCCCCACTAGATTCCAGCAGCACCCCTCACATTGTGTGCTTGGGTGAAGACACTCAAAACGTTTTCAGGCATTGCAAAACTGCCCCCAGTTGAAAGTCACTGTATTACAGGGTTTCCCCAAGTGTGCTGAAGGTATGCAGGAAGATAGGCCTAGGAAAAGTATGCTCCACAAAGGATGTGACACAGTTGGACCCTAAAAGATGAAGAGCAGCTGAGAATGAGGTGGTGTGGGGCACAGCCGGGCCGTAGTGAAGGCATGGAGATAGAACCTTGAAGGATATTCCTGGAGATCTCAGAGTTCAGTGAAGGCTGCATATGAAAGGGGTAGAAGGGAAAAGGCGGAGCTGGAAGGGGCAGGCCTTCATCTCATCAAGATGGCTGTACAACTAGAAAGGATCTAATTGTCTTTTTATTTTCCATGTGAAGCATCAACTAAAGAAGAAAAAGCAAAAGACTTGGGGTTGAATGTCTCCACTTTGTACACTTTGGGTCAGCAGGTTTCTTAACCCCATGGAGACTCAGCTACCTCACCTATTAAACAGAAAGACTAACAATTCTACCACAGAATATTTTGTTAAGGATACATAACTAGCACCGTGCCTCACACACTTACCTGACACATGCCATTTCCTTCTCCTACAAGACTAAGAGCAAGGGGCTACCTCCCACTCATCAATACATAATCTCTATTATAGCATTTGACAGATAGAACAGTGTTTCAACATGTATTAAAGATGGCTGTCAATTCTCGGCTGCTTCTCACATCCATCAACAGGTGGGAACAGCAGCCAAGAATGTGAAATAGGTGGAGTCTATTTCACCTGCCCTTGGGTCCAGGCTGGCTTTATAACTTGCTCTGACCATTAGAAAGTGGTAGAAGTGATGCTGTGCCAGCTCTGCAGAGCCTTTAAGCAGCCCGGTAGCTTCCTCTTTTGCTCTCATGGAATCCAGCTGCCATGTAAGAAGCCACACCACCCTGAGACCTCCATTGTATGAAGCAGCCCAAACTATCCACATAGAAAAGCCAGATGCAGGAAAACCTGGACACGCTGACAGCCTCTGCCCATGTGCCAGGGGAATTCTGCCACACAAAGTGTCTCAGGAGAGCAGCAGCAAACCTCTCCAGCAATCCACAGAATCATGAACAGTATTAAATCACTGTTATTTGAAGCCACTTATTTTGGGGTCTTTTGTTATACAGCAATAGATAATTAAAACAAGTGTGCACAATAAGATTGGAGGATATAACTAGCATGGGTTCTAAGTGTTGTTATTTATATAAACAAGAAGTCAGTAGGAATTGGAACAGTCAGAAAATATCTTCAAAGATGTTGGATTTAAGTTGTAACGTGAATGATATTTGATTGATACTTTAAACATTAAGAAAGCATGGAACCATTTTTTGTCTATTATAACTATACATTTACCCAGCTTTTATTGTTAAACTTTTCAAATATACAGAAAAGTTAAAATAACAGAGTAAATACTCATATACTTTCTACCCAGATTCAACAATTATTAATATTTTGGCAATAGTTGCTCAAGCTGCAAATGTAAACATGCACACACACATACACACTTTTGGGAAACATTTGAAGGTAAATTGTAGCCATCATGAATTTTTTTTTTAAATTGCAGTAAAATATAACATAAAATTTGCCATCTTAACCATTTTTATGTGTACAATTCAGTAACGTTAAGTACATTCACATTGTTGTGTACCCCATCTCCAGAACTCCCTTGATCTTGCATAACTAAAGTCTGCATCCATTAAACAACAACTCCCTATTCTCCCTCCCCCAGCTCCTGGAAACCACTATTCTACTTTCTATCTTATGAACAATACTGCATTTGTCTTTTTGTGACTGGCTTATTTCACCTAACATAACATCCTCAAGGCTCATCCATGTTGTAATGTGTCAATATTTCCTTCTTTTTAAGGTTGAACAACGTTCTCTTCTATGTGTATAGCACATTTTGTTTATCCACTCATCTGTCAATGGACATCTGGACTGCTTTCACCTCTTGGCTATTGTGAATAACGCTCCTGTGAACATGGGTGTATAAATATCTTTTTAAGACCCCACTTTCAATTCCTTTGGCTATACATCCAGAAGTGGAATTCCTGGATCATAACCTAAGACATTTTGCTCCTGACTACTTTAACATGCATGGCTTAAGAATGAGGGTATTCTGCTGTGTAAGTTTCTCCCCTTATTGGTTAAAGATTCACATTACAATAGTTGTTGGCTGATGCCCTGAGTTTGTATTCTAGCCCTTCCTTTCACTTAGCTTTGCTAAGCCTTGGCTTCCTCATCTATATAATGGGATAATAAGAACACCTACCTCCTAGAGATACTGGGAACACTATAAGAAAATACAGCCAAAGCTCTCAGCCCAGTGCCTAACAGAAGGTATTCGTCCTCAGAATGTGAGAGGCTGTTGAGATGACATATTTGTGGCACGGGGGCACACTGGTGCTGTTTCACCTTTACAGCACTAAATAGTCATTTGCTATGCTCTTCACTCATCATTTTCAGATGTTCTTAAAAGAGAAAGCTAGGCTCTTCATTATTATGTTTTCTTTTTCAGTGTAACCTGTTTTTCTCAAGTCCTTTAGAAAGGTTAGCACTCTCCTTTTCCCCGTTACTCCGATACAGAACCTGAAACCCAGCCAAACTTGAAGGGGCATGCTCTTCGAGAATTTGAGAGGTGTGATCACTTGAGAAGTGATCAATCAAACTTCCTCATCCACTTATTTCCCAGCCTTTGCTTGAATAACCACAGCAGAGCTCAGCCCCTTCAGTTCTGAGGTCTCAGTAAGACCCCCTCCTCCTCAGACGGAGTCAACACTGACCTTTCTGGCTTACTCCTATGGGTACTGAAGAGGGGATTCCTGTTTTGGATTAGAGAGCAAGCAACTAATCTCTGACATCCTTTCCAACTCTAAGAGTACATGATACACTTTCCTTATGCTAAAGCATGCACAAGAGAGCCTGTGACTCTCTAGTGATAGTTCAAGATTAGATGTGTCTTTCTTCAAGACACTCAACAGTTCAGATGAGAAACAATGCAGCAATGCTTGTCTGATGTGAAATGGGTTGAATTTATTTTATTAGTCAATTAGTCAACAATTTATTTTATTAGTATAGTCATGCAAATTAGCATAGATTCCCATGTCCAGGGCCAAGGAAAATTATTTGGAGCTTAAAAGTATTATCTCAAGAGTTATCATCTGAGTTTGTGATTCTGCAGACCCAGAGCTTTTTTGAGTCTGCAGGATGCCATGTAACCAAGTCAGCCCTCACGTGATCCACTTTGCACAGCCAAAACCATGTAACACTAGAAATAGAAATCTATTGTTGATAATACATCTTCCACTTGCAGAGTGATATATATTTCTGGAGAGAATTCAATATATAACCCTAGGCATAAAAAAAACTCTATTGACTTAATTCATATCAAACTCGTTATGCAAACTTTGACTTGCTGAGCTAAGATTCGAGGCACAATTTTGCAATTAAGGTAACTGGTATATATCTATAGAAATGCTCAGTGAGCTCCTTTGTTGTAGATGATTCTGGGAATCATTAATTATACTTAAAAGACTAGAGAAAAATTTAAGCTTTAATGTATAAAAGATCATTTCTCACATGAATGTGTTCTTTAGAACTGCAAAAGGAAGTCACAATTTGAACTTTTCTGAGACACTGTTGCTCTACATTGAGGTTATAAATGAATAAACCAGGCGTTGTCACCAACTGGGACCTTTAGCCAGTTCTGTCTGGCACTAAAACAACTATGTCATAGTTGGGAACCTGGAGGCTAATACATCTCATGTACCTCATACACTTCGAGAATTCTCAACAAGATCCAAAATGCAAGTTCTAGAAAACTCTTACTCTCAATCGTTTACAGATCCCCACTCCTCATCCCACTTCACCCTACTACCATGGCTGTTCCTGCTGGTGAATCTTCCTCTAACATCCATTCTAGTGTAAATGAACTCCCTTCATCCTCAACCTCTTCACAGTACATAGTACACAGTACACAGTACATTTTACCTCTTACTCTAACGAAGCCTGGCTCTTCCCACGCCCTCCTGCAGGACTCTGCTTCTCTTACAACCCTCTTAAATGGAGGTTACTAGTCTTTCTCACTACTACTCTCCCAACCAAACACACACACACACACACCCCTGTCTGGCAGAAAGAACAGCTTAGCTCCCCTCTACTGCCAGACCATAACTCTTCCATTCTCATGCAAAAATTCCTTACTTGAAGCACACATGCCTGGTTTTACCACTTTCTCATATGCTTACCATCTAACATTCCCATCACTTCTTAATGACTCCATCCTCAACTTTGGTATGTAGATAATGTAATAAAGCATCTATCCTTTGCTCAAAAGCCTGAAACCCATACATATCGTCTACTGAATAAAATTGTAACTAGTACACAAAGATGTTCCACATAAATTTTCTTAAATTGACTTCATATTTCCCATAAATTCCAGATGAGCACTTATTTGCTAGCTCCCTGAGACAACTCACCAACATGCCTTTTCATAACTTTCCTTTCCCTTTCCCATCTGCCAATAATTCCAATTATTTCCTCCAGGAAACATCCCACATTAACCTACTGCCCGCTCCACTCTCCCTTTTCTTCAAATCCCTTTAATATTTATACAGAGAGTTTTTCACCATGTTATCTTGCCATTTGATGCAATGAACTTTTTATTTAGCTTTTTCACTGAATATTATTCTCTAAAGGTGGATGATAAACTTCATGAAGGAATGGATTATGGTTTCTATTTTTTATTAACCTTTAACAAATATCTGCCAACCAATGGAAGCCATATGATTAAAATTAATGTATAGAGGTGCTACTTTTTTTTTCAGGAAGGCTTTCTTTTGCCACAAATTAGGCTTGAGTTTGTGAGCAAACCAGACCAAATTTTGCTAAAGTTTAAATAATAAAGTCAGAATGTTTCTTCATCAGTAAAATTGTGTTACTACTGGAGGTCCAAGAATTTCTGGAATTCATTCAATATGTTTTTAATATCCTGGTGTAAACTTACCACTCATTATATGGATAGATAATATTTTATACGTAGATGATAGTCTATCATCCAACAAGAGTATGTTTTTTACCTACATTCAGAGGCCAATGGGAAGGAGTAATTTTAAATAATCACCACCACCACCACTATGTATTGATCCTCACTATGTGTCAGGTACTATACACACGTTATCCCTAATTCTTATCCCACCCTTATAGATAGATACCATTATCATCATTTCACAGAGGAGGTGATTGAAGGTCAAAGAGTTTAGGTAAGTTGTTCAAGACCACACGCCTAGTAAGGAGAGGAGTTAACACTGTAACTCTGTTCTGTGTAATTAAAAAACTTTGTTATTTCTGCTATATCAAAATAACACTAGTTAATATGCTGCTTGGAAACCGGTTATTTAAAGCAAATATTTATATCAGAATAGATATACTTTGTATCTGATTATCAGTAAGTTTGTATTCCACGTTTGGTCATACTATTTGGATTTACTGAAGATTTTACTTGTTATCACCTAAGAATCTACAGTCAGACACTTATTTATAAAGTGGTCTGCCAGGTTCAATCAAATAATGCCATATATAATATTTGTAAACCAAAGGGGAACCAAAATAAGGCAGGAAACAGTCAAATAACACAAATCAACAATAAGAAAAGTGCTGTACTTTAGGCCATATATATTGGAAAGATTGCCTTTGCAGATTTTGAATAGAGTTCAACAAATTATGGGAAATATTTGAAAGGTAAAAAAGAAACAATGCTAAAAAAAATAGCAAATATAAGGGATAATTAAATTAAAATATCATATCACAACAGTAGACATTCCTGTTTTCCAAAACCAAAAGTGGGCATGATTCTCTGGTAAGATGCCTCTACTAACCATTCTTTTGTTGTTAGTGCCGTGGAGTCGATTCCAGCTCCTAGCAACCCTGTGGGCAGCAGAGCGGAACCCTCCCCAGTCTTTTTGAGCCACCCTCTCTGCTTCCGGCGCTCTATCAGACAATGCTCTCTACTATTCACAGGGTTCTCATGGCCAACTTTTTGGAAGTGAGTGGCCAGGTTCTTCTTCCTAGTCTGTCAGTCTGGAAGCTCTGCCGAAACCTGTCTACCATGGGTGACCCTCCTGGTATTTGAAATACTGGTGGCACAGCTTTCAGCATCACAGCAACATGCAGCCACCGTAGTATGATAACTGGCAGATGGGTGGCGTGGGTCCCTGACTGGGAAATGAACCAGGCCTGCAGCAGTGACAGTGCCAAATCTTAACCACTGGACCACCATTCTTTACTTAAGGAATAATCCCCAAAGTGTGACATGGGAGAGAGATTCAAGTTTCAAGTTCTGATCACTTAAAGTAAATAATGAGAGGGATCATATGAAGTAACTTCAATTAGCTCATTAGCTGTAAACACCTATTGATGTCACAGCTACCGATGGCAAGTATATACACTGAATTTCTGTTACAACACTGTCGTCAATTTACATTCACAGGGCCTGAAAGATAAGAACACCCTACAGTACAGACTTCCGTATTTCAGGAACCTCACGCTGTGGAATGAGGAGCGGGACAGATATTTCATTTACAAATTCCACCACTAGGAACCTTGAGACAGTGAGGTGCCCTGGTAGTTGCTATCTAAATACTTATTCTGACTGGTTTTGCTCTTGAAGGATCGCTTTAGATGGCACTGTGATTCAATAAACCACTGGGATCCAGCATTAACTCTCAGTGTGTTAGAACTTGAATATCCATTCATATTACAATCAGGGGATTCAAATGATAGATTGTTTCTGGATCAGAGTTTCTCCAGTCAAGAATACTTTTATCTGATGAGAATGACTATTTTGACTTTGAGATATAAAACCCATAGAGATACTAATTCAAATACATTTAATCTGATCTCCATGCATTCCAACACTTCACTGCTACATCCTAGCTATTCTTTATAGGGAAAAACTTATTGTACTGCCAAAAACACCCCCTGCCACCTCGAATGACAAGAGCATTCATGCATTTTCATGAGCTCATTTCAGGACAGGAAAAGCAAGTTCCACAATTCCCAATAAACACATTAAGACACTAGAATATTCTAAATGGATGCTGTAATTAAAGGACCAATCACCACAATCCTATATATAATGACCATTAATAGGAAATCATAAACTCTAATGTCTACGAGTTAATAAAATTATGAATGGCTTCTCCTATCCCCCGAAGTTGTGTGTATATGTATCTAAGGCTTTTATTTTCCATTTGATTTTGTTTCAATCGTCCTCACAACATCTGAGAAACATACCAATTATCCCACATACATTCAAGTACGGAGTTTCACTTCAAAGGCTGGAAGAATCAATAACCACAGCATAAGGAATACATACTTAACCTACTCCATAATGTGTAGCACATATCAAAAATAATACTGAAGATACGACCAGCTCTCCTAAAACTACCAATGATATTTCTACGGTCGTGATCTTTAAGCCGTAAAAATGCCAACTCAATGTTGCAATTTTTAATCCAAATAGTAATTGGAATACAGCAATTTAGAAAAAATAAAATACATTACTTCTTCTGTTACAAGAGCCCACAGGTGTGATTATCTAGCTGAATATTTAACATACACACACACACAACAAAATTGTGATTTTTATCAACCAAGCTGTAAGGAAGTGTGAAGAAAACTGCAAGTCTCATTACTAATGCCACTTGGGGAAGAACATCTAGAAATTCATCTATGGAAGTCTGGAGATAACCAAGAAAAAGGACCAAAGCTCAACACACAAAACATAAGTAGGAAACAAGAATAACGGTAGCATCAATGTTAATAATAAATTATAGCAATTTCTTAAGATTGTTCTTATCTGAAAAGACCTTCGGTTGATTTGTTAATAGCTCAATATTCTCCCATAATAATACCCATGTTAAAATGCGACCACAGTTCTGACGGCTGTATTTCAACAAACCAAAGGCATTAATGCTGCTCTAAGGCAGTGTCTTCATCTAGACCATTCAAAAATAAAGCCTTAAACATTTTCTTTTAAGGCATACTTTTTGGTGAGGAAGATTGGCCACGAGCTAACATCTGTTGCCGATCTTTCTCTTTTACATAGTTGTATATCCTAGCTGTAAGTCATTCTAGTTCTTCTATGTGGGAGGCCGCTACAGCATGAGTTCATGAGCAATGTATAGGTCCACATTCAGGATCCGAACTGGTGAACCCCAGGCCACCAAAGCAGAGAACAGGAACTTAACCACTTGCCACGGGGCTGGCCCCTCAAAAATAAAGTCTTTGGAACATTATCTTCCTTGTGTTATAGTCCAACCAAATTATTCAGCCTTCCCCCAAATATGCCATGCCCTTTTACCCCTCCATGCTTTGGGATGTATACCTTCCCTTTACTGTCTCCCTGATGAACTCCTACTTATCCTTCAAGAACCATCTTAAACGTTACCCTGGTTGTGAAGTCTTCCGTGTCTCTCTCAGGCCAAGTTACCCTTTAGCACTTATCCATGGGTATTAATAATAATTTGTGTGTCTCTACTACCAGTTTGAATTCCTGGAAAGCAGATATGGATTTTCATTCTTTTTTTTTTTTTAATGTCCAAATCTAATATGGCTCCATAATCATTAGTAAGAGTTGGATGCATACATGCATGCATGCATGAATAAAAAGGCCCTGGTATTTCAGCCCACATTCTGGTATTTTGACTTTGATGCTATAACAAGATGCAGTGCTGAATTATCTATCAGCTGTATGAACTGAATCTAGATGATACAAACTCAATAATATTAAAATAACCTATTGCTTTGTGGCATGAATGATTCCAATTAGAAGTTTAGGTGATATAGGTTCAGGGTTTTACCTAATGTGTACTTAGTACTGATGCTTTACAAAGAGAAACCATACTTATGACCAATAATACGCCAGACCAAACTTACACATAAAATGTATAGTTTTATAAATAAGGCTTATGATTAAACAAAAACCACATTCAGTAAGAGAACGCAACAAAAATATCCTTAAACATCCCTTAAAGCCCAGTAAATGAATTTCTCTCTTCCAGGAAGGGAAGTGAGTGTATCCCAGAGATGCTAAGTCAACTTCATGTTGGCATTCTGCAGCATCGCATGCAGATGGTGCAAACCTAAGTTACCGACCCTCTTCAGTGAGTTCAAAATCTGCTCTAATTGATTTGAAGCCTAGAATTTAATGAAGAAGATGCTAAGGACAGAGAAAAGCCCCATTAGAAGGTAGTAAGAGATAGCTATTTATTCTTAATACCTAGGTTGCTCTCTTTGAAGCATTTCTTTGTGGACTGTACATTTCATTCTACTGAATTTCAGTCAACTCCATGGTAGACAACACCATCCGTCTTATTTCATCTTTTTAACAAGGACTTGATGAGGTGACACAGGACTGATTCTTAAAAACACATTACCTGCTATGTGAGGCATTGTGTGACAGGAAGAACTATCTTAGTGACAGGCACCTGACAGCAGATTTGTTGATTTCATGGTCACTTCATTTAAAGTAACAACAGGGTGAAATATGCCATCTGATAATCTGTTTGAATGTTGACTGTGAAAAGCACTTAACATTTCTGCCAGCTACCACGACTACAGAATCTGTTCTTCAATATGTGAGGGTCTGTCTTCCTCTTTACTCATTTTTATCAATTCTCTGCCCCTATCTCCTCTTTCCTCAGGGGAAATCCCCCAGTAATTTTCTGGAAATACATTATGCAGAGAAATTTGGCGCCAAAGATAAACAGCTCTCCTTTAAGCCACACTTTTTAAGACGCTATGCATTCTACAGTCTGAGGCTACTAGCTGAGAAGGAGACCTGCACCACTTTTTCAGATATCCACAGGCTACCCTTGTGAACAAGTCACTTAACATCTCTAAACTCCAATACAGGGTGAGATGTGTACGTGTGGATACTCTGGCTCTTCATTCTCTATGTACTAGCTTGAGAAAATAATGAGTTCAAGCACTTGAAAGCCACACTTCCACACATTTTATGGCTACATTTCTTTCTTTATTCTTACAGTAGTAAAAGAAAACCAAACTGGATCATACCAATGGCTTGAAGGCAATGACTCTCCATGCATCACTCATCCATCTCATTTCTGCTGATATGTGGATGCTGGAGCAACCCTTCTCCTCCCGCAGGGCAAGGACTTCTTGCAAGGGAAACAAGACAACTCCCTCAACTCCAAAGCCACCTGAGCATTAGCCTTTTAACATGCCAGGGGAAGGCAGACTCACAGAAAATAATTTCGCCATGTTAATCATGGTCATAATATATTCTTATAAAATATTTTGCAGTCAATTTAAAAATACTAAGCAGTACATATGGAATCTTCTAAAGGAAATCAGTGGTTACGCTTGCCAGAAAAGAAGCTCCTTTAAAGTGGAACAGCAGTAGAAAAATCATACTCTAGGCACAGCCGGCTTATTAGAAGAAAAGGGTTAACTTCTGGTGGTTTGACAAAAAAATCCTCCAACCTTCCTAGCTATCTAGAAATTATCTGTACTAACTGCTTCCTTTCCCAATTGCTTGGAATCACACACCCAGTGACACCTCAGGTGAGCTGCGTAGTCCACACATCTAAGAGCCTCTTGGCCATCAACATGCTTGAAGCTTTTTAAACAGCATTAAATATGAACCAGAAACAGCCCGGTTAAAATTTACGCTTTCTCTGAAAGATTTTTTGACATATTCAATGCTTGTGAAAGCTGAGGGGCTGACGGCCCTAGTCAAATACAGTTGAGTGAGCAGACTCCCTACCTCTCCACCCTCCACCTCCAGGGCAGGTGAACCGTGACGTGGAGGGACAAACCTCTCCTGCCTTCTCTATTCCTTTTCCAGAAAATATAAAAAAGAGAAAAGGGGGGGGGGACTTCCTTCAAACTGTTGTTTGATGATTTCTTTGTTTAAATAAACATCTCAATAGGAGGAGGCCACGGGAGCAATTGGCTCCTCCAAGGCTCAATCTAAATCTCTCCCAGGCAGCTCATTTCTCACCGAATTTCTCCCTCGGGTGATGACTAGCTCATCTAAGTTTGAGCGTTTTTTCCTTTCAGGATGTTTTCTTTTATAATTTTCAATGATCCTTCTCCATCTAAGAAACCACTTCACAGTTCTTAGCACTGTTTACCAAGGATATGAAGAAAAATGCCAGACAGACGTAGATGAACACTTTTCCTTAGAATGTTATTCTTAGCATTACAACTCAAGCACTTTTAACGCAATTTTATGCCACTGCATTTACTTCTTTACTTAAACTTCTTTAAAAAAAAAAATCTTTTATGCAAAACTTTCCAGGATGTTGTGGTAAATAGTTATTTGTGGTTATTTTCATGAAGTGCAAAGAGATGAAATGATAAGCTGAGAAAAGTATTTAAGAAGCATCCTTCTAAACCAAAAATAACAAATGTTCAAGTTCCACTAAATAAGATGTTATGTATCCCTGCAGGCGGCTTGGATAGATATAATTTAAAATCATTATATAACATCCCCTATAGGAAAGGCCAGCTATATCTTTAGCAGATTTCCAAACTTCATCACGCTCTTCAGAACTGAATACCTGCGAAGCTTCCTGATATCTGGCATTTGGTGTAAACTATTGTGTGAACCCAAGCTTCATCACTTCCATTTTCTGCCATCTGGAGGATACTGAAAGTGAAATAAAGACCAAAAAGCGTCTGGTTTTGTTCTTGGAGGGTGGGGCGCACCTAAGGTATTAAGTTATTCAAACACCAGTAATGTATGGTATTGCACATTCTCACTGTCACAGCCTTTGTTGAAAAGGATTTCCCTGACCTTTCCTGTAACCAGCAAACAAATAAGCCCTCTCTCTCAGCGGGAGAGAGGCACTGGTCCATTAGATCATTAAGCAGTTCTATTCAGATACCCCCCATTCTCCTGTCCTTGGCCCTGAAGAGGGAACTGGCAGTGGTCCAATCAGTCAGAGAGGAGGCAGGCAAATGTGACTGCGTACAGGATAGCTTGAAATGTCGCAGCAGGACCAACGTCGCAGAGCAGACAGCACTGAGGGGAGGATGTGGTGCTACATGAGGGGCAGTGTTCCAACAACGGAAGGCTGGTGTTCAGTCTGCCAAACAACGTGATGACTCACCCAGGCAGGAAAATATTACCACCATGGGGATATTTGGATCGTCTCAGTCTGAGAGTAATTAGGGACTAAACTACAACAGCATGCTTCAGTGATGAAATGAGAAAATAAGCGCTACCTCTGTCAAGTTCTGATTGGCGAGTATTAACTGAATGTGGGCTTCCATCATCTCTGACCACGAACTAGGAACTTGCAGCAGACTCAGAATGGAGAACTAGTTTCACCTTTTCATGAAATAAGACAGCACGCAAACATGTATGTATGCACACACACATTAAAAAAAAAAAGAAAATGGTGAGGTGAAAAATGTTACAGTTGGCAGAAACAGTTTTAGGGAAAATCATTACCACAATTACATAATTCCTTTCTATAGCAGGCATTGGCTCATCCTGAAGCTTTTTCCATCCCTAATTACACTGTCTGCAAAAGGGGAAAAATGAGCCCAGAATGGCAAATGCTAACAATGTCATTTTATTAATAAGAATGATATACAATCTCCAAAATAAAAAGCACATGTGTTTAATGAATTTAGGTAATGGAATTATTTTACTTATTAGTACCGGTTGCACAAATGTAAATTCTCTGGCAAAGAGGACAAATGTTAATTTTTATTTCTTTGTATTTTCAAATTGCGGACAATTTGTATTCATTAGACCACGTAAAAACCTCTTTTTCCTTATAATTGTAAAGTGACATTATAATTAAATTGGATAACCTCAGCAGCATCTGCAAGTTAAGGCATCACTTACAAGCTGGCTGGCCAAAGCCCAGGCACATTAAACCACCAAACGGAGTTGCACATCAACAACCTTCCGTTGCAGTGGCCAGGTCAGAAGCTCAGTCACACAGACAGAAAAAGACTATTCAGCCTAGAAGGCCTCAGAAAGTCAGTAGTAAGAATGTCTTCTCAGATGAGCCCTCACCGGATTCTTCCAGAGTCCTTCCTCTGAAACCTGAACAGACACTTTGACATCCTCCACTGAGACTCTCTTCCCCCTCCCCTGTTCCAAAAAACCACATTCTTACAGTACCAGTCTCACCAAATCAGAGCGGGGCAAACAGAAATTATCTTTCTCTTCAATACGAACAACCTCTATTAGGCCAGGTTAATAAACTCTAATAGATGTAAGGCCTAATACAATATTCAGCTATTGACATAAACATAAATATAAATTTCAAAGAAAATAACCTACTTTAGTAAAACTACCTGTGCAATAAAAATTAATGAACTCCAAATGATTCTGCACATCTCCACCAAATTGCATTTTCAGGCTCACATCTTCAGGACATGCTGGGTGGTTTGATGCATTCCCACAATTCATCTTCCTGCTAAGCCAATTTTAATTTAAATGCAATTAAAGGCTCAAAATGAACATTATGTATTAGATAAAGCCCCGAATCTGCAGACTATCATAAATATGATTTTCAGAAAAATTAATTACAAGCCATTAGGGTACAAGTCATCTTACTGCAAATGTTGAGTTAAATTGCAGAATTCGTTTGTTCGTTCCATTAAATGTTAAATACTGATTTTGAGCTTTGTACCAATTTAATATCACCAGGTCAGTTTATGAGAAAAACGTTATTTATAGTCAGAACTTCTAAAGTGTCTTAGCATTTCTTACTAATTAAATCATAAGCATTCGTGGAAAGAAATAAAAATAACCTAAAGTGAGTTTTGGCCAAACATTAAGAATATTAATTTTTATGTGTTGCTATTTTGTATCAGATTCAGCATTTTTCTGTGAACCTTTTTTTCTTAAATATTTCTTTTATTTGGCTATAATTATGAAAATTGTGTTTAAATGAAATACATAATGCTGATCTAATATACCAAAAACACACAACCACCCATTACCCTACTCCTAGCCAGGGCACCATAAGTAAACCAAGAAATCAAACATCTAATGTTATAGCTTGCCCTGAACTTAAAAATTCAGAGAACACCAGGTATACAAGAACCAGCAGTACTTTTCTTTGAAATCATTGTGTCAATTTGAACTGTTGGTGGACATGTTTCCTAAACAGGCTAATGGTTACTCCAGTATAATGTAATATAACTCACTGGTGGAAAGGTTTTGGAGAATCCAATGAGAGCCTGCAGCATTGGATGTACTATTGATTGATTTAGTCATTCAATTAAAAATATGATGGTGGTGTTTTTAAAAGGCTATAAAGCCTGGGTAAGGTTGTAATGAATCTCTTCATTTCCTATTAACTTAAAAATACATCTCCCACATACTACTTAGTTGTGGTAAAAATATAACCAGAAAACACCTACATGATTTTTTAAAAAATCAAGCATAACTACTGAATTTCAAAAGTCAAGTTGTTAGTGAAAGCTCCTTTCACAGTAAAAACAAAATAGATTTTATGAGAAAAATGACAATCCCCTTTTTCAGTCTTGTAAAGTGAGAACTTCCTATCTAGATGAAAGTCAGCTGCTTTTACATTGATTTCCACAGTGGTATTTCATGAAAAACAGAACTGCCTTAAAAGATTTAGGCAAATTTGGTAAGTAAGTTATTCTAATTACTATCTTCTCTAAGTAAATATAGTTAATTTAGGAGGCAAAGTGACTATTTAAGCAATCACTCATGAAAAAATTTGTATTCTTCATTTGGAATACAATAATGATTCAAAAACATGCCAATTCCTTCCCTCTGCTTCTTCCATTGGATTAGCCCTAATCCCACACTTTTAAAAACATCTACCTCCTTATCACAGTTCTCCTCTAGTTCTTAAATCCTCCCCTTTCTCCAGGGCCACGTGATTATTTGCCTAGTTACTTGTTGCCTCTTGTCTACTTCTGCTTCAAGACATACCCACACCAATTTCTGGACATTAACAGATAGCTATAAACTAAATGGCAATTCTGTTATGTGATGCAACTGATAGCTAACACTATGGTGGTAATCATTTTGCAATATATAAGTGTATCTAATCAACACACTGCGCATTCTAAACTTATACAATGTTTTATGTCACTTATATCTCAATAAAGCTGGGGAAAAAATCCAGATAAATATAAATGTAATTGGAATGGAGTATATGGTAGCTGCCTAGGATGTCTGAAATTCTGATGATTCCAAAGGAGACAGCAAGGATTCCTTATTACTTGGTGTCTGCATATATTTAAAATTTACATAGTAATTTTACCAAGCCTGGGAACATTTGCTAAAACACATATTTCCAAATATGGGGAGAAATTATTATACAAATGAAATAAACACACACACAATCTCTTATATTAAAGTATTTGCTCATTGCTTGATTATATATATACTAAACAAGCATAAAATTAATATCATTATGCTACTTAGCAACAAGTATTTTAAGCTAAAATATTAGTAGTACTAATCATTTCTCTGAGCAAATGCTCAAAAATTAACAATAAGGTCAACATAACATATGCAGCCCTGATGAAATAAATCATGGTTTTTTGTTTGTTTGTTTGTTTTGAGAAAGATCAGCCCTGAGCTAACATCCATCACCAATCCTCCTCTCTTTGCTGAGGAAGAGTGGCCCTGAACTAACATCTGTGCCCATTTTCCTCTACTTTATATGTGGGATGCTGGCCACAGCATGGCTTGATGAGTGGTGAGTAGGTCTGCACCCAGGATCCAAACTGGTAAACCCTGGGAGAGCGAAGCAGAGCATGCTAATTTAACCACTACACCACCAGGCTGTCCCCATGTTTTGTTTTTAATCCAAATTCCTTACAGTTAAAAGGTGACATGAAGAAAAGTATAGACAGACAAAAACCCAGGCCACTATATATTAGTCAATCACTCACCACACCCTGCTAGCCTGTCAAGCTTACCATGTTCCACAGATATTAATGTAAGTAAACAAGGGTTGTGTTTGAGGATTAACTTTCTAAGAGTAAGATTAAGATGACTTTGTAAAACAGGATTCAAACTAAATCATTTAACTTCTATATTTGAAATAGCTCAAAAAGAGTTTAAAAGAATAACTGAATTCCAATCACCTCATCAAATATTAACTATTATAATTAGTTGAACTTCAAGTCCCACCTTAAATCTTAAGAATGGTTTCCAAGGGGCTGGCCCCGTGGCCGAGCGGTTAAGTTCGCGCGCTCCGCTGCAGGCGGCCCAGTGTTTCGTTGGTTCGAATCCTGGGCGCGGACATGACACTGCTCATCAGACCACGCTGAGGCAGCATCCCACATTCCACAACTAGAAGGACCCACAACGAAGAATATACAACTATGTACCGGGGGGCTTTGGGGAGAAAAAGGAAAAAAATAAATTTTTTTTTTAAAAAAAAAAAGAATGGTTTCCAAGAATGAAATCGGAAGCAGAGCAGCTGAGTGGTCTTCTCAAGACCTTAACATGAGTCATTAAGAAAAATGAGAATCAAAACTTCATAGTGAATTCCTACATTTCTGTCCTATAAATAACTGTAGTAACTGTCTCCCAACAACAACAAAAGCCCAAGACCAGCTCTCAGGATCTGAGATGGATCTGAGATGCCTTACTTCCTTCTCTCATTGAGCATGGCGGCTGTTCTTCAAAAACACCAGGTCGTGATACACAACAGAATGCACCACTTCCTTTCCCCAAAGCATCTGTCCCCTAATACTAGGAAGAGCTACCTTGAAACAGCTTGTATTTGGTTTTCTATTACTTTTTATTTTAGAATACCAATCTACTTTTGCCATATTCAGAAACTGCCATCTTCCATTGTTCCCCCAAAATCTTGGAAAATCCAGGAAAGAATCTAGAAATGAAAGAACTATTGTTGATTAATTCTGATTATTCAAACTTCTGTAGTAATGTTTCTTTACAAATATAATAGGCGCAGACTGAACTTTGATCTTTTATGGTGTGAATGAGAGAAATTTACCCAGTAAATATTTTATAACATTGATATTAGTGTTTCCAATGCTACAGGATTCATAAGATTTCTTGAAGTGGTGAACGTTCAGGTAAGTTCTAATTTTCCTCTACAAATTATAAAGCCATAATTGGCTGCCCTTTTACATAATTATCCTGACAACTGGCTTGGTACCCTCTCTGTTGGACTACAACAATCCTACTCAGCATTAAAAAGTCACAAGCAACTTCCAGAATAAAGGTTCTAAACTTCACCACACTACTTTGAGGATTAAAAACAGGAAGAGCATTGGGCCTGGCCTGGTGGTGTAGTGGTTAAGTTCGCACACTCGCCTTCGGCGGCCTGGGATTTGCAGGTTCGGATCCTAGGTGTGGACCTAGCATAGCTCCAAGCCAGGCTGTGGAGGCATCACACACAAAATAGAGGAAGACTGGCACAGATGTTAGCTCAGTGACAATCCTCCTCAAGCAAAAAGAGGAAGATGGGCAACAGATGTTAGCTCAGAGCTGATCTTCCTCACCAAAAGGAGAAAAAAAAAAAGAGGAAAAGCATCTTGAGATAAAGTTGCAAAGTACATCTTGTAGAGGATGTACAAGGACAAGTTCTGAAGGCCAATGGTCATCGAATGTAAACAGCTTTTTCAAATACAATAGTTGTCAAAAGCCATTTTTAAAAGATGAGAAAGCTGTGACTCAGCTTGATTAAGCCCTTTGATGCTGACAGCCTGTCTGATCCTGATAAGAAAGAATATATTAAGGCAGAAATATAGGAGAGGAAGCTTCCACGCACTACCACACCACTATAGGACTCTGAAATATAAAGTGTGAGTGCCCTGTGCGAAAAGATGAAATGAGAAAGAAACTCATGAAAGCCCAGATACCTGTGTCTCCCACAGAGATTTCTGAAGATGACCACTGTGTAGGAACTAACATCTGTCGGCACCATCACAGTAGCCGTATGCAGTGATGCATACGTGGTAATAAAGACATTCCTATGCAAGTCTACTTAATTTGGGGGTACTTTAGTCTCAAAACAGTTTAGGTCTGTGTTTTATTTTATGTCTTTCTAGCGTATTTCTAACTATCCTCTTCCAAAACCTAAAAATTAATTCTCCATTTCAGTTTCTTTCATCCACTGCTTTTCACACTTTGATGCATAGACTCAAAATGATCATGGGATTTCACCATTTTTTCCCCCATGTTACAATTCATTTCAGTTCTCTTCTGGCTACCACTGACCCTTGTTAATTTCTGAAATCTCATCCATCATTTTTTGAGTTTCACTTAGTTCCCGGCTGCAGGACTAGGTATGTCATCACTCTTTCAGTCCTTAACCTGTTCCTTCCACCACAGTGCACTGAGATTTCTATTTGCTCCAGTGTTCTCCTCTAAATATTCTTTCTAATTCCTTAGTAATGACTCTCGTATTAGTAGGAAAAAATTCTGTTTTCATGTCCACCTACATACAAGTCGTTATATCCAAATTCTCTGCCCAAAACACTCTTCCAGAATCTATTTCTATTTATTAATTTGTTCATTAATTTAAAGATTATTCATTAATTCATTCATTTACTCAAAAACATTACTGAGAATCCACTTAGATCCTGAGGATAGTTTGGTGAATAATAGAGACATGGTGGCCTGCTTTCACAAAGGCAAAACTCTCGCCAGGGAAGCCGGCCACGAACAGGCAAGCACATCAACTTCCAATCACAAATTAGCTCAGAAATAGATCAATGTCCACTTGGAACAACTACTGGTTCATTTCTTTTATATTATATGAAAATATATTCAGGTAGTTATAAGAAAGTTAATACCTATTAATACGCCATGGGAAAACCAATAAGTGCAAAACTACTAAAAATGAACACGCTTATTGATGAATGACATAAGAAAGCAAATTCTCTCGTGTGTCACCACTACTGTGGGACTTAGAGAACTAATAGTTTATACTCCTGATTTGTTTCATCCCTGGCATTGTTCTTGTACTTTAAAATATCTGAATGTCTCTGCTTATATGAGTTTCCTAATAATTCTGCAAAAGCGTGTACAGTTTTCCACAAATGTTCATGTGGTTAAATTCAAACCCAAATGTCATTTTAATATTCATCTTCTCCAAAAGCACCCACCATGCTTCGATTTGCGAGATCGGGCAGAGCACCCCACTCATCACAAGTCTCACAGTCTTCCCCTTACGTCCCACAAGCATGTTAACATGATGGCAGAATTTTAAAGGTTTTCAAACTTTAAAGTGGGATATGCTTTTTATGCTTCAAGCAGCAAGCTGTGGAGGTCGAGCTGCGACAATTTAAAGAGTAAGTTTTAAATAGCAATAGCTTTATTAAAACCCACGAATCAACATCATTTCAACAGTTAGGCTAATATTACAGGGTAGTTGTTGAAAGCAAGTTTTGTTTACTAGTCCAACTTCAAAGCATAAAGAGCAATAAAACGCACAGCTCACAGACCTTGGACTGTTAAAGTTAAAACACTATTTTTAATTCTTTCCTAAACTCATTTGGAAACAAGACTTTCATAGCTATCTAAACTATCAAGCAACATTTTTCATTTACAGAACACTATCCTACACATCTTCACAGATGCCCAAGTTTCTAATCAAATTTAAACTCAAATCTTTGAACGTTTTTAAGTCACAAAGAAAGATTGCCAAAATCCATTTTAATTAAGATATCAGGACTGGTCTTGTAGGATTTCTTGAAATATCGGCAAATCTTGCCATACTCTAAAATTAAAAGTTAACATCTGTGCCATGGTTTTGAATTCACAAGGATGACCCACATCTATACTAAAACTACATCTTTGGCATGACCTATGACCCATGTCCTTGGTCCATGGTGTTCACAGAAATCCCTTCTGACTCAGAATCTACTGAACTAAACTTAACTAGGGCAACAATTCACTGAGCGACATTGAATAATGTTCCAAGTATTTTCCTAGATTTTAATTTTATTCTATTCCTAAGGAATAAAACTCTGGAATCTCATATATTTACCTTTGGTTTTTTCTCCCTTTGTAGCATTAAAACTTTTCTAACTGAAAGAGAGAAAGGATTCAGTTCAGCTCAGATTTCAGAGGGAGGAAGGAAAGAAGAAAAAGAGGGAGGGAGGGAAAGAAAGAGGGAGGGAGGAAGGGCCTGGTTCCTAGGATTTCAGATAAAGTTTCATTCAGGGGCTCAAATAATGACAGCAGGATCGAGTTTCTCTCCATCTCCTGGTTTTGCCTTCTACTTGATGGGCTTCAAGCTCATACTCCATGAAGTGTTAGGATGGCTGACAACACTGCCAAAGCCATATCCTGTCAGGTTCAAATCCAGAGAAAAGAGTGTGCTTTTCTTCTAACAGCCCCAGCAAAGGGCTCACATATCCATTGCTAAACCATTCACCATGGCATGATCAGGAGCATCCAGAGCTCTACCTAGAAAAACAGAATCGCAAACCCATTCCCCAAGATCATAAGTGGACGCAACTCTACCCAAACTCACGGTCTGAGAAGTGGGATAAAGACGGTACCCCAGAGGAAAAGTGTAATCCTGATAGCAGGAGGAGAGTGAGTGAACACTAGGTGGCCAGAGCAACCTGTTCACTAGGATACTGCCGCTCAACACTGCTATATGGAGACGGAACTATGGCAGTTCCAGAAATCCTATATTGGGGGTCTTAAAGGTAAGAATCCATTTGAAGGGGTGCAAGCGAACCTGTCATGAAGCTTCATTTGCATAGAAAGCCCACTGTTTTTATTAAAATTACATATTAATCTAGGGAAACTTGTGGGTGATGCAGATTATAAAAGGAAGATTATAAAAGGAAGGCCCCCCTCTTAAAGCAGTCACCATTATAGGAGCTGGTTGGGGTTGGTAAATAGGTAAAGAAGGAAGGATTATGTGTGTTCCTGTTTTTCTAATTATTCAAATTCCAGGTGTTTTGTTTAGTTAAAAAATAGGGTCAGACTACAAATAATATTTATTACCTTTGTTCATTTACATGGAAAAGAACTTCATGGGTTAGACAATAGACTATTAAACCACATACCCGCCTGTACATTATCTCTCCAGAATCCTTTAAAATAAAGATTGTGCTACACATTTGTATATACCCAAAGATCAGCTGAAAAGGGAAAACATAAAGGACAGGATGGACCTTCATAAGAGGAAAAGGGTTAGCAAGAGGGAGAAACAAATGTATTCTTTGGTCTCAATATATTGATGTATTCATATAAAATAAACTGGTCAGCAAAGTCAGAGTAATTTCTGAACATGGTAGAAAGTTGATTGGCAGGCAAAAATGTCACTGAAGAGCAGATCCGAGAAGCTTTCCCTGAAACTTAATCTTTATCCTGGCCCGATCTGAAAGAGCTCACTAGGAAAAAACTAAACATCTGGGTGGTTTAGTGGAAACCACAACAGACCTTTCACTGCAGGAAGTGCCTCAAAAATAATAACCACGGGTCCATCCACTGCAGAATGTGCGATTAAACCTCCGGCACATACACCTTTACAAAGCCAGTCTGAAAGGAGGGCGGGAAGGGACTCATGTTAAGCAGCCTGAAAACTTGGAAGAGTTGAAGTGACACTCGCTGTGATGATAAATAATGTCTCTCATGCGGCGATGGCAGCATGAGGCTCCAGCACCAGCGAACTCGCCATCTCAGAAAGGTTCTCCTGAAAGACTTGGAAATGTCAGTGCTCCCATTCCTTCCTAATGGAAAGATAAGATTCTTTCTATATGCAAGCAGCACTGTTCCTGACAGCAGGACCAAGCAGAACCCGAAATATTTATTTTAGTCTGTTTGTTTTGGGGTGTGTGTGTTTATTTTTTATTTGCCTGTAGTAGCCATGAGTCAAATTACTGAAGATCATAGGTAGCATATGGCTACTGAGCAATATTTTTAGTGATCAGTATTTTCAGCATCTCCAAATAAAAAATAATGATAATGAGAGTCAAGGGGATCTATGGGAGGAAATAAAAGTCTTCTTTTATTCATTATGGGAACTAAGCACTTCTTTGATTTTTCTCTGTTATATTCTGAATAACAGTATACACAAACATTTCCAGATAATTATAATAAGTGACATTTATTGGGAGCTTATGATACACATGGAAGAAATCTAAGTGTATTAACGTGTTTATGTTCACAACAAGCTGGAGGTAGTTCCTCCTTTTACAGGTGAGGAGACTGAGGCAGAAAGAGTCAGGTAGTTTGCTTAGATAACACCCCTAGGAAACAGCAGTGCTAGGACTGGAACTAGGCAGAATGCATTCAAGCCTACGTTCTCAACTCATTTATGGGTGGTATAGCTTCATTTTAGTTTATAGACAAACCAAAAAGAATGGAGTTGACAGAATTTCTATTCAGAATTCTGTAGCTATCACAGGACACCAAATTTTTATGCAAACTTTGCAAATCTGGATGCAGATCTCTATGATATAGGTAGTTACGTCCATATCCAAATGTAATTGTGATACAGTGGTGGTCTGCAGCTGCACCCCGGGTGCCCTCATCTGTTAGGACTACATTATCGAAGACATACAGAACTCCCTGGGCTTAACAGATTTAAATCAATACCTTGAATTAACACTAAAATAGGACTGTTGCAAAGGCACAGATAGGACTTTGCAACCTGCATTTGTGAATGCAAGTTGAAGAACCTACATTTTGAAAGAAAATCACAAACTTTTAGGTGAAGCTCTCACTACCAAGGAAGGTGTGTGTGTTTCTTGGGCATATGTGTGTCCATGTATACACACAGGATAATGTCTACATAAACGTATATCTATGACAGGCGATACAATAACAGCAACATCTTCAATAGAGAAAAAGTATCTCTTATAGGGATTAGATTTAAGTTTTGTGAATATTCTCTACATGCAAGAATGAAGGTTCAAGTCATTCCGGTAGCAGAATAGCATCTGAAAATAAAATCTAGTTCATCAGTTCTTAATAAAAGCTTGCATTTTCACTGCTTTATTTCAGGAAAACATTTGGAGGAAACAGAGTCTTCATCTTTCAGTAATTTAAAGGGTAGCATATATATGTCTTGTATTGCTTAAAGATCGTAGTATTTGCAAAGCACAGAAGCATGAGCTAATATTCTTTCACTCGTACAGGGCCACAATATTAAAGCCTTAGCTTGCCAAAACAGACAGGATTCCTGATTCCATTGCATTCTAATTGACTATTTTTTCTAAATGAGCAATACTATCCTTCCCCAAAAGGGTACCTTGAACTTTCAGCCAGCAAATAAAGACTTGATTCTCTCTAGAACAAACATTTGAACCAGTATCACTCATTAGGGACTTTATGAATACTTCTGTATTAAAACAAAACGTGGTTCATTTAGACTCTAGTTAAAATTTTGGAAAGGAATAATCAAATCTCAATTATTCATAGGTAGCGACGCTTATTTAGAACCAATCCATATGGTTTACCGAGACAACTGAGACTAAAGTGATTCTGTGAAGTCGACCTTGACAGCAAGAAGCAGCTCTTCTTAGTATTTAACTAGTTTGCTGGTGAGCTATAATAATATACCTTCGAATACAAAGAGTAGGATTTTTCGAAGCGTAGGATTTGACTTATTTTTGTAACCTTCACAATGCTATCTGGGAGACTGAGAGACCAGGGTGGAGCTGGACAGGAATGACAGCCAGGTGCCACATAGGGTGTCAGGCTTTAAGATCCGGAAAGGGCTTTTAAAATGAAAACTTTTATTAATGTCTCCTCTCAGAATGGTGGAGGAAATTGAGGGCATCCACTTTAGGGCTCGCCCTTGAGCCACTACTTTACAGGAGCTAGGAGGTGTCTATTCTGCTCTTGCTCATCACAGCATGGCTCCATCACAGGCTTATTTCGAAAAATGCCATTGTTTTTTGCTGAACAGTGTAGTTACCTCTTTCATCCTCCCTCCCCCATCCCTTCCCAGGAAGGGGACAAAGGCATATTTCATTCATCTATGTACAGTAGCCAGAATGGCATTTTACACACAATAGACACTTGGTGTTTGAAATTTATTCTTATTTTTAAAATATTATTTTAGTATAACTACTTTTTTGGAATCCCAACAATATAATTTAGTCAAATCCTTTAAAAAATCTCAGCTTGTAATAAATAAAACTGATCTACTTTTTCTGTGAAATTGTCTTTCCTTCCTGGAGTCCCAAGAAGTCATTCTCTACCAGTCCAAACTCCAAGATTCCAAATACCACAGCACCCCAATCAAAGTGAGTGCTCCCTGATCCGGCCCCACTTCTCTTCCAGGAGGCTTCAGCACAGGCAGACCTCTTCAGACCTTTGACACTCAGAAGGCATGCTCATCACTGATGTCTGTTGACGCTCTCCCCTTACTTTGCAGTCTTGGCAGTTGCAATTGCTCATCGTCTTTTAAGGCCCAGCATAGCTACTCCTTTATTCAACAAATACTTTACTATCCAATATACGTCAATCACAAGAAACTAGGAATAAAAAGTCAAGCAAAGAAAGACACCATCCCTTCTTTCATGGAGTTTATAGTCAGTGGAGAAGACAGATATTAAAGAATCCATCATGCTGATGGATGTAAAACGTCAAGGGCTATGGAGGGAAAGAATTGAGCCCTTGAGAGTTTATGACAAAGGAACCAGACTGAGAGTGGGGCATCAAAAAGGCCTCCCTGGAGAAGTTACACTTTAGATGAGATGGCAAGTGAGAATCGAAGTGAGACAGATGCAACAATGGGACACTGGGATAAAGCGTTCCAGACAGAGGGAACTTTATCTGAAGGCAGTGGAGGGAAAGAACAAGGAGAGTCCAAGAAACGGAAAGAAGGCCAGTATGGGTGAAGAAAGAAAAAAAGTAGAAGCTGGAGAAGCAGGCCAGGGTCAAACTGTGCTTCATGGTAAAGATTTGAGAAGACCACAGTTGAAGTGCAATGAGAAACCACTGAAACATCTTCCCTGGAGCCATCCTCTGCTCCCCGGCCAGAAGCAAGCTTTCCCCTCTCTGAACTTCAGTTGCACATTATTTGCATCTTTCTCATGGTACCAACACATTCTGCCTCGTTCTATGATTATTTGTGAATACATCCCCTTACACATCTTGCAATTACTTAGCACCTGCATAGCGTGCTGCCTACAAATGCTCAATAAATATCTTACTGGATTAGCAATCTATAGTCTAGTGATCAACAATTCTTTTACCCTGAACTATCCAATTAATAATAAACCTCTATTTTCATATATTAACTTAATGGTCTAACTTCATAATTATGAACATTTAGTTTTTGCTAGAAGTAAACTATTTTCACCTCTTGCACTTGACCATAAAGCAAAATATACCAACTTAAATTTTGGAATTTTGCATCTCATTTTTCAATTAATTATATCTTTTTATGATCACAAGAGCCTTTCTTCCACCCTTTTCAAGGTAATTTATTACTCATGAGAAATCTTCCCTTTGTATGTATTACTCAGTGTCATTCCAAGCTTTCCAGCAAATTGAACATTTCTTACCAAAACCAATTAAGGAGAAGCTGGTTGCCATCCTAAGTGTTTTCTCTTTTGTTTTTCTATCATTACACTTATTAAATCACCTGAATAATATATTTTTAAAGGTTTTTAGAAGATTTTGATAGTAACTTCATTGACTGTCAACATTTTTTTTTACCCTAAATAGATGCTCAATAAATGTTTACTGAGAAAAAGAGAATGGAAGCGAGATAGGGAGAAAGGGGTCATCTTTACCATGCCCACCTTTTTCTTTTGCTACCTTAAATTAAGTTGTAGAATAACTCCTGCCCATGCTTTTAAATTGATTTTTAAATATTTTTCTAATCCATTGGACTCCAGTTTTCTTTTCTACATCTTAAGGTTTTAACCATTCAACGATGATGAAACAGAGAAGGTAAGGAGGTGTAAAAATGAGGAGAGCTGGCCGAGAACAATAACACAGACACAGCCCAATGCCTAGGACAGCCAGTAAGAGATACTCAGTTCTGAGGAAACTCCTACTAGAACATCTGAGGATCACCAGGGCTGCTACTGAAGCAAGTGGCACAACAGTTGCCTCCTGAATGGTAGTCTAACAAGCACAGATGCAGGATTGCGAGGACTGCTTCCTGGTCTTCCTTATATCCCTGTGCAACTTGAAATGCATCCACATTACCTGTAGTAACCTAAACATTTCTCAGTCTCTTCAACAGTTCATGCCTCATGCATACATTTCCTCCCAGTGGTTTATCTTACATCAGAGTGAACAAAACATATTCCAGAAAATGCATAAAGACTCCTAGAATGGGACACTGGAAATCATGTACTTCAGCCATTTACAAACTGTGCCCCAGGCAGGGGAGAATAAAAGGGAGCTGTGCCTGGACGCCTACTCCAACATCAATCCGAGAAGCTCTACTTTGTCTGTTTCATTTGTTTCTGCTTCTGGGTAAAACTCTCCTCAGTTTTAAAACAATAAAAGGAATAAAAATTAAAAACAACAAACCAGACAAAATTTTTCTTTTTATAGAAAATTTTTCTCTTTTTTTCCTTATTCAACATTTTATTTTTGAGACCTGTCCATAATAATAAATGTGGAATCTCATTCATTCATTTTAAGTATTGCATTTTATTCCGTCACATAAATATTCCACAATTCACGTATCCATTTCCTTACTAATAAACATTTGGGTTTTTAAAAAATTTTTGCATAGAAGAAGATTGCCACAGCTGTTAGCTAACAACAATCTTCATCAAGCAAAAACAGGAAGATCGGCAATAGATGTTAGCTCAGGGCCAATCTTCCTCACCAATAATAATAATAATAATAATAATAATAATAATTTTGCTACTAAAATCACCCTTATTTATTTTTTATTGAGGTAACATTGGTTTATAACATTATATAAATTTTAGGTATACATCATTATATTTCAATTTCTGTGTAGACTACATCACGTTCACTACCCAAAGACTAACTATCATCCATCATTGTACATAGGTGCCCTATCACCCCTTTCGAACCATCCTCCCTCCCTCTTTCCCCCCGGCAACCACCAATCTAATCTTTGTATCTATGTGTTCGTTTGTTGTTATCTTCCACTTACGCGTGAAAAGATACAGTATTTGACTTTCTCCATCTCACTTATTTTGCTTAGCATAATACCCTCAAGGTCCATCCATGTTTTGCAAATGGCAGGATTTCATCTTTTTGATGGCTCAGCAGTATTCCATTGTATATATATACCACATCTTTATCCATTTATATCCAATTTATCCATTGATGGGCAGTTAGCTTGTTTCCAAGTCTTGGCTATTATGAATAATGCTGCAATGAACAAAGGGGTACACACATACCTTTTTGACTTAGTGTTTTCATGTTCTTTGGATAAATACCCAGAAGTGGAATAGCTGGATCATATGGTAGTTCTAGTCTTAATTTTCTGAGGAATCTCCATACTGTTTTCCACGGTGGCTGCACAATTTACATTCCCACCAATAGTATATGAGAGTTCCCTTTCCTCTAAGACATATTCCAGGGCATATTTAAAATAAAGAAAAAAATATCTAAGTCTATATCTATAATAGAAATCTATAGTGTTTTCTGTTTGTTTGATGAAAGAAAGGAGTATTTACGAATTAAAATCTAGCCATCCTGAGGGCCGGCCCTGTGGCCAAGTGGTTAAGTTCACGCACTCCGCTTCAGTGGCCCAGGGTTTCACCGGTTCGGATCCCGGGCACAGACATGGCACTGCTCATCAGGCCATGCTGAGGCAGCGTCCCACATAGCACAACCAGAGGCACTCACACTAGAATATACAACTATGTACTGGGGGCTTTGGGGAGAAGAAGAAGAAGAAACAAAAAGATTGGCAACAGATGTTGGTTCAGCTGCCAATCTAAAAAAAACATCTAGCCATACTGGCCACAAGGAAGACCCACCAAGTGAAGGGAGTCTAGGTATCCAGGGAAGGATTCCCAGGGAATGCCAAGGACAAACAGGGCCCAAGTCTAGGGGCTTCCGAGTGGAGAATCTATTATCCTCCCTAATTCAGGGGGGAACCATGATGTCTTGGAGCTGCAAAGCAAAACAATGTTTGCAAAGAGAGCTGTGCTTGATCGCTCTGTGTAATGGGCAGTCTATGTTTTGCTGTAAAGTGCAGCGCTTTTTCAAATGGATGCTTTTCAAATATCCCAGAATGTAAGTTCATAAAAAGAGAACATATGTATAATAAGTTTGCTGACTGAATAAACGAGAACACTCAATGCCCACGCATGTCACACCACATGAGGCAAGTAGTGTGAGATACTGGGTCTGTTTTCTGAAAGGCATCCTTTTTGATGTATCAAAGAGGTCACGCTGCACGAATGCTGTGGGGCTGCATCCTCCATTTATGTGGCCTTCCTCCAAATCTCATGAGTAGCAGAGCAAGGAAAGGCGTTGACCACCTGGCCGTCTGTCAGCAGCAAGGGCTGCCTCTGGTAGAAGTCAGACACAGAGTTACAGGAGATGATGGCAACATTATTCTGTAACACCTTCTGAGTGTTATTACAAAATGACAATATTGTTTTTAGCCCATTTCCCTTAACCAGATTGACAGAATTACAGGTTGACATTATTGTGAAATTTTATGATGTATCATGTTAACTGTGCCAGTTTGATTAGCCTTGATTGACAGGTTGTACCTGAACAGAAAGTGAAACACCTCAAAAATATAAAACCAGCGGATCTTGCATGACTTTCACAATAAACAAAATCTCTAGCTAATTTAACGTTTAATTAACTAGGAATTTCATCCTAACGTCATTCTGTTAAATCCCACTTCTTTCATCCTCATCTTGAGGCTGAAGCAAGAGGAAAATAAATCCAGGCCGTGGTTATAAAATCACCGTTCGTTTTCTGGGACTTTAAATGCATTAGGAACAGACTGCTTGCCTCATGCGGCCCTGCCCTGCATTACCATCACAGGAAACAGATGCACCCCAGACCTGGCAGCCCTACATAAAGCTCAGGCTGAGATATGAGGGCTTTAAAAACACAATATCGAAAGCCAGGCACAAGCCCCTATGTGCATTATCACCATCCTTCCGCAATGCTTCTCTCTTACAGCATCCTCATCTGTTATGGAAACAGAAGCTGATATACATTTAAACCCTGGAACCAGAAACTAGACTGCTTAGTAAATTAAGCAGAGGCGTTACTTTCCCCTCTGGCTCTGCAGGGTGAATTGGACCTACAATTCCATCTGGAATGAGATTGGTAGTTTCCACTCACCTTGCAGATTAAAGCCATACATACTGCAGAATCCGGACACACTAAGAGGTGCTATTAGACACCACTTGTAGATTCCACTTGTCACCTGACTGGTAAACACAGTCATAAAAAGTGGGAGCGGATCCAAAGAGTCCCTTCCAATCAAGAATCTGCGGTACTTCACACATTGTATCTCTTTGGAAATCCGGACCAATTATGCTGCCAGTTTGAAATTACTGCATCACAAAGGGATTATTCAGATGCTTAGGAGTTCCATTCTTTATTGCATGGAGTGGAAACATTAGGTTCCCACAAAATGAGTCGCTCAGCTCTATGGCAAACCAGATTTTGAGGGCAAAGAATCCAGTTATGGAAGAAAGCAAGCCGCCTATAAAAAATTCAACATGCAAATTTTTAAAACTTCTTTTTCTTTTTAGTGTGGATGGTTTATCAAGAAGGATCTTGTTATTATTCTTATTTCCTGGACGAACAACTAGTTGATTATCCAATTTGCAGGAAGGAAATGCAATCACTGAGAAGCACTGGGGCATATTTTGTTAACATAACCACACAACTTCCTGTTAGCATTAAGCACGTGTCCATTGATTCATACACACATTTGAATTTAATAAATCTGTTATTAATCCCATAAAGTATACACTCACACAGAAGAAAAACATGCTTAATACCTCTTTCTTGAAGATTCTACATGCTTCAGGCTGGTCTCTCCCTGGCTTTGCTGTCTTTCCTAGGGGTACCAACCCCTGCTTTGGATTGCTCCTCTCCACTTCCATTCCAGACCCAGACAAGTAAAATATAATCCTGGAATGGAAAGCATGTGTGTGCCTCCAGGGTCTATCTTCTCGAGTTTTGGTTTACACTGATAACCTGAACTGTGAATATTACATAGACCCTCAGGCTAACAGTGGACAGTCTTGGCAGGTAACACGAGCACAGACAATTTTAAAAGCTGTGATAGATATATTCAAGGTTTTTAAAATGAAAACTCTACACACATATTGAGTCTGTCCTTTTCCTGATGGGATCGGCCATGAAAGATGCAGCTCCCAGAAGGCTGTGGAAAAAAAGCTCCAACCCCATCTCCTTTACGAGGATGGCCAGCAGTATAAGAGACTACATCCACCAGGAAACTCGAGTCTACCATGGGCAGGTCTATTAGGAGTCTGGGTGGGGGCAACATTTTAATGGGAAATACAATCAGGCTAAAAAGGACCACAGCCAATGTCAGGTGGTAGTATAGAGGGATGGGGAACTGGTAAGGGTAGATTATCAAAGTCATCATGCTGAATGTCATGAAGGGCAGGGTATCATCACCAGAGTTTGCCAGGGCTGGAGCAGGCACCAAGTTTTATATATATGGATGAGATACATATATATATATATATATATATACACATCTCACACACACAGCCAATAGCATCATCGTGGTCAAAAGCAGAGGCTCTGGAGTTAGAACACCTGCATCCAATCATGGCTCCAAAACTCACGAGGCATGTGCTTTGGGCAAATAATTTAACTGCTTTAGCATCCTGTTTTCTCATCTGCAAAATAGGAATGATGAAACAGATTATAAGGATTAAGTGCAATAATCTATGGGACGCATTTACCACAGTACCTGGCACATCTGCAATGTAAAAAATCATCAGGTATCATTATTCCTCTCCTTCAATGACTGGGAAACACACAGTTAGGCTCTGTGAATGATACCCTCATTTCATAAAATTATTCTTTTATTTCATCTGTTCACTTCACGAACATCGACTGACCAGCTTCCATGTGCCATGTGCCAGGTGACATTTCATGGCTGAACACTCCCAAGGTTGGTTCATTCTGAACTCAGGCTCCAAAATAACTCAAAATGTATAAAATGGACTTTTGAAGTAGTATTGCCACTTTAATAATTTCATATAACCATCTCTGAACAGTCTGACCTATCCTGGGCAATACACAACCTGGATGAGATGAGGATAAATCGCTCTGTGTAGACTCTTAAATGAAAATCTCTTACAAAAGACAGATTTACAGGGAAAGGCTGTCCTTAGTCAACAAGCCTTTAGAGGCACAGAGCAGATGAGCAGGCACAGCAGGGTGCTGATGCAGAGCTCAGCCTCCAGAGTGGTCATTAAGAGCTGGGACTTCCCAACCAGGCTCTCCCACATCCGCCTGTGCCAAGCTGTGCAGATATAAGACCTCTCTAAACCAGTTTCCCATCCTGGGCTAACCCACATCAGAGGGTGTCTGCAAGGAATAAGTGGGAAATGATTGTAAAGTCACTTGCACATAAATAATCAATACATGGTAGATACTGTTACTAAGAGATATAGTTGCTCCCCTCAACAGCTTTGATTTGCTCTAAGAAAACAACTGCCTACACAAGTTACTCAGAAACATAACAAAACAATACATTGACAAATGCAAAACAGTGGAACAAAATACGCCAACGTGGCAGAACATACGTACACTGAATTCAAGAAACCCTGTTTTCTAGTCTGTTTCGTCATTAACTAGTTCTTCAACTATGCACTTCCTTTAATCTCTCTTAGCTCCAATTCTCTCATTTAGAAAGTAAATTCCTTTTAGCTTTAATTTTTAAACACTTCTCTAAGTTTACAGGAAACCAGATTAAGGATAATCTGGTGAGTCCTGGCTTGAAGCATGGAGTAGGGTCAGTCCCGGACATGCACCAAGTAGTGGGAGAGATTCAGGTGGACAGAATGGGGTGAGTAAACACGCAGAGGATAAGGTAAGCTAACTTGGGAGGAATACGGTAAGTTAACATGGAGGAAAAATGGGGTAAATTAGTGTGGTGGGCACGGGGTAGGTAAATGTGGGGGGAGTGGGAGAGAGAAAAGCAGACATGTCGTCAGCCAGACAGTCTGTCCATCTCCGTGCATCCTGTTAGTCAATCTTTTCCTGCCCCATTGCTCCTGCCCCCACCTTCCCAGGGCCTGCATGCCTCACCTCCTCTCACTGTGGGATCTGTAATCACAGAAAAGTCCGTCGACTAATCCCTGGGAATTCCAGAGCAGTTTGCAGCTGCTCTAAATTGCTCCATTAAAAAATTCTTAGTGCAATCTACATTGTAAAACTTCATGTTTAACAACAAAATGAGCTTGCAGCAAGATGCCCATACAATGAAAAGCTAAGAAAGCTTCACAGCATTTCCAAGAGATAGGGTTATTCCAGAAGCATTTCACATAGCTTTTTTTCCCACCACAAATAACTCCAAACTGCGAAGTTCATTTCTTTTAACCTATATTCATATACCAGCTACGTTTAAAATGACCAATTGCATTTCCAGGTTTTCGTTATCTAAAGATAAATACCCTATCTGCAAATTAGATTTCTTCCCCCAGCATTGCTAACCATGGATCTTCTGGATGACTCCAGGGATAACCACCGCTCTCTGCACAGGAAGTAGCTCAACTCCCATTTAAGAGCTGATTTGAAAGAAATCATGGCTGCTGTTTCACTATGGAGAAATATCCTATTTCCACTGCATCAAAGGGATGGTCCTTTGTTTCTTTTTCTATCTTCTTCACAGTGGGAAAATTGGTGATTTCAGAAACCTCATTCTCAGAGCAAGTCAATCTTCCGACTACAGTGGAGAAGGTTCTAAGAAAGTAGTGTACTTAGAAACCACCTAAGAGAAAAGTAAGAACACAGCCAAATTCAGATGATGAAGTGCCAAGAAAGGCCCTCAGTGTAGCTGTTAGCAGTTGTAACAGCATGGGGCAACGACAGGGAGGAGACGGCAGAGTCAGTCATTCACACCAATTTTCCGTGGCCCCACAGGGAGACAACTTCCTCAGTTGAAAAACACAAGCATTGGGAACTGAAGATTCCTTTAATATAAAGCATTTGGGGACTCCAATACAGTACTTATACCACACTACAGTTACCTGCTTGCTTGTCTGTCTCACAGAGCTGTCAACAACAACTATCATTGTCTCTATATTCACAAAACCTAGCAAGTAGTTGGTAGAATTAATAAATGAATGAGTAAAAGGATTGTTCACACAAAGGAACATAACTTTCCAGAAGGAGTTTAATTAAACCAAGGAAAGCCTAGCAAGTAGGAGATACAGTTATATGTAATTCTACCGAGGGAACACACTGGCAAAAACCCTGATGTAGACAGGATCTGTGAAGTCACCAAAAGAGCCCTGGAGTTAGGAGGCTGGGGGTGAGCCCCAGTACAACCTATCTAACTGCCTACCTGATCTCTGGAGTTCAGAGAAACACTGAACACGCCAGATACTAAAAGCACAATAGGGAAGAAAAGAGTAATGGTCCCTGCCTTCAAGTGTGTCACCAGCCAGGGGAGGAGACACAAACTAATGAAGACAGCCCACAAAACAGGGTGGTAGGTGTTAAGACAGAGTTAAGGATGCAATGGGATGAGGTAGGATGATGGGGGGTGGGGTGGGATGGGATAGGATGGGATGGAGTGGGGAGGGATGGGATGGGGTGGGGAGGAATGGGACGGGATGCAGTGGGGTGGGATGGAATGGAGTGGGATACAGGGCACCACAGGAGCTCATAAGAGAGTGCACCTCATTCAGTCCTAACCAGAGGGGGATAGTGTAAGGAGTGGTATACTTAAAGATTTAACTTCTACTCTGAGTCTTAAAAAAGTGAAGTAGATTTAAGTTTTTACACAGGTGGGAGCAGGAGTTGGGGATGGGGAGCAATCCAAATCCCACAAAGACAAATGTCTGAAGAAATAAGAGAAAGAGACTGGCACACAAAAGGGGAGATCTGCAAGGCAAGGGTGTACTGGGTTGTGGGAGAGACGAGGCTGCAGAAAAAGGCAGGATCTTGATCAGGAAGGGATTTTTCCGTGATTTCAAAGATGAGCAAGACTTTCCTCATTTCTCCTCACTTTTACTATTACATAATATTTTACATACTATTCACTAACAACGCCTTGAAGTTTCTTACAATACAAAAGGTTCTATCCCCAAAGAACAACAGAGGCACAATTTTAATTTCCATCCCTTCCTCTGCTTTTTGTCTGAAGGCAGCCCTAAGAGGCTGAGTTCAAAGAAGGTAGGATGGATTCCGAGGATTGGGTATTGTGCTTCATCTGATGCCAAATCCTGGAAAGGTTATTCTAATTGCTGTCTGAAATCTTAAAGCTTATCCCAAATCTGACTTTAAAGAGAGAAGGAGAGAAATGGGCACAGTCTCCCATCATGTGACAGGAACAAAGAAGAAAGAAACCTATTCAAAGCAGTTTCCACTAGATCATGTTTGAGATGGAACAAAGGGTAACAAACAACATTCCTCTTTCATTGTTGTTGATTTTTCGCTCCATCTGCCCTTCTAGGCTGAGCCATTGAGTTCGGATGATCCAAATGGACCTGAATGAGAAAATATTTTACTCGATCATTAGGGGCATGCCATAAACTATCCAGTTAATCTTAAATGCACAATAAATTATCCCTTAATTCTTAAACCAAATAATGATCACTAATGTTCCCATTTGATTAGTAACTAGAAAGATAATTTTCCCTTCCATGTGAAAAGAGGTGTGGAACCCTGGAGGGAGCTAACCGTTTGACTATGGCAGCCCCAACTACTATTCATCGGTTTTTATTCCTCATGCTATCTGAGCTGAATTTCTGATAATCAGGTTCTCAAGTTGCTCTCACTGGAAAATGGATATTTTATTTAAAGTATGTTTTCATTTTCCATATGACTATGAATGGAAATAAGTGCTTCATAAAGCCATTTAATTAATCTTGGAGAAGAAATGTGCATGAAAGACACTTAAGAGGTCATATATTCTCCATCTCCTTGGACCTTTCCACAGTGCACACTGGCATAATGATTACACATGGGCTCTACAATCAGACCTGACCTTTGTTAGCTACATGCCTGTGGGCAGGTTACTTCACCTCTATAAGCCTCGGCTTCCTCACCAGTAAAATGAGAGAGCTTGTTCCTACTTACAGATGAATGTTGAGAAGATTAAATGATACGTAGACAAGAATTGTGTGGATGAGGGACAGGTACCTGGAAAGTGCTCATACATGTTACATATTATTCAATGAGAATTTGTTTTCTGCAAAAAGAAATACTTCTTTTCTTTATTATAATACTTAAGAGAAAAATCATTTTTAAAGTAATAAAAGAGTAATCTGTCAGTAGTTTGACTATTGTCCTAGTAATAAGCATTGTATACAATATAGTGGATCAGTAGCTCCAAATCAAGGGTCTACATATAGAGAGAGGCTATCCATTTCTATTAGTATCATAATTATATTTGACCCATATCTATAGTTTCTGGCACACACTATCCACATCTGGCTAATGTATTCCTGGGATTACCTTTACATACAAATTATTTCTAACTCTGGAGTTCACAGAAATTACATAATTACATAGAATTAAAAATCTTAAAAAACTGAATACTGTCTCTACGAATAAACATCTTTTAAGTCATTTAAAATATGACTCAAAAATACAGCTAAACAGGAGGGCATACATGAGGTATCTTAGGGACAGCATAAGTACCTGTGCACTTAATAATGTACCTTTTTTCCCTCTAGTATTTGTGGGTTGCACTTTGGGATGGGAGCCAAATCTAGGAGAATTGTTTTATTTTTAATGCCACATCTTATTAAAAAAAGATTTAAAGACATTTACAAAGATGCAAACAATACAGCAAGATAAAGTAAATGAAGCAAAAATAACTATGAAGAAAGGAGAAAAGTGATGGGGAATTAAGAGGAAGGTAAGAGAGGAATTAAACAGCAAAGTGCACACCATGAAGTCCTCTGAACTTGAGAGAGGGAGGCCACGACTCTGATCTTCCGACTGTTCCTAGGATCCATCACCTACAGACCTATTAGTTGCTCAAGAGAAGCATAATTATTCCCTTACAGGACCAGAGGGAAACTTTTTCCATGGATCCTAAGAGAAAGGAAATCTGATTTATGAGGACCACAGCTTTCTCACAGTCAACACAATGATTAGTGTTTTTTTTTCTTTCTGACTATTTTGTCTAATGCTTCTTAATACTAAGCCTGATGCCACAACACAATTCAACCCAAGAAATTCTCTAGTGGATCAAAATGATACAGTCTATTATGAGGCTTTCTGATAGATTGTGGAGACAGTTCTAGAGGAATAGATGATGACAAGTAAATATACCTTTCTGATGGTAAGGAAATATGATCAGATGATTCCTACACCTTTTTGAGATTTCTTGAAATGTCATTTGTGTGTGTGTGTGTGTGTGTGCGCGCGCTCTACCCTCTAGAACATAAACTGATAATGGTAGACAGCACTTCAGTAAGTTTGAGTGACCTCAATAACATTAAAGAAAGAAGAAGGATAACCCAAGTACTCTAAGACTGTTAACAACGCCTGCATCATAGAAATTCTACTTTTATTTATGGATCCATAGGAACGTGAAACACTAAGCAAAATAATATTACCTAGTGTTAGCGATTCAGTATGATGAAATGAAACAGCTGAACAGTAATCGTGGGCCCTGGGTGACCTAACTCTGTGACATGGGCATGGCATTTAACTTCTCTGGCTCTCTCTTTCATCACGTGTAAAGTGTGAATGTTAGACTAGTCAGAGCATTCAGCGGTTACGGACGAAGCCTCTGTTTAAGACTCAGAATCAGTAACATGCATTGATGTCCCTTCTCTGCATAATGTGCCCTACTCAAAATAGACTGTAGGACAGTCACACATGGACAGCTGATGAGTGATTTACAAGTTCCCAAATCTCCCCTATTCTAGAGGAACCTCAAGAAAGGAATGAGCAGTAATTATAAGTCAAAGGGACACAGTTTGACTCCTGCATTCTTTGAATCAAAGCATCCCCCTTTGAAATGAATTTTAAAATATTTAGGAAGGGATTCTAATGATGAGACAGTACAAATCAGAGCTGTCTGAATGTGTGATGGTGTTATCCATTCCGATGGGCTGAGATAACAGTCATGAATCTAAGCTTCCCCCTCCCCCAGCTGCAGTCCCACCAGCCTATCCCCTTTACAGTCCTGCTCCAGGCTAGCAGTTGAGCAGACCAGTTAAAAGACAATTAGTCCAATTTCACATTCTCTAGCAGCCGAAAAATTTCATGTTATTTCAGTCACAGTGGATGGATGCCAAGTTCACTGGAAGCAGCCCTGCTGATTTATCCAGTCCATTTTAATACTTTAGAAATACTGTTAAAACATGGCTGTCCTAATTACACAGGGATCAACGCACAGTGTCCCTCTCACCCAGGATTCTCCCAGAAGGGCTGCAATCAGCTGCATTCCCCTTAATTTCACCATGCAATTCCAACTAATTTCATCCTAGTACAGTGCTGTCAGACAACTCCCATGCCTCTGCGGTTTTAATCGATTAGCTCAATGTCTCTATAATGCATCACCAGCTGCCAGGCACAGAACTGGACGCTTTGCAAGCATTTCAGCTAAAAGACAGTTTAATTACTACACCAGCCTCTCCAAGGCATAGGCACAAAGCCTTGGAAGCAAATTATTAAAATATTTGGTGTCAACAAGCCACTTTATAACTGAGCAAACAATGACAATCCAAAAGATGGAAATAAGGAGAAAGTCAGTTTTTAAATTGTGAGTAAGCTTTTTATGGACTCTAATATATTCAAGCAAATGGACTGGCTTCAGCATCACTGTTTCCATAAAGCACTTGTGTTTCCTGGTCATTCTTTTGTGGAATGTGTGAACATTTGGGATACTGAAGGCTTGGAACACTATCCTTCAGTGGAAAAGCAAGGACTGAGATGCCCAGCATTAGCAAAAAATCAGAACAAATGAGTCACAAGTCTGATTATCCTCCACTCACAAACCTTGGATTAAGACAATTAACTCTGCTCTCATACCTTCCTTACGTGTCAAAGCTTACACAAGTAAAAGGAATGAAAGAGTCTGGTCAAAGTATAGTATTAGATGAATAAATGTAAGAGTAAAGCTAGAGAACTGTTAAAAGATATTTAAGTTAATCATTTGATGAAGACGTGTTTTTCACCCATTCTGAGTAACAAAGAAACCAGGAAAATGGTGACAAAGAGAAAAAAATTTTCTTAGGCATGACTTAACTGTTCATACAGAATTGGGCCACAATAAAGAAACAAAAAAGAAAAAAGTATTTTTAAAAATCTATTTCTAAAGCACCTGTTACTAAAGACACTAAACATGAAGGTCAATAGATTACCTGAGGCCAGCAGGAAATGCAAGCACCCTACCACCCCCAGGCTCCATGACAAGGTATTGAGTGCCAGTCGTTGTCTCGTTTGCTGTCTTTCCTTAAAGAGGTCTGTACATGGGTCTAGAAATAGAAAATAAGTCACTGACTGCAAAATAAATGGTCCTCAGAACACCCTCAGACAAGAAATGTATCCAGCTTCATTATCAAAGGGGAGTAGAGACGTCAAACGAACCCTTACCTCCTTAATCAGAGGCACAAATCCAGTTACAGACAAAAGTCAATACCCTATTTTAAAAAGAATTTGGAATATATAAGGAATAATGGCTTTAGATTACCTGTTGGTATGTTACTTTCACTTCTTGTAAACTCCTTTTGATTGAAATTGCTAAGTGGGGGACACACGAGATGAGTTATGATGGGAAGAGTATCTTCTGGCACAATTCACTGAAAATGAGCGGCTATCCCCCATTTGAAGAAAGGGATTAATTCTGTTACTACAGGTTAGCTTTTGTAGTTTAAAGCATTATCAGCCTCCATTTTGTATTTGATCAAAATTTGCCTGTTTCCCCCTCATTTTTCCTTTCTCTACAGCATGATATTAACCCAGTAACCACACCATTTGTAGTTCCTTAATGCTTTTAAAATGCTTCCATCTAGATTATATCATATGATCCACACAAGAAGCCACTGAGTTCAGTAGACTTACTGTTTCCATTTCATAGGTAAGGAAACAGAGACTCAGAGAACTTCACTGACAGTGGCAAAACCATGACCAAAACCCGGGTCTTCAAATATCCATCATATGCTCTTCCCACTATAGTGCATGGCCATTGAAAATCTTAAGACCAGCTGTGATAACCAACTTTTCTTTCACTTTAGATCATTTATGCCTAAGTCGTAAACATTCCATACCTAACTTGCTATAGGTTTTAATACAGAGTTTTCCAAGCATTGATTTTTTTCGAATTTTCTTATTAGTTGGGTGACTACAAAATTCATTATCCAAAGTGAGACACTTTTGAGAGTGAAAGGGGTTTAGTGATAACCACTCTGGAATAAATAGTTGAAAACAGGTACTGACCCCGGGCAAATGGGACATACGGTTATGATACCTATTGTTGGTCAAGTACCACCACTAACGAAGCTCCTGGGAGAGAAAGCTTCATGTATACTGAGACTCTTAGCCAGCATCTAGAACCACAAGGTAGCCGGCTGTGTCCCTTCAGCACATGGGTTTGGTGACACACAGTGTTGGGCTGCAGGGCCGCTGATACTTGTTTTTAACTCATTCTTAATAAAGCATAGCAGCTGGCGTTGCTCATTTGCAATCAATCTTTGAGTCTCAGGCATTTCAACTTGAGTCCTTCACTCTAATTATTAGGTCGCTGTTTTTACGGTCAAAAACAGTTAAATATTGGTAATTTCATGTGGTTCAACCTGATCTTTTGAGCAGCTCTACTGTTTCATTCCCAGGGTAGAATGCTTTGTATTCTGATGCTATATCACACAAAATCCTAACTATTACTTTTTCTGGACTCTTTCTCCCACCCATTGTTTTCTTGATTGCCTATCTGCTCAGAATCACGCTAAAAAGCCCTCTATACTTCTGCTTCCCAAACTTCCGTGTGCACGTGAATCACCTGTGGACACTGTTAAGTTAAGGAAGGTGATTCAGGAGGGCTAAGAGGGCCTGAGAGTCTGCATTTCTAACAAGCTCCCAGGTGACACCAGGGCAGCTGGTACGTGGACCACACCTTGAGGAGCAAGGCTCTCCAGTGGGTTGTTCTGGCAGACAGTTTCATTACCAGCTTCATTAGTAATCAGCTGTTGACTCTGGGCAAGTTATTCAACTCCTTTGAACCTCAGTTTTCACATATATAACATAACACCTATCTCATAGGGTTGTCTTAAGTATTAAATGAGATGTTGAGTTCAAAATGTTTAGCACAATGCCTGGTACATTATTAAATGAACAATATGAAAGTCATTATTACTATTATTACTATCATTTAATAAACACAAAGTAAAGAGGACCTCTGCCCCTAGGAGGTACAGTTTATACAGTAATTCCTGAAGTATGGTCCTGGGACCACTTGCATCAAATATCCTAGGAAATGTTAGAAATGCAAATTCTCAGGCCAAAACTACATCTACTGAATCAACAACTCAGTGTGGGGCTCAGCAATCTGTGTTTAATAAACCCTCCAGTTGGTTTTGATGAATGTTGATGTTTGAGAGGCACTGATGCTTTTACTTAGGAATAAACTTTTTAACTTAGAAATATTTACAGCAAAGTTACATCATAGGTTTGACCTCTTAACTGTGATGTGTGTGATTCTTTTCATGTCTATTATTATGCTATTATCAAGATGAAATCTTCATATGCTTCCTACTCATGTAAATTACATACACACTTGCATTAACATTTTACAGAGAGCTTCTTTATATTTAAGATAAAAGCATTTACTTCAAAATGTGGTGTGATATAGTTGAGTTGAATATTACTGAACTTAGGATGCTTTAATTTCAAATCTGTTACTCTCCTTCACTGGTCATGATTTTGTGATATGCTCAATCTTCAAGTAATTAGAAAGTTAGTGAGTACGCTTTGTTTACACAAGATTATAAAATTAAGGTAAGTTAGAAGAATTGTTAGAGATGTGGTTTTCATATCTTTAACACAATTTTCATATATTTTGTACCTTTCGTATCATTCTTCCTCTCAGGTCCTTAAGATATTTTTTTCACTTGGCTTTCATGCCTCCACAATGTCCTGATTTTCCTACCAAGTCACTGGTTGAGTCTTCTCAAAGTTCTGGGCTAGACCTCATCCTGTTTTGATCTATAAATATTGGAGGGTCCTGGCTCTCCCTCCCTAAAACCCTTCCTTCTTTATCTACACTTGTCCCTAGGTAGCCTCACCCAGCCCTTTGGCTGTGAATACCAGATGCACACTGGTAACTCCTAAATGTGTATCCCCAGCCCAGACGTCCTACCTAACTACAAACTCAAATCCAACTGTCTTGACATGACAGCTCCTTAAAACTAACTTGGGCAAAACTGAACTCTGGATGCCCCTGATGCCAAAACTATTTGTTCCCTCCCGCTAGGAACACTCCCTCCTTTTTTGTAAATTACCACCATCCACTCAGTAGCTCAGGCAAAAGCTTTGGGGCCACCTTGGACTTCTTGCTTTTTCTCAAATCCACATCAATAGATTATGCTGGGCTTACCCTTTAAAGTATATCCTAAAGCTGATTACTTCACAGTTTCTCCACGACACCTTAGTGTAGGCCACCCTTCTCTCTCACCTGAATCTCTGCAGTAAATGGTCTCCTCAACTAGTCTCTCTGCTTCCACGTCAGCCCTACCTAGTATACTTTCTATACGGCAACTAGAATAATCCTTTTTATAATCCAGATCATGTCTATCCCCATCTCAAACCCTCCAAAGGATTCCCTCCCTCTTAGATAAAACCCAAAGCCTATGTCTGGCCCTGGCTATGGCTCCAACCTCATCTCCTACCACCCACCCCTTTCTATTTGGCTCCAGCACCACCACCCTCATTGCCTTTCCTAGATTCTGTCAATCTGGCTGCCATGAGAGATCTGCATGCTGTTACCTCTGACTGTCTCTTCTCATGGATCTGTATAACTTACTCCCTCACTTCACTGAAGTCTTGCATAAACGTTACCTCTCAGAGAGACATTACATACTTGGAACCTCATCTAAAATGTCACCCTCTCTTATACCCTATTCCTTTACCCTGCCTATTTTTTGCTAGCATCTGTCACTGATATCACAAGTTTATTTGCTGACTTATCTTCTCTGAGAAAAAGTAAATTCCAGGAAAGCAGGGATTTGTTATGTTTATTTCCCTATTCCAAGTACCTGTCACATAGTAGGCATTCAATAAGTACTTGATAATTTTAACAAATAAAATAATTGAAGCTCAGTTAAAGCAAACTGCATATGGTCACCAGCTAATCCATGTCAGAGCCAGGACTAGAAACAAGATTTCCTGCTTTCCAACATCCATGCCTCTCCAACTTGATCACACTGCCTCCCCATTTGATTACATCCTCTCGGACTTTTTCTGTAAGAAATAAACACTTGGCACACTACCTAAAATATCATCCCATATTAGTCTCCATCCTCCTTACATGGCTTGATTTTTCTTTGTAGCATTTATCATGGCATTACATGTGTAATTGTCTACTTTCTCCTCAACAAGAAACGTAAGCTTGGTGGAGGCATGGTTTTGCTTTGGTCACGTCTGTACTCCAAATTCCTGTCATGTAGTAGGAACTCCCAAAGTGAGTGATGAGCAAAAGAACAAACGCAGGCATCTTATTCTCTACCAACCATTCTTCCAGAAAGCCAGAATTCTACCTTAGAAGAAGCAACAAAACTTTCTGTGAGAAGAGTATTTATATGTTTACTGACATTCTGCTATCATATTATCATTTATCTTAAGGCATGAGAAAATAATCATCATAATTTCTGTTTATAATAATTTACGAAGTGCCTTCTATATGCCAAGTACTTTATGTTCATTATCTCTGATCCTCACAATAATCCTGTGAAATTAATTACCATTATTATATTCATTTTACAGATGAAGGAACTACATAAAGCTCAGAAAAAAGAAATAACTGTCTAGGATCTCACAGTTAGTAAATGGTGAACTTGGGATTCATGCTAGAATCAGTGTTTTTTTGGCCTGGAAATCCGTGGGTTTTCCAATAAACCATATTACTTCCTTAAAATTGGAGCAGTATTCTTGAGAATAAATATTATTGTTCACAGCCTGGAGATCAGGGGACTGGAATAAATGTTTGGTTTTATAGTTACTTCTGACATGGCCAAAGGTCACCATCCAGGGTCTGCCGGCTATAGTGCATAAACCTTGCCGACAGCCATGGTGACTAAAGAACAATTAGCTCCTTCTAACTGTTGTGACAACTGCATTTGCTCCCACCCTCACTACAGTGCTTCTGTGTTCCCCTGGGGAATATGCTTAACACTTTTTGCAATTCATAAGAACAGTAGATTCATAGCTCTTTATCAAATTCCTTAGGGCAAATTAATCCTACTTTCAGTGTATAAATGATGAACATAAAAGGATCCAAGGTCTAGTGCTGATGGAATCGTCAACATGCAGCACCTGCCTGCCACACGCGATAGAGGCACAGGCCGTCTCAGAATGGGAAACATGCAAGCTACAAGCCTCAGTATATAGAGTAATGCACTAGGACGAACCCAGCGTGGGCACCTTTGGTGTTTTCATACAAAACTAAGCACTAGAAAGAAGAAAATAACTTTATTGTGTGCTTGCACACTGAAAAGTTCTAGAATATCTAAATATCTAAAGATTCATTTGTAGTTTTGTGGCTTTGATGTCTTATAAATTAGATTGGTGAAATTATGTTTTGGAAGGATTTGGGCTTTACTAAAATAGGGCCAGGTGATCAAATAGTAAAATTAAACTAATTTATTGTGACCACATACTTAAATTCTCCCATCAAAGGCAAAAAGAAAAAAACAAAGAAGAAAACAACTGGGAATACTGTCAATCGAGTCTGAATGCCGGGTGTAGACAGGTCCTTTAAACATGAATTCTATCCTGGATGCATCTATTACAATTTGACTTCACAAGGAAGCAAAATTACTTAATTCATTATCAACCTACCCTGATTTAGATCTATGCATGTGAAAACCTCTGTTACTAATTTTAATTGCACTATTCCCTCTCTACAGGATACTGTTAAATTGGTTTGGTGAAATAGTGAATCACATCAAAGTGGTGGGCTACATTTTATAATATATCTAAATAACTATCCCATTTTCCCAGCATGTTGCTATGCATTTTAAGTATTAATATTATGACTCCGGTTTAGAAGAATGTAGCCTTTTTCTTTAAAATAAATTTTCTTGCTCTTTTAGTACTGTTAAAATTGGGCTGGATTTTAAGTGGCTAACGAGTAATAAAAGAGCAATATCTGCTGCAGGGAACCACAAAAAACATGCTGGCGGGCTCATAAAATATGTTCATGCAAGTCACTTGCAGATACATCATTCTGATACAGTAATGGTTTCTCCAAACTAAGTGGGCTCTCTTTTGTAGCTACACTTTATTATCTAGATTCTTATTTTCACTCTTACCCCTGGATATTTAGAGAGCAGCATTTTTTCTCACACGCACATTTGTAAATTCAGAGAAGCAGGAAGGGTCAAGAGAAGAGAAGCAAACTCATGATTCAGAGCTGAGCTCACACGGGTGCCGCCACTCCCAGGCTCATATGACTTAAATTTTCTGCAGTGTTTCAATGACTTCAACTAATATAATGAAAAAGAGCCTCAAACTTTTCTTACATAAAAATTCAGCCCTTTAAAAAATGTTACTAGGTTCCTGGCATGTATATCCTAATGGGGAGGCATTATGGTCAAACGGAAGATGCTCACATTTCCCTGAAACAGGAAGCCTAAAACCTAAACCTCGCTTAAACTCGCAACTCGGCCCCTGGCTAACTGAGAGAATAAGTGCAATTCCCTCCACCTATGGAGGCTTCAGTTATTTCATTTGTACTATGTGAATGACTCAGAGTTTCATAAAACTTGCTCTAGGGACAGCATAGGTAATGCTTTAAGACAAAGCTAAAAGAAAAGAGCTTAGTTATAAAGCTAGAGTCACAATGCAATGACAAGGGATAGGTGTGAACTTAAGCACAGTCTGTGGAAATAGAGGGGAGGGAGTACCCTAGAATGATAATTAGGATTTTGGAACCAGCTAGATATGGGGGTCAGGGAGAAGGGGAGATTATGGTGACACCCAGTTAATGGTTGGGACCATAGGGATAGGAGCTACAGGTTGGGGAAAGAGCATGTTCATGGACATACTTGCCTTGATGTGTCCAGAGAGATCAGAACAAGAGCTTAGAAATATAGATCTCAAGTTTAGATGAGAAATCACAACAGCCAAATAAATTCTGGAGTCACTGTTTCAGTTAAAGCTTTTCTTTGGATATCCACTCATTCAGCAACCATTTAGCGATTACCACAAGCCATGCACTTATTCCCACGCTGGAATACAACAGAACAAGGATCCCTGGCTGATGAGCTCCTGCCTAGGGACTACAGACGTATTTATTCAGAGTTAAAAGCAAAAACTACCATTTTTATGAGTTTATTCTACATGTCAGCACTCTCCAAATAATTTTTTTTTAAATTACATAATTCTATAGGTTGTTGTTCAGGATGGAATAAGTATTATAACTTCTAATTTATAAATAAGAAAATAGAGCCCCTGAAAATGTATATCACTTTTTTCAAGTGATGGAGCCACTACACAGCAGGGTTAGGATTCAAACCTAGGTTTTATCTGATTCTAAAGCTTTTAACTCCCATACTCCCATAGCATGAGAACAGAAGAGCCATAAGGAAGAAAACTAGGAGAGACCCCAACTTAAAGGAGGCCAACAGAGGATGAGCCCAGGAGCCATGGAAGGAAGAAAGAGCAGGAGTCTTAAAAGCGAAGAGAATGAAGTCAGAAACCAGAGGAAGAGAGACACTGAGGAAGTTTGGAAAAGGAGGAAGCTGGGATAATCCACAGGGTCAATTGCTCCCAGAGGAGTCAAGCAGCACCCCATGCAGAGTCCCCACTGGAGGTAGCCTTTAGAAAATCACCAGCACGAACCAGGAGACTGAGCTCCACGAAGACTGAGGGGAAATTAACAAGTGGCAACAGTGACTGAAAGAACACAATAAGTAATTTAATTGGAGAGAAACTGGAAAGTAAAGTCGAAATATAGGCCCATAGTAACAGGAGGAATTAGAGTCAAGAGGATAGTTTAATTGGAATAATCCTACTTAAAAAAGTTGTAGACAGATTTTTTTTTTTTTCTTTTTACACAAAATTTTCAGTTACTATTACCCTTTGGGAGAGTTTTTTTTTTTTCCCCACTGCCAAAGTAATTGCCTTGGAAGAAGAATGTTCTCTTCTTGCAATGTCCTACCTGCCAGAATTCCAGTGATGCTTTACTTGAGGAAACAAAGTCAACGTGTAAAAATTAAATATAATTCCCTTTCATTTCTTATCTGGCCCTTCTACACGATACTTAAGATTATGACTCTGGTTCAAAAACTAAAGCTCTAGCCAAACCAAGTAGTTGAGGCAAAGGTCCTAAATATCCCACTGCCATAATTATGGGTATTATGATCAAGAAGTTGGTGTTCTTTGGAAAAAATGCAAAGCTACTGAGTGTAAGAAAGAACTGTAGAATATTATCATATTAAAAAATGATATGTATGATTCAAATCAGGATTTGCCTAAGATGCTAAGCAAAACAGGATTGAAAAACATGATTTCTGGCAGGAGAAAGCAGATCACAAGGAGGTTGGCCCCAAGCCTGGAATCTGACGAGCACCTGAAGGCGCCACCTTGATCTTCATCAGCTTATTCACTCTTGTTGAAAATTTACAGTCACTTAATTTATCCATGTTTTGGAAAAGAGGAAAAAAAAAGAACAACATCACAGTAATAACAAGCAGCTTGATCTTTGGGGTTTTTTCCTACTTTCCCTTTCAAAAATCATTAAAGATCATTAAAAGGCTCATTGTTTATTTTGAGTTAAATTAATAAGGAATATTACTAATTTCATTTTATAAATACTTTGTCAAAAATATTGTCCTCCAAAATGGATATGTTAGTTACAGTACATGCCAGAACAGAGGAAGGTGAGATAGGAAAGTGCTAATTTAATTATGCTAATACTGCTCTGGTAAGCGTGGAACCAGATGGTAGGGCTAGGAAACAATGGAGGAACTTTTTAAATCAGATATTTTTCAATAAATCTTTGTTCTCCAAAGCTCTACGTTAGTAGCGCTGGTGGAAAGATTATCCTTTCCCAGGCAAGTTACCTATAAGGCTGGTAGAAAGCTTCCCAGGGTATATTTCCAATGATCTCTATCCCCTGCCTGCTATGCCCTCCAGGAATGAGTTCACCTCTCAAGCTGCTTGACCTGAGCTGTCTCAGAGAGGACACTATGTTGTTAATAACCAGGAATTTCACCTCCACCAGGCAGAATTATCTTTTTGTTCTCTCAGAGGGTCTTGTCCAAGTCTTCTGTGAGAGATGGCATTGGAATCCTCCCTACCACCCTTTCCCTTTATAGGATCAATCACTCATTCCCCAGCTGCCATGAGTGTGGCTGCCAATTATTCACAGCTGTAACCTTCTCCAGAAAATTATTCTCAGCTACTGGGACTCTACTGGAAATGCCTGATGTTACAATTGGTGGTTGGAAGAGAGGGAAGTGATGGGGCGACAAGTCAATGACTTATCTGGTTTACAAAAAGCCAGCCCTTTTCCTTGACTCCTTGGAGATTTCTTGTTCCAGAGTCCCCCATGGGGACAGACAGAGGCTGTCCTTCCCCTGTCCTGTCCTCAGCTTCCCTGACTCCCTCACACGTTTCATCCAAGAGCACACTCTCTCTGCATCTCGTGCACAACAATCTCTTCTCAGGCTCTGCTTCCAGAGAACCAGAACTAAGACACCTTTGTTAAAGTCCCTGCCACTTTTGTATCGTGTGTCCTCTGTAAGTTGCTGCTTAAATGATATTTCACCATATTTCCCCATCTATTAATTTTGCATTTTAACAGATATTAATGCCTTAAGATAAAGACATGAAAATATGAATAAAGCTTTTTGGTATTGGAGGTGATTCTTCTGTACATCAGAGGACATTCTTAAGTCATGCTCCAGGGTTGGCACCTACTTTGCCTTAATCCATTCTCAACACCCTAAATATTTTTCACATTTCCTTACAGCTTTCTAGATAATTATCTGAGCCGGTAACTTAAAATTGCTAAATGATAGAGGTCAACAATTTTTAACCCCTCAAAGTCAAGTTACCTATTTATGTGTCTCTGTATCTGAATGTTTAGTGTTCCCTCAAAGGAGAGGGCATTTAACACAGCAGTTCAGAGTGTGGGTTCAAGACCCATCCTCAAGTGAGTTCAAATTCCAGCTCTGAAACATCAGATTTGGGTCTTGGGAAAGATATAAAACCTCCATGCGTCTGTTTCCTCACCTATAAAATGACGGAAGCAGTAAGATAATAATTTAGAAGATTTTTGTGTGGATTAAACTTTAATACAAGTTAAGAGCTTTCATTAAAGCCTGACATGGAGTAAGCATTCAACAGATTTTAGCTGTTTTTATCTTGAAATTTCTCAGTGCACTTTATGATAGAACATTTTAGATAAAACCAGTCACTGTTTCCTGGGGTTTTACATATTAAGGTCCTACTAGGCATTTCTAGGCCCAACTTGGAAATCAGGGGGACAATTGGTTGAATGGATGGAATAGACCCCAGGTTTACCGCCGGGACTTCAAGAAAATATTATCTGTCATGACCTTTCACTTTAAGGGGATCAGGAATCACATCAGGCACAGAAGATGCAAATTACAGGGGTGAAGCTTTCCAGGACTCTCTTCCTTCTGCCTCTCCCTCAGACAAAGATAAGGAGGGTAGGCCCCAGAGAAATACTAAATATTCTAATAGGGATTATCAGTTCATCCTTTGGCTTAACCCCATGCAAATGACCCTTCAATTTTCCAATATCCATGACCTAGACTGGTATGGGACAAAACAGAGAAAACTCTTCTCCAAGTTGCTGAGCTCCTCAAGGATAGGGACTCCATCAAATATATTTTGAGAGCCTTCCCACAGTGCCCCACTACTATGATAGGCATATCATAATTGACTGCTAAATTCCTGATGGACTAAGCTGAAGCAAATCTGTATACCAGTAGAAAAGAGGTTATGTTTTACAGTTAAAATAAAAAAAAAAAGATAGGATAAAGGAGAAACACAGAAATCCATGACGAGGAAACATCAAAGGCAAGGCCAATTATACATCAATGAAGACAACATGAATCATAAGCAACCATAATAATAAAGGCTCCTCCCACCTCAAAGACTTGATAATTTTATATAATTATGCCTTACCTTTATTTTTATTTACAAAATATTGTGCATACAGATAGCATCTCATAAATGTACGAAGGAAAGAGTCAAAGAATCTGACCAGAGGAAGAGATCTTGCAGGACTCTATTAAAAGAATGCAAAAATCCTCAACAATATATTAGCAAACCAAATTCAACAGTACATTAGAAGGCTCCTACACCACGATCCAGTGAGATTTATTCCAGGGATGCAAGTATGTTTCAACATCCAAAATCAATGTGACACACCACATTAACAAAATGAAGGATAAAAATCATATGATCATCTCAATAGATGCAGAAAAAGCATCTGACAAAATTCAACAACTTTTCATGATAAAAACTCTCAACAAAGTGAGTATATAGGGAAGATACCTCAACATAATAAAGGCCACGTATGACAAGACTACAGATAACATCATATTCAATGGTGAAAAACAAAGTTTTTCCTCTAAGATCAGAAACAAGACAAGTTTATTTAATATAGAACTGGAAGTCCTAACCAGAGCAATTAGGCAAGAAAAATAAATAAAAGGCATCCAAAATCAAAAATGAAGAAGTAAAACTATATCCATTTTCAGATGACATGATATTATATATAGAAAACCTAAAGACACCACCAAAAGACTTTTAGAACTAATATATTCAGTAAAGTTACAGGATATAAAAATAAATATACAAAAATCAGTTGTGTTTATATACATTAATAACAAACCATCACAAAGAGAAATTAAGAAACCATCCCATTTACAATAGCATAAAAAAGAATAAAATACTTAGGAATAAATTTTACCATGATGTGAAAGATCTGTACACTGAAAAGTATGACATTGATGAAAGAAATGGAAGGAGACACATATAAATGGAAAAATGTTCCATGGTTATGGATTGGAATAATTAAAATTCTTAAAATGTCAATACTACTCAAAGTGCTCTCTGTAGATTCAGTGTAATCCCTATCAAAATTCCACTAACATTTTCTTCAGAAATTGAAAAAATAATCCTAAAATTTCTGTGGAACCAAGACAGACTCAGAATAGCAAAAACAATCTTGATAAAGAAGAACAAAGCTGGTAGCATCACACATCCTGATTTCAAACTATACTACAAAACTATAGTTATCAAACAGTATGGTATTGGCATAAAAACAGACACATAGATCAATGGAACATAATCGAGAGTCCAGAAATAAACCCATACACATATAGTCAATTTTTGACAAAGGAATCAAGAATATACAATGGGGAAAGGACAGTCTCTTCAATAAATGGTGCTGGAAAAACTGGAGAGCCACATGCAACAGAATGAAACTGGACCATTATTTTACACCATACACAAAAATCAACTCAAAATAGATTAAAGACCCTAATGTAATACCTGAAACCATAAAACTCCTAGAAGAAAACTTAGGGGGTAAGCTCTTTGACATTGGTCCTGGTGATGATTTTTTGGATTTGACACCAAAAACAAAGGCAACAAAAGCAAAAATAACCAAGTAAAACTGCATCAAACTAGCTTTGCGCAGTGGCAGTATCGTAGCCAATGAGGTTTATCCGAGGTGCGATTATTGCTAATTGAAAACTGCATCAAACTAAAAAGATTCTATGTAGCAAAGGAAACCATCAATAAAATGAAAAGACAACCTACAAATGGGAGAAAATATTTGCAAACTACATATAAGAGGTTAATATCCAAAATACACAAGGAACTTATACAACTTCAAAGCAAACAAACCCAAATAACCCAACTGAAAAACAGGCAAGGACCTGAATAGACATTTTCCCAAAGCAGACATACAGTTGGCCAACAGGTACATGAAAAGGTGCTCAACATCACCAATCATCAGGGAAATACAAATCAAAACCACAGTGAGAAATAACCTCACGCCTGTTAGGATGGCTATTATCAAAAAGGCAAGAGATAACAAATGCTGGTGAGGATAGGAAAAAAAAGAGAACACTCATACACTGTTGGTGGGAATGTAAATTGATACAGTCACTATGGAAAACAGTATGGAGGTTCCTCAAGAAACTAAAAATAGAACTACCATATGATCCAATGATCCCACTTCTGTGTATATATCCAAAGGAAATAAAACCATTATCTCAAAGAGATATCTGTACTCTCATGTTTGTTACAGCATTATTCACAATAGCCAAGGTAAAGAAACAGCCTGTGGCCCTCAACAGATGAATGAATAAAGAAGAGGTGGTGTGTGTATGTATACACACACACACACACACACACACACACACACATATATATATGTAAAACAAAATACTATTCAGTCTTCAAAAAAGGAAAAAAACCTGCCCACTGGTGACAATATAGATAAATCTGGAGGGCATTGTGCTAAATGAAATAAGCCAGACAGAGCCTGGTATCACTTATGTGTAGAATGTCAAAAAAAAAAAAAAAATCAAAGTCATAGAAACAGAGTAGAAAAAGAGTTACCAGAGGCTGGGCAGTGGAGGAAACAGGAAGAAGTTGGTAAAAGGGTACAAACTTTCAGTTGTAAGATGAATACAGTCTGAGGATCTAATGTATAACATGGTGACTATAGTTGATAACTACCGTATAATTGAAATTTTCTAAGAGAATAGAACTTAAAAGTTCTCTTCTCACAAACACAGAAAAAAAGTAAATATGTGAGGTGACGGATGTGTTAATTCGATGGGGGGAATCCTTTCACAATGGACATCAAATCACTACATTATGCAGCTTAAATATCTTACAATTTTATTTGTCAATGATAACGCAATAAAGCTGGGGAAAAAGGATTACATTAAACAAGAAAAGAACAGAACCAGCGAGGGAAGTGGATTCAAACACTTGGGATCATCACATGGCTGGCACGCAGTCCTGGGCCAGGCACCCTTGTCCTGTGGACAAGCAAGAGAAGAGGCTAGATTTACAAAAGTCACTGGGAGTTTAGTCACCTGGGCCAAGTTCACACAAGACACACATCTCTTTGGGCAAGTCTCTTATCCCAAGGCTTTCTGAAACTGAGCAGCTGGAGAAAAGAACCATCAAAAGAACATAACAATCACGTTTTTAATTTTGTATGTGAATCTCAGGCACACAGTAGGAGGTAAAATGCAACTTGTTGAATGGACAAATGCCAAATTCTTCACAGCTATGAAAGAAAGTGGAATAAGAATGACTTAGGTCCCATGAGTGCAGAGTGACCAAGAAGAGTAAAACACAAGTTTGCTCACTTCACCTCCATATGCATCATTAGCACTCCTGTGTGTGTGCCCAACTCTAGGCTCAGTGTTTTGTGTCATTAAAACGAATTGCGTGTGTAGATTTTGGCCTTGGGAAACCTGTAATCCAATTACAATCTAGTCGGTGGGAAATAATCATTTAAATATAAAAAGAATATTTTAACTTGTTTCTACCTTAAATTATTTTGAAAATTTTTATTTAGTGAGACAAACTCCAGAAGAACACGTCAATAAATTCGATTTTATCTTCATAAAGAAGAATGCTGGCTTACATTATAAAGGCATATAAAAAAAGCTTAATTTCATGGTTGAGATTTCATAAGCATTTGGAGCACCTACAAAATCTTTCAACTCGTACAAATACAGCTCTCCCCTGTTCTTAATTCTCTTTCCTACATTTTGATGAGATGACAGAAAGGACAACAGATGTCTACAGGCCTCTCATAAGTCAAGACCCTTAAATGTTGGTGATACCACCTCAGCGCATTAAATTTCAAAAATATTCTGTCTGTATATATTCGCTTAATATATTCTCATTTGTACATTTAAGTAGTAAAATTCACACCATAAAATATATAGAAAGTACAATGAGCTGGAAGCAATATCTTCTAGTATTCTCAATACCCCAGGAATAGCCTGACCTTGGTATGCTCAGATTCCCCAAAGTCTTAAAATTATACAATGTGAATTGTGGCATTTAATTTATTTTATTCTATATGCTTTAAAATGCAACCATTGATTTTTTAAAGCCTTTGGGCAATATACAATAGCAGATTTCATAAACTACAGGGTAAAAATGACAAAGTCATAATAACTAATGTCAAGCTGGCAATTATCCATCCCAAACAATTCTTTGCCTTCCTAAGTCAGATATTACAAATGTGTCTCTTTTGGACAAAAAATGAGAGAGAATTTTTAACCTCACCAACTCTCCTAACAGCCCTCTGATATTTATCTCTAAAGATGATCAATAAGAGGTGTTGACAATACCCAGGATATGAATGCAAATATCTGTAGTGGCTAAAGTGCTAAGGGTCTACTAAGATTCCATTAACCGTGTTCTGCAAGATATTTGAGATTCCCATGGGGAGTCCTGAAAAATCACATCAGACGGGGAGATAAAGGGTCTAGACATACCGTGGGCAGGCAGTGCCTAAATGACCTTGATCAAATCACTTAACCTCTACAACCTCAGTTTTCTCATCTCATCTGTAAAATGAGGTGATTGGGCCAGACATACATAAGGCACATGGTAACATATCAGATATGTGGGAGGAAGCCCTTAAATTGTAGTTTTTTTTGTTTCTTTTGGTTTTTTTGAGGAAGATTAGCCCTGAGCTAACATCTGCTGCCAATCCTCCTCTTTTTGCTGAGGAAGACTGGCCGTGAGCTAACATCCATGCCCATCTTCCTCTACTTTATATGTGGGACGCCTACCACAGCATGGCTTGCCAAGCAGTGCCATGTCTGCACCCGGGATCTGAACCAGCGAACCCCAGGCTGCCGGGCTGCCGAGAAGCGAAACGTGAACTTAATCGCTGCACCACTGGGCCAGCCCCTAAATTGCAGTTTTTTTAAATTATTGGTTTTAATTCACCTCTGCATTTTCCTGAAGCAAAGAAATGCAATTATATCTGAGATGGAAAAATTGCTTTTGGCTTAATCTTGAGGACTCTTACAGGTAGGTTCTGGTATAGGACTTACAACTTAGACCAATTCTCCCCTCAGTTTGAATGATCCCATTTAAGACTCCTACCAAAAAAAGGGCAATTTTGATCCAGAAATTCATATTTACAGGTATTCAAAGTTGTTGAAATGGTCCTGGCATCTACAAATTAAAAAATATCCTGTCACTGGTGTCTATCAGACATCAAAAGGAGGAAAGTGTACATTTAACCCACCTTTCACATGGTTTTAGACAGGTAGGCCTCTAATTTCAGACTGAGTCAAAAATGAGCTTCAAGAATGGGAAATGCAATGCCTTCTCAAAAAAGGCACCACATCTGCTCACAATTCCCCAGTACTCGCCTCTGAAACACATACTTTACTTTAAGGTACAGGCTAAGGAAATACATGTGTGTATATGTATGTCTCTCAAATGTAGTACCTTACATGCCATTAAAAAAAGAAATCATTGAGAGTGTCAAACAACATAATCTAATGACAGACCATCAGAAAGCTAATATATGGTTCTACTTTTAAAATACTGATTAAAATATTTCAAGTAGAAAAAAATACCGAGGTAGCTGCAGATGATGGTGGTTCCAAACTCGGGCTCCAGAGCCGCACTGCTCAGGCTTGATCTGGCTCCTGTTTGCTTGGGTGAGTGACGAATCTCTCTGTACCTCACTTTCCTCGAGTGTAGAATGATAGTGCTTCCCTACCAGGACTTCCGTGAGAATAAGAGAGTGAACACACTCAAAGAACCTAGAACAGAGCCTCACATAGCACGTGTGAGCTTTTACTTTATCTACGATTATAACTAGAAAAAAAATTTAATGCCTTGCTCTTAGCGAGTATCACAGAAAAGGGTAAATTCGTAACCACATAAAAGAGATTGCCACATCCACAGGTAGAAAACTATATTGTAAATAATGAGGAAAATATGAGTCCCGAAGAAAACTCTACAGACTAGTTACTACCATTACCAAATTGAAAAGTAAGTAGTGTCAAGTCCCACACTTATTATGTCTACTTGACAGTTCTTTGAAACAAGGCCAGACCAAAGAGTTCAGTGACAGAATTATAGTTCAGAAACCAGAATTGTTAGTGCAATTGTTGAACTGCATCCAACTAGAGATGCCCCTGTTGCCTCCTGTCCCCTACAGATGTTGGCCGTGGGCTAGGCTTGGGTGACTATTTCCCCACGAGAGCAACTCTTTTTAAGTAGACAGCAGAGAGGGGCCTTGTTTCCAGGAAGACACCAGAGATCCAGAGAGTGCTCTCCATTGGTGATGGTGGTCATGGTGATGATGATGATGATGATGATGATGATGATGATGATGATGGTAGCTAGAAGAACCCTTATTCTGCGCCTGCCATTCTACTAGGCTCTTGGCCATATTAACTCAAGAAATATGAACAATCACTGAGAGAAACTTGCAGAGACAAACCCTGGGAACAAGGTAGAAATAACAGAATTTGGGACCAGGCTGTGTACTGTAGTTGGAGGCCTAAGACCCTGGGCTTCTGAGGGACTCCCCAAGAAAGGAGAGGAGAGAGCCCTCAAGAAGTGGGGAAGCATGAAGGCAGGCCACTCTTGGGGCTGAAGGTTGGAAAAGGAGAAGCAGCATTTGTTGAGCACCTTCTATCCTTCGTGCTTCTTGTGTGAAAGGAATTTGCTAACAAAAGAGGAGACAAAGACGGCAGCTCAGCAGAGGGAGTTCCACAAGACAACTTTCATCCGTTTCCCAAATGCACCCCTGACCCTTTGGATACTAACTCTTCTAACTAAACCTCTCTCTTCTGGTAAAATCTAATTAAATCGTATGTCTGTGTGTGTGTGCGTGTACAGGCCATTAGTAACCCAAATAACATATTATACAACATTAAGTGGAACTATTCAGGTTTATTTTCTTTAAAAACAGATCTCTCATCTGGATTATGTCAGTCCTCAAACCAGCTACCCTTTCAAATCAGTTTTTAATAAACCACACTCCATTATTTTCGTTATTTCAAATGAAGATTTTGGTTTTCTTGGGATATTTCCTTTATAAGTTAAAAGAACCTTTTCACTGAGTTGATGAATCTCAATAAATTAAAAAATAAATCTGTAAGAAAATGCCTTGAATGATTGTGGAAAAGTGAGAATAGCCAATATTTTACTGTTATTAAACATGTCCAAGGTAACAATTTTAACATTTCATCATGATTTGACTGAAATCACTTAAATTGTGTGCCTACCTAATTTCAATGAATCAAGGTGAAAATATGACCTTTCAGGTCCTGGCATACTGCTCAATCAATCAACTTGATCATGCTCTGCATGTAATCCATCTGGTTGAATAGTGAACTTGAAGGAAATCTAAAGCAAGGGGTAAAACGTGGAACTGTACTCATCACACTTACATTTCCTGGCTTATGAAGCACAGTGTGCTCTACACTTTAACTAAGTCTCTACAATTTAACTATGAAACAATCAACACACAATTAGGCAAGAAGTTTCTCCTAGGATTAATTTATAATTATAGCAACTAGGACAATAAAAGCAGAGGCAGAAATATCAACACCATGAAGGCCTTAACACATGCTGCTCTCTAAAAGGAAGCTGCCTTTCTTCAGCCTGTTAAAAATTGTTCTCTTTACCTATATCTTTGGAATACATCTGGCTTAAAGCAGAGGACAGAGTCATTTTTAAAGTCAACCCTTTTTCTTTCTGTCAAACTACTAGCAGGTCATTTATTTTCAACTCCAGATGAGCTGAACCTTCTGCTTCCTTACCTTTTACCAAATACAGAACATTTCCAAAACTTCTCCCCTTGCTCTCAAGGCAAGCAGGAACTCCTCATGATTGCTGCTAAGCCCAAGAGCCAAGACTTCCTGAAATAAGATAGACACCACCACTATTTCCCAGCATTGCTTTAGGATAAATTGATGTCTGAATTTAAAACTCCATTACTTTAGAATAGAAATAAAACTACCTAACTTCTTACATGGAAAAAAGAATATTGGAGGAAAATTACTTTGACACATAAAACTGTTATGTCAAACTTGGTATGATGATGATCTGAAATGTTAACTTGCCAGTTACTTACCTGGTTTAGATTCTGAATACCCAGGAGAATCAAAATACCACTTTTTGTCTTAATATTAAAGTAAGGAAAATGCTTCAATGCAACTTTAAAACTGTGAATAGTATGCATATAAAAATAAACTTGTTTTTTTTTACTGGCACAATTGCTTCTTTGAAGAATTACTGTCTTAAATATACGTTACAATGGATGTGTCTTACCATGAGGGATTAGAGTTGGTTTAAGTGTCTAACGAGCCTAATATAATCTTTGTCCCCAATTCCTAACACCAATTTGACAATCAGACTGGCTTATAGAGAGTGTCCAAAAAGACCCATGAAGCAAGGAGCAAGGGAATTTAAAAACAAAAGCCTAAAGAGCTGGGTTTTCTCCAAATAAATATTCCACTTGATTAAATTCAATTAACACAATATTTTATTGAGCAAATATGACCAACTAAGGGCCCAGCTCTGGTGGCCTAGTGCTTAATTTCAGCACGTTCTGCTTCAGTGGCCTGGGTTCAGTTCCCTGGGTGTGGACCTACACGACTCGTCTGTCAGTGGCCATGCTGTGGTGGTAGTTCATATACAAAAAGAGGAAGATTGGCAAAGATGTTAACTCAGGGTGAATATTCCTCAGCAAAAAAAAAGAAAAAAAAGATCATTTCAGAAAGAGGAATGAAGAATGCTGGCTATGGAGAATAGCTAGAAAAACCTTCACTGAAGAGGTGGCACTTCACAGGGCTTTTGAAGAACTGCTAGCACTTGGGATAAACAGAAGAAAGGCAGGATGGTATTCCAATTGGGAGGAGAAATACAGGGAAAGGTATGGAGGACATGACAGCAGATGTATTTATACTATTTTCTTCATGCTTAAAAGGGGAATAACACCATCCACTCTGGGAAGGTCACAAACAATGAGCAATGGGTTTCAAAACACTCTGAAAACTCTAAAGGGCTACACGAACACATGTAAACATGGGATTATCATTATAAGTAAACATGAGCTAACTTCACTGAACAGGCGAATGTAGCTGTAGGTTTTTGAAAAGAAAAATACTAAGAAAAAAAGGAAATTGATTAGTACTGTGATCACAAAGGAAGGAGAGAGAGGTTAGGAGATTAGATGAATATCTGCTTTGTACAGACAGGAAAGGAAGAGGGCCAAGACAAACTTACTGGTCAGAAACAGAGAAGAATAAACCTGAAATTTAATGGAGATAAAATATCAATTGGAAATTTAAATGTTACCGGGAATGATCCGTTAATGTTGAGTCTCAAAGTTCAAGGCTAGTGATTCAAAGAATAGTAGCAGAAAACTGAAGAAGCAATTAACATAGGAGAAAAGATAGACTTAATCTGAGCCCTGCTGCTCAATATACAAGTGTGTGGCCAGATTTATCACAACTTCAGGGCGAGACAGGGACTTGAACAGCAATTTAGATTAACAGGGGCAAACTTGATTTCTGGTAGATCTTAAAAAAAGAAAAAAGTTGACCAAGCAGAAAGCGTTTCTTCTTTTAAAGATTTGTTTAGCTTATTTAAATATATGCCGCCAAATCACAACCAGATGTTCAAAAATCTAAGTTCAATCTCTCAAGGTAGAAACATAAGGATCTAACGATCTTGTCACATTAAAAAAAAGAAGAAGAAGAAGAAGAAGAAGTAAGGTTACTCTTTGGAGAAAAGCAGTGGTTGGGATAAAGAATGTGAAAGTCAGAAAGAATTTATACACATGGAAGACGGCCATGCTGTGAGGTTCCTAGGACCAATAAAACAATTGTGAATGTTATAGGCTTTTGGTTTTCAGACTAGGTGGCCCATTTGGTTCAGTCACTCTATGTCCCTGTGTGTGTGGAGGCTCCCCTTACCATTCTGTGCTTCCTTCCCTTTTGCTCCTGTATCTAACCAAGTGAGTCAAACAGATTCACCACTTGGTGTCGTGGTTAGTTAGGTCGCTATTTCTTCTTATTTTTACACATTTTTTTTTTGTTTTTTATTTATAATTAAAAGTAACGTCTTATTATTTATCTTTGTGTTTTAAAATCAATACATAGTTGTGGTCAGACTGGGTTTTATTTGACTATAAAGTTGGTATTTTTAACATTGGTCATGAGCACCATCAATCTGTCCGGTCCACAGACAAAGTTTCATGACCTACTCATTACTTCCTTCCCACTATATAGTTTGAGTCTTCCCTTTAAAAATAAAATGAATAAAAATAAATTTTTTTAATATTATTTATATTTACAATATTTCTACCCCCCAAAATATTCATGAGTGTTGCCTATCACCTGTGCTCCTTAACATGAATTATCAGGGTGACTGTGACTATTAAGCATGACTATAATTTATGCTTGCGTTTTGCCTATTTCATCTGTTTAAGAACTAGCAGGAACAAAGAGAAGCACTTATGGATATTTTTTAAAGTAAAATCATGTAAGTCAGAACCATGTTTCTAGTCCATGGGTGAGCCAAGGATCTGGTGGGTAATTTAATTTCAGAACCATTTTATGAATTGGAAAATTAGGAATGAGTGGTCATTGGCACTTTTTATTGTACTCTCTACTACAAAGAAAAAAAAATAAAATGAAGAGAAAGGAGATAAAATCAGAACTGGTGTCTAAAAGAGACTGAACTAGGTACTATGAGGCTCAACCTCTGAGCTGGGAGGTTGAAAGACAGCATTCACCATGAACTGACAGCAAAATCAGATCTTGGACTGAAGGCAATTCTTTCCTGAATATAACAGCTAGAGACGCTTAAAAGAAAGAAACATAGGTATTTTCTTTCATTCAAAAAAGACTTAGTTGTAAGATTTATAATCGGGGTAGATAGGAAATATGAGGATGATCCACGAAGGCCTAGGGCGTGAGATGAGATGAGGCCCACGTGCCCTTTTTTTTGATCAGGTTAAGTCCTACGAATACTCACGACATCAAAGTAATTAACTGTCTACATCTCACATCAACATAGACTGCGATTCTAATCAATCACTAGAGAAATTTTCTATTTTCAGTTCCTCATAGTCCCACCTAAATTAGCTTTACCCATACAGAAAGGACAAAGAGCCAAATACAAAAGTTATTTCTAAAACATAACATCATGTCTACTTGAAATTGTTACCACTTTCTTACAAGAACTTGGCACACTATTAAGTCAGGCGGCTTACCTTTCTTGATTTCCGAAGCACCTTAAGAGCAGCAACAATAAAATATTGAGTGGATTGTTCTCAACTCTCTTTGCTTTGCTACTCTCAAGCAGTGCCAATCAAAACAGGATTCACACTGCTGCTGAAATTAGGAAGTCCTATAAACGTGGCTACAGTTCCCAAGGTATAATCTCCCTATCGCACCCTAAAAAATGAAATTAAGCATAATACGCTACAAAATGACTTCTTCATGATTTCTGGCACATAATCTACCCTTGGAAAAACATTTGTGGCATTTCTCCTTTGTAATCTAAAAGAAAAAATTATTAAAAGATGAAATGGTACTTTCATCATTGGGAGTATGCAAATGAGAGTAACTTCTTCAATTGTAGGAAGCCATCTGTCCCTGAAGTGACCAGTTAATGATGGAGCCACATTCAGTGGCACTGGAGAGAAGGTGTTTTGAGAACTCAAATATTCCTTATACCATTTAATAGTTTCAAAGTTGATCTACTCCCATGGCATACTTTATTCATTTCAACAAAAAGCAATCCCATCAGCACACTTGTATGCAGACACAGTTTTAGTCAAATAAGGAATAAATTTAAGTCCTTAGACACTGGGTACAAATATTTCACCAGCAGCTCCATATTTCAGGTTTGCCTTAAGGCCCAAAGAGCCAGTTCAGTACTGTGGTTGGGTAAGGTCAGAGGAGAGAGAAGCTGAAGCTACAGAGGACTGGGACTAACTGGGGGAGAAGGCCTAAGGCCTGAAGACCACAGGAGTCCATGTGGTAAAACAGAAGTAGGGGTGCTCCTTGGCCCACATCTGAGGAAAAAAGTGAGGGTTAGTGCAGACAGAGATAGACCTACAGGCGTGGAAGCAGGAAGCTAAGCAAGTCCATGCCTGGCACCGCAGGCCCTGGGAGGGGATGGAAGGAGGAAGATCACCTCTTAGGGGAGAAGGAGGAGTGGAGCTCAATAGGATTGTGGGTGTGAGGAAAAAGGTCATGTTTGGGGGCACTGCCCAGCAGGATAACAGAGCATATGAAAGGACCTCTAGCCAAGAGATATAAACTAATGTTTGAGACTCCCCTTGAAGAGGAATCCATCTCCAAATTCAAGTGAGCCTTCAATCCTCTTTCTCACTTGAACTTCTAGGATCTGCTTTCCTGTCTGCAAAATGGGCACAATGACTACATGACCTCTGAGAGACATCCAGCCCAAGCTTTCAATAGTTTTTGCCTCATATTTCACTCATTCTTTCAAAATACAATCTAGAGGATGCCTGACTTAAAAACAATATTGACATTAAAATTATGTTTGACAAAGTAAAGCCAAGGTTATTGGGTGATCAAGTAACATTTAAGTCCAAATTAAACTGCATTTGATTATGAAGGAAATAAAGTTAACAGATACATTCAGGTTGAGGAATAGGAAATTGGAGCATATTTATCTCTAGGTTGGTGTTTTTCTAAAAAAGAATGTTATAATGGCCAGTATGAAGCAAAAAAAGATGAATCTGCTTTAAAAGGGTCTCCTTGGATTATACCCTAATTCATCACAAAATTAAGAGCAAAGTGAAGTCGATAATACTTGGGGTAGATCTTAAAAATCTAATTAGTGGAATTACTAGTAATTCACCATTTCCTAGATTTAAATTGGGTCCTGTTACTATTCATAATTTATGAAAACAAAATCAATCAAAATAATTACAATCCATTCCAAATGAGTGGAATTATTTATACTCTCCCCCCAGAAGAGAGAAAGAAACTTTTTCTATCATTAAATGAAAGGCTTATTAAACCAATTTTTTATGGTCAAATGGATAAGGTTTTGTTCTTATTTTTAAGGGACTTAAATTCATTGAAATTTACCTAAATCGTGAATATTTAGACAAATGTCAAATGGTTAAATATAAATCTACATGCAAATCCTATAGTAATCTATTGGTTCTTGTTTTAAAGAAAGAGGAAATCTACTTTTTATGAGTAATTTTGAATTTAGAAAATTGCTCATCTCTATAACACAGAGTTACCTTAACAAAAGATTTCTAGTTATCCTTTTAACCTGAAGAGCAGCTCTCTTTGAGGGCATCATATTTTCTTTACAACTAACAACTCACCTTACTGGCCTGAAACTTTGTAAACTATAGACATGAAACCCTCTCCTGATGTGTTGATCGGTCAACCATAGACCTTCAATGAATTCTACCTAGTTGAGAGACATCACAGAGAGTGCTGGAGAAGAATGAGACAAATATCTTAAGTGTGAAACTGACTTTCCAAGACGAAGGCTAGACCATCTTCAGAAATCCCTATTTGAAGGTGTTTATCTGCAGTAGGGTGAGACAGGGCTGAGTGACCCCCACCCCACGTTGGATGAGAACTGGCTCAATGCTGAAGACAAAAACTATGACGATGGAAAAGAAGGAGACTAATGGCCCACTTGGCAACTGAGCCTTGAAAAAAACACACTTTAAATGATTTCACAGCATCCCTCCAGTTGGAATAGTCCATGATTTAGAAACACTCTAGTCAAGTTGATGTGGTTTCTATTGTGATTATTATGATTATACTAAAATACAGTGACTAGGCATTCATTTCTCTATGCATTATTTTACAAAAGAGTTGTAAATTAAATGAGCAACAATAGTTTTACAGAGGCTGACACATGTCCAAATTTTCACTATGCTTAAAAGCATCACCTAGGAACAACAGTAGCAGGGAATATCTTCTGATAACCAACTGAGGCAGACATTCTGCTCACATACTACCAGAATTACAGTCAAAGTGAAGACAAGCATTAAGCAATTTCAAAATAGGGTTATTTTCAAAGTTAACTGTAGCATGCTAAAGTTAGAAAGGAACATATCTATTACGGAACAAGAACAAGGTCAAAAGCATACTTCATACTCACACAAGCTTTTGGCCTGTTCCCCGTTCCAAATTTTCCTGGCCAACATATCCTTAATATTTTTCAAAAAATAGGGGAAAAAAAGAAAGAAAGACTGAGTCAGTCTGTAACTGGTTTCCTGTAGAAATTTCTTCAATGTTCCCAGAAAGATTACAGCATCTCCTGACGTAGTCCATAGACATACATTTCCATAGGTTTTCACAATGACTTATATCCAAAACTAAAAGTTTTCCTCCTACGTTTGACATTTAAGAACTATAACCAGGTTCTGAGTCACTTCATATTTGATAATTCCTCCAAAACACTGACCAACGACAAATGTCACTGATTATGTAGCCTGCTCTTTGTTTTTTCCATTGTTTGCATAGCTGTCTCTTTGTATTTTTCAAAGTTATTGTATTATATAACTTATAAATGGCTTTTATGACTGGTTTCCTCCAACACTGATTCTTCTGAAGCATTAAGTCATTATTCAATATATACTCTACTTAATAAGCACCTACTGTGCGTCAGGCCCTACACTAGGCCTTAAAGATACAGAGATAAAAGGCTTGAGGATAATGACAAGTAAATAAGCAATAAAAGTACATCACACTGATATGGGACTATAAAGGAAAGGCCCCTAGGCCCAGACTTGGGAATGAGGACAGGGAGTGTCAGAGATCTCACCTGGGTATCTGAGTGGACACTGGAAGGATGAGTCTCTCTGGCCAAACTTACTCTTTCTAAAGTAAGAAACAGGTAGGAGGAACAGTGGCACGCTCATTTAACTTGAGGAAGTTTGGTAAGGCTGGAGGTAAGGTGTGTGTTGAGGACAAGAGTGGCAAGAGATGAGGCCAGAAAAATAGACAAACTTTAGGTTGAAGGGCCACGTATTCTTTGCGTAATTGAAAAGCAAAGGAAAAAAACCACTGAATACTTTTGGGTAAGAAAGTAACATAAATAAGTTTTCTTTATCAAAATAGGACCATTGAGGCAGCTATATGGAAAATCAGAATGGAAGAGGGGAGAGAGAGGAGAGGCTGCAGTCAAGGACCCAAGTTAGGCTTCTGCACCATCCAGATGGAAAAATAATCATGGGTTCAAATAAGGCAGAGGGTATGGGGATGGAGAGGGGCAGACACAACCAACCTGAATGAGACATAGCACTGGAGGTTTACTTCTCAGTTTCTGCCTGGGTGCCTAGGTCGATGGTGACTCCTTTTACTGAGCTAGCAATGCACGAGAGGAGAAACAGGTTTTAGATGACACTGAATTCAGCATTGGACATTTTGAATTTGAGAAGCCTACGGTAAGTCACGGCCCAATGCACAGTAGAGAGCTGACTGAACACAAGGACTTAGAACTCTGGAAAGAAATCTAGGGTAGGAGTTTAGAACTGCCATGAGCAATTAGGTAGTGGGTAAAACCTCAGAAGAGAATGAGACCACCCAGTCTAAGCGTGTAAGAGTAAAAGAAACCTAGGAAATATTTACATTTAAGGGTAGATAAAGGAAATAAAGCCCATGAAGGAGCACAATGAGTGACACATCACGGAGGTGTAAACCAGGAACAACTGATGATTTGAGGCCAATGAGAAAAGCACCAAGAAGGAAGTGACCACAGGTGAAAGGGGCAGAGTGGACAACAAAAATTAGGGCATAAAAGCAATAATTGGAAATGGAACCCAGGAAGCCTGATTACTGTGGGAAAGTCAGTTGTGGTGAGTTGCTTATCATAATGGGAAGGAAACTGACTTGTCCTAGAGTAACACTGTGTAAACATCACAGGCTTGGCAATCGGCTAGATCTGGGTTTGAATTCTGGTTCCTCCAGTGGCTATGTTTAAGTAGAAAAGTTGTTCAATTGCTCTATGCCTCAGTTCACTTATCTCTAAAGACGAATGAGAATAGGAATGGGATTATTCTGTATATTAAATTAAATGAGATATATATGAAAATATCTAGTGCACTGTCTAGCACAGAATAGTCATCCAAGGCATTAGGTGCCTCGTTAGATACACATATGCACACACACACACACATATATATATATATCAGTCAAACCTAGAGAAGATCTCTACCTGAGTTCTCTTCATTCATCTGTCAAATTTGAATATTGTCCTATAATGAGCCAAAGCTGCATCTGAATAATAACTTGACCATTCACAGGAAATAAAATCAGCTCTTTTAGAAGCACAGCCCTATACCCTGATTCCTTGACACTCTTCGTACTCCTCACAGGGATGAGCAATTTGCTTATAGACACTAGATAAATCATACTAGCTTGTCACAGGCTTCAACACAAGAGAAGGAGATATTAACCTAATGAGTTTCTTACAAAAGAGAGAGAGAGAGATGCAAATACTTATCAAGTGATAAGCTTTTCTCCTTAATTATGAATCTGAGACATGGAACAAAGTAGTCAAAGCAGTCAAAATAATTATAACATGCTTTAAGTCCAAGGACTAAAAGAAATTGGATCAGGACCCCCTCTAAAATAAGGGAGAAACCAGAGGAAAGTTTTCAAATTTAAATTTAAAATTCAAACTAAAGCCCTGTATTGGTACTAGACTACTTCAAGGAACTGTGGTTCCACGTGCTCAAAGACAACATTAGGAAGATAATAATAAACTGGAGCAGGGCATGTTGATTTTGTGATTCAAGACATTTTCAAGGCTTTGTGTTAGGTTATAATAAAGATTTCTTTCACTTCTGTTCTGAGATAATATTTGTTACACAACATACATGATTTAAAAGTATGCTATATCCACTTCCAGTAGAAGAAAAATAGAAAATACACATAAGTATAAAAATAAAGACTTAGTTTAAGGACCAGATAAACCACACATAAAAAGTTGGGATGGATTTAGGGGTAACAGAATTTCTAGTCACTGGGCACCTATGACTCCCACCATCAAATGCAACAAAGCGAGTGTAATCATACCAAGTGCAGACATCAGCAGGCAACTCAGTTTCTTCAGAAAATGTCCTTTTTGCCACATTTGACTTCTGTATATGGAGGCACATCCACCGAACCCTAAGCAATATACAATTCTGCAAATAAATAGCATTAATTCTGTTTTACCCACCTGATCCTCAATTCACTCACAGTCAAACTGAAAGGACACTGAGAAAAATGAAGTTCTGTAGAGGAAAAGAAAAAGGAAAATGTCTAGGAAAAGAATCACACTGAGTAGTATTGATAAGCAAGATTGATAGCTTCAGATGCTTCTTTGTGTTTCCTGACAAAAGGCAGCCTGCAGTAGCAGGCTCGGCTTGTTCCAGTGAAAAATGAAGCACGGTTAGTAGATTGCCTACCTCCAAAAACGGCTTTCTAGAACACTAGCTATCTTTTCCTTATTGAACACCTTCTGAGTCCACTGAACTACAGTTGATCTTTGGGAATGCAATTAGAATTTATACACATTTGATAAATATATATATGTGTGTTTGTCTGTTTCAAGAATAACAAGATCTCCTGAATAAGGGTAGATGATTGTGGAAGATACTATCCACAGTATTTATGCAACCAAGTCACAAATGAAGTTTTGGAGAGGCAAAAATATGCCCACTCAAGTAGTTGGTATGGCGAAACATTCATATCCTTCAAATACCAAAGACTGAAAAATGAGCAGCCACAAAACAAAATAGGAGGAAAAAAAAAGAAGAGGCCCATTCATAACCACAATCAAGCATGAATAATTACCAATTTTGAATGTAAAGATAATTCAAATAAACGTAACTGATGGATCATCCACATAGGGTGCATGTCAAAGTAAACAGACAGTCCACTTTAGAAAGTGTCTGGTGAATTGATTTAACAAGTTTAATGCGAGCATCAGTGTGGGGCTATTACTGATCGTAAGCTTTACTGATGTTATTTGTTCGCTTGGAAAAATACCGCTCTTTGGAATGAGCACATTAAGGCTAAAATTGCAGAGAAAACCCTATTACAACTTTATTGCTGGCAAATTGGAACCAAACCTTGTCTGTATATCAATTACTTAGAGTTACCACAGAGATAAATCCTTTTTTTTTTTTTTGTATAGGCTCAATCTTGAAGACAGTGATGAGAAACTCCTTATTATACCCTACCAACATCACTAGGTTTTCTTAGCAATTTCAAGAAATTGTCAATTAAGTTCTTTTTATTAGGTTCCAAAAGCTGTTAAGTCAAACACAAATCTATCATAAGGCTTGTAACAGCATGTTATTTAGGCACATTTCAATGCTTCACTCTTTCATTATCTACCTACCCCAATGCAACTGCGGAAGTTCGAATAAACTAAAGAAATTTCTTCCTGATTATCTTAGGTTCACAGAAACTTGGAGTAAGTGGCCGCTCATTTGTAGTAAATGCTCTACTGAACTCCCATTCTTATTAAAAGTGGGGGTGGGTGATAAGTTATATGCATAAGAGAGAGATTTGCTTCCAAACTCATTACAATAGAGGGAATGAGTTTGATGCAGTTATCAGGGTAATAACCACTCAAACAGCATAAAGACTCTTAAAGCAGTAGGACATATGTGTCCATTTTTTGCTGATTTCACTTATGAACTGTGATATCATTAAGAGAAGCATCAAGTCATCCAGATGGCAACTGGTGACAAAGCTGCCCCTTACAGCAGCAGGGATTACAGGAGCCTGTAAGCAGTTGTCCTTCCTGCTCTCTGACCTAAGAAAGGGTAAATGCTTTCAAAGGACAATCCTGCAGGTCCCCAGGAAGAAGGAAAGAGTTAGTATCCTTGGAAGAGCAAAACAATGGAGGTGCATAGAGGTCAGCCCCAGAGGCAGCTGCTCCTTTGACCTTCTAGACAGACAAATGGGGCTTAATAGGAAAGGGAGACAAAAATGGCACATAATTCTAATGAATAAATATGGCCCAGCGCTATTCAGGAGTCTGGCACTGGAGGCATTCCATGACATTCACATTTCAGATGAGGATGTTAAAAAAAAAAAAAAGGAATGAAAACGGAGTAAAGGCCAGGAGCACTAGCTGAAGAATGCTATATTCTTCAGTTTGACTCTCTGAAATAATATTGACAATTGGCTTCACTTTTGGAAAAAAGAGTAAAATTAATAAACAGTTTTCATATAATCCTAAATCCCTTGTCCTACTTACTAAATAAAAATGACTACTGTTCTAATCTTCCAGAACTTTAACAGTCTCTAGATAAAAATTTCAATTCTTATTTAACTTATTTCGTGAGAAGTGTCACTTAGCAATTTGAGCTTGACTTTTCAGGACTGCAAGCTAGTAGGGTCAATTTATTTACACAATGTACGTTTCAAAGATAGGCAGTGCTGTAAACCCAATTCTAGAAGCCAGATTTTGAAACCCAGAAACAGAAGTCAATGAATAACAGGAAGAAAGTATGTTCATCACACTGAAAAAGCCACACATTTGCAGAATTCCAAAAGGCATCTACCGTACTCTCAGACTTTCACTGCTGTGGTTCCGTAAGAATTCTCACTTTGTATTTAGTTTTCCACAGCGTTTTGCTATAGCCTGACTACATGGTCACAGGCTAACGACATTTGAAGAGGAAGAAGGTCAAAGCTATCATTATGGTGGTGACAACCAATCACAGTGGGAAAAAATAAGTTTTATTTATTACTCTTAATACAAGAAACCTTTACTGTGGAATATAATTGCACTGTCACTACACACCAGAGATTTTTAATCCCCAATCATTTCAACATATTTTACAGTTCATTACCTTTCCAGCTAGATATTGCAGGAAGGACTCTCCTGAGCCTATACAAAAGCATTAAAAAAATCTAGTAGTTTTACACTCATATTTCAACCACGCAAAATACTGAATAGGGAATTTGAAAGAGGCTAAAAACTTGTATATTTGAAATGAACACTGGAATGAAAATATACATCTCATAATCAATTTCAAATCCCTCCACTAAAGATTACAACATCTAAAATTATGAATCATGGAAAGAAATGGAGGCTGTGTAACATACAGGTTAGAATTTTAAATTGGTTTTATGACAACCAACATGGCAGTGTCCAGACTAAACAAGACAGACTACACACCTTGCCCGCAGCACAGACCATCCTGCAGCTGATACAAAGTTATGTTGCCTTTAGGAAGAGATTACCTGTTATGATTCTCATCAGTTCTAATAAGTGTCACTGTGAAAGGTAAGTAGTTGATCACTGTGAATTTTGTTCAGTAAAAACCTATCACTTACGGTCATTTTTCACACCTTGTAGCCCATGCATCTTGCCCTGCATGGATTGAATCTAGACTTCATCACAATTTTACCATGACAGAAGTTGTCTAGTTAGCTAAACTATATCATGAAAATATAATCCACTTTTTAAACACTTCTGGATTCTGCAAATGCTACTCTTCTGGATTTGGGGTGCTTGTCCTCACAGGTCCATAATGAACTTGAGGACAGACACTGAAGTGAATTTATATTCTCTCTATCTCTTACCCAATAATCCACACTTCACTATTGAGAATAATTTCCACAAAGTAATTTTTAAGGGCTTAGCAAATAGTTTGAATTAAAAATAACTGTACAGTTTCTATATGAGTCCCTCTAAAAACAATTATGGAAATGATGTACCTTTCCTCTCATCGATGAAGCATGTTTGAAGTTAAATTGTTTAATTTCAAATTTGAATATGACTTTTTATTTAGAAATTGTGACAAATATATAATAGAATGTGGTCATTCTACCAACTTGCAGTGATTTTTCCCACAAAGCAGCAAGAATTCACAGGGAAAACCTGCTGCAATGCAAAATGTCCTGCTGTTATTACAAGTTGCAATTGCTGGGATTCATAAAGAGTTTCCACTGTCAGCATTTTTTTTTAATGGAAACCCATGTCTCTATTTCAAAATAAATGAGCCCAAAGTCTTCTCCTTATTTTTGAGTAAAGGAAAAAGGCCATCCTGAACTTTTGTAAAGATCTCATCAGAAGAAAAGTCATGTAAAACAAGAAGCAATGCCCTCCATTCATAACGTGCAATCTGAGCTACTGAAAGGTTTGGCCAGTTTCCCTAACAGAGCTGAAACCTGAAATTCCTCTATATCTGCAAAAGTATTTACCGAGCCAAAAAAGGAAAATTAAAAATAAATGCTTAAATCAAATTAACACAGGTAATAATGGGGAGGGTGAAGGACGGGTAGTAAAATGTTTACTCAACATTGTTATTGTAGAATATAAAGAAACTGACACAAACAGCTCTAGGAAGTCCTACCTTCACCTACTATTGCATTAGCAAATCTTAGATGAATGAGCCTATGATGCCAGGAACAACATGATCCCTTCCAAAGACTGGAACTTGAGAAGACCAAGATGGAAGTAATATTCTAGTGATGAGAATCAAAGCTCTGAAGGTAGATAAGAAATGAGCTGGTGCCAAGCTCCAGCCACAAGCCAAGTGCTATGCTGCTGCCTCCATCCGGGTTATGCCAGGTGGTCTTCACCACAACCCTCTGAGGATTAAAGAAACTGAGGCTCAGAGTATTTCGTAAACCTGCCCAATGTACAAACCTGGTCAGCGGCAGAGCCAAGCTCTGACCTCAAGTCAGGTGACTTCCAAACTCACGTTCTTGCTGCCAACTATAAAGCTGCTGAAAGGAGAACAATAGCTAAAAGGCAGGGTACAGTTTTGTTTGTTTTTAAGAATAGTGGAAATTAGCAGGGCAGTTAGAGGGAACAATAAGTTTACAACTGACATCAAAAAATTAAAATGTGGTTTTTGGTGCTGATACTGTGTGTTGTCTACAAAGCTAAAAATTAGGGCTTGTCCAATGATTTTTAAAAATTCTTCACAGCATGAGATAGTTTTGGAATTCTTCACTAACACAGTGTCAGGAAAATGTTTACTTTGACAGACAATCAGACAGGGCTTAGAAGAAACTGTAAGGGGTCCTCAAAACAGCCTGTTTCATTCCACAAATTTAAATCCAGTTTGGAAACTCTGCTTAGTGCCCTACTCAAGAACGTTTCTTGTGAATGACTGGGGGTGGATAGAGCATATCCATCTCACGCTTTATTTTTTTGGTCTGGTATCTTACGCCTAGTAGAAACTTACATTATCAATCACTTGTAAATAATGTACTTTTCAGCAGGCTACTTTAAAGTAATCTAGTTTCTTGGCAACAGACATCCCCTATCGCAGAACCAGCTGAGAGGCACATATCTGGATGGGGGCATCAGGGAGAACAATCAGCCTGGAATGAGAAGTTAGGCCAGAGACCTACAGCATATGAGTGAAGTGTTCTCAATCTGGAAATCAATTATCTGTGTTTGAATTGCAGTTCTTCTAACTGGCTAGTTTTGTATCCTCAGGATTAAATGAGATAACCTGTGAAGTACACCTAACGCAATCTGGCACACAGGAATAAAGCCTTCCTAATAGTAGTTATCATTATTCTTCTCAAATCCCGCTGATCATTACAACTAGTAAATTTCTAATGGATATTCTGAATCAGGTCATCTGATTGAGGCCACAGACGCTATTTCATAAAAGCTTTTCAGCTGTCTCATGAGAACTGCCAAAGTTAGGAACCATCAGCCTAGAGATGTGGTTTTCAAACAGCTTTCTATGTATTTCATTTGTAAGTTAAGGTGATATTTCCTCAGACCAAAAAGAGAACAAAGTTGGAAACCATCAGCCTACAGGAAAACCACTTGTCCAAAAACACGTGCAAAGACAAGGTCAGGAGAAACAATGCGGGGAAGGGATGTCTTCTTCAGCTGACATGAGTGAGGTGGCCTTTCCTCGTGCACTGCTCAGTCAGGGCTCAAGCTTCCAGCACGCCAGGCCAGGCAGTGATAAAGTGTTAAAAGGCTCTAGGAATGTGGTAGGGTAGAAACAGCATGAAACTAATCGAAATAAAGGATTCTAACATTGATTGAAACACATAGTGGTCAGGTGGCCTCAGGGTCAATGTCTCTTGGCGTGTTTCATCTGTAAAATGGAGATAATGATATGCCAGAGTTTGTAGAAGATAAAATGAAAAGAGAGTAAGGTATATATATATAAAAATAAAAACCCAGCTTCAGATAAATGTAAGGTGGTTTTATTTTTACATTGCAACCGTAAGTTGTAAGGTCCAAGATGGTAGGAGCAACAAGCATTTTATCTCCGCTATCATCTCAAGACTTTGATTTCTAGAAGTATCACAGAGTCTAAACAGCGCAATGCCTTTTGAGCTAGCTCAACTCCAGATACTAAGAGAAAAGTGAAACAAACTACTTAAAAATACAAAATATTTTTAAAACTTCCAATGTATTTATCAATCACCTTCTATATATTTAGAGAAGTAGAAGAAATAGGCCCCCCGAGTAGCCAGGAAATCAAAGGTAAATTGCAACAATGAGCACCAACCCAAAATAGTGAAAATCCTAATGTGATTATATTTTGCTTCGGTGTATAATTTTGTAGATAAATGCAGGTGTCAATAAAATTGAAAGTTAGATTCTCCAAAGAGAAGGCCTATTGCAAAAGAGACCCCAAAATGTGTATAAATTCAAATCAACCTACATGCATAGAAGCCAAGTGTATTGGACTGAGAAGCCCTCCAGGAAAAGCAGCTTTCATATTCCTTTCTCAGTAGTAATTGCTCAATTAAATTTTTAAAGGCAAATACTCATTTTTTTCCCTTTAGAGAACTAACATTAGTGAAGTTTTAGACTAATATTGATGCTTAAAAAAAACACAAGTTTTCTTCAAAGTACCTGCTTTTGTCTTTCCTTCCCTTTTCTCCTGGAAAGCTCCTAATTCATCTTTCAGGCTTCAGCTTGAACTTTGGATGCTACAGAAGGCATCTCTAGATCCCTAAAGATTCTTAGGTGCTCTGCCATGGTGCTCTGGGCACATACACAGTGTGGCATTTGTGCTCTACTTAAATGTCCGTGCACGGTGCTGACTTCCCAGGGACAGACTTTCAGCTTCTTGATGGCAGTCCTCCAATTCCTAGTTCACAGGAGGAGATTAATAATTGTATGCTGGTAGTGTGAATGAATGGTTCGCAAAGTGTGTTTCCCCAACTGTATCAGCATCACCCGCGGATTAGTTAAAAATGCAAATTCTTGGACCCCACCCCAGATGTCCTACTGAATCAGGAACTCTGAAACAGGGGTCCAGGAATCTGGTTTAACAAGGCCTCCAGGTGATTCTGATGTGTGCTGAAGTATGAGAAACAGTGGAGCAGGTACTCAAAAAAAAAAAAGTCTTGCTAGACATTACTTCGGATTACCAAGAGAACTGCATTCTCAGACACAGCAATTATGACTCAATAGCTATCTGAGTTTGCAGTATTCTCTCTAGAAACTTTCTCTGAGGAGGATCTTCTGCTTCCATGATGAAGGTATTCATTTAGTTTTATCCTCTGAGGTCACAGTAGCACAGAACACAGTCTATTAGTAATGCTTTTTGCTAGCTATATGGTTAAAAAAGGAAAAAGGAAGGAAGGAAATAGCCTTTATCAGTTGCATTCCTATAGAGGTTACTGGATCAACACGGAGGGAATAAAAAAATTAAAAAAATAGCCCCCTTAATTTGTTCCTATGTCAAAATTTTAATCAAAATGCACTTAAAGCTTAAAAGCCTTCAAGTGGAGAAGAATGTAGACTGCAGAAAGCAGAGTTTCAGGAATACTCATTTTGGCCAGTTTTTTCATTCAAAGGAAATACTTTATGAATTTCTACATCATCTAATGCCACAGCATTGCATGAAGGATAAAATATTACAGAAAAAAATTTGTAGCTTACTGCTTTAGATTTATCTTGGAGCAATGTAACTACATTGTCTCTGAAACAGCTACATAGATTTGGGCCTAATCAAGAGAATAGAGTGACTATTCGCTAAAAATATTCCCTGAACTGAAAAATTATCAAGAGATTAGAAAACCATACTCAAATCTCCAGGATAAAGTCACATATGATCTCAGTATTCTGAAGGATGTTGATGCATCCGGACCTCTCTTCTTCCCTTGCGGACCTCCTCTAATCTGTAGCTTGCTGTGTCTAGGACATTTGAAAAGGCTGAGAATGAAAAATGATTCACGAAGCTCATTTCTGTTTTTATAAGCAATCTCTGCAGACTCAGACACCACCATATATTTTCCACCTGAGTTGTGGAAAGAACCATCATTAGGAATTTTATTACAAATGGGCACTTACTTAGGCACCACTTTCGGGGAAGAAAAAAATAGGACAGGTGGTCATAACGGAAATCTGAAATTCCCACGGCTTCCTGTCTATTTTATACAGAAGCATTTGACACTTCTGCTGTCAAACATAGAAAATCCAACTCATCTTGAATTTGAGAAGTTTCCAGTAAACCAAAATATAATACTCTGTATTATTCTTCTTGTATTCTCAATACTATTCTTTTTCTATCCTTTGTTCTGCTCAGTGAGTTTGGATCTCATTTTTCTTCGCCAAAAGGCTCAGCATTGAAATCCCATAATATAAGCACAACAAAATCATAGCCTCCTCTGAGTTATTAGTGTATCAATTTGAAAACAAAATCCTGTAAAGGAGAGTTCTAAGTGGTCTGTTATCAGAATTGCTACTTGCAAGGGTTTACAAATGGAGAAGTTTATCACTTATTATTTAAAACATGAAAATATTTTCATGTTACATCAATATGCATGTCTAGAAGCTTGTTTAAGGAAACTATTCACCATGCAAAGTTTTAAATGCACAGTATCAAAGAATAATTTTTGACATTTTGATTCATACATGCTTATAAAGCTCCAAGACAACATGGTTTAATTATAAAACATATTTCTACTGCCTTAGTCATGCCAATTAAATTTGATTGGATACTTTCTTTATTCAACAAGCCCCTTTCATGTCATTTTAATTTACTGTCAAAGCAGCCTGAATATTGGAAACTAAATTATTTACTACAGCCCATAAGCCAATAATGTTCCATTTGTCTCGTACAGAGGGAGACTAGACTAACAAGATTATTAAGGACATTACTTGTAATAGCGAATGTCCTTCACTTTATTTGAGCTTCATGCTGTGCTTTCAGAGATCATACTTCAAAAGAGTTCCATTTCATTCCGTCACAGAATCTCTGATATAAATTATTCTCCACTCCCTTTGTAATATTCTGATCATAGAGAAAGTGGACCCAATATTGTTGGGTTGAAATGGAAGCACACTCTCTTCCAAGATAGCTACATAGTTTATTTGTGTTAAATACCTTTGATGCACTCCCTTGTGCCAATACTGCAAAAGGGGGAAAAATCAGTTGAATTTATCTCATAGGAACAATATCTCACACATTAAATTCACAAAAGCATTTTGTTTTCACTGTCTTGAATGCTAACAATGCTTCTAAGATTCTCAGATATATAAGTAAATCAACTTAGTTTTCAGAAAATCAGAGAGCTCGGTACATATTGTATATGTGGACAGACACTTCATGCAGAGCTCCATTATTGTGAAATCCTAGAAAAATGAATTAAAATGTCTCAACCAGAAGCACTCTTAAAGGCAGAGAAAATAAATAGAGCTCTAGTAAACCCTGATATGCCCACGGACCAGGGGAATTCTGCTGAGGTTAGGCTCACGCTAAGACTTATTTAACATCTTCATTAGTGGTCTAGAGAGGGAGGAAACACATCAATTACATTCACGAATGGCAATTAATTGGGAAGTGTTGTAATTATTAGTATAAAAATGAAAAAGAACACAAAGAGGGCTGTAGAGGCCAAACCTAGAGAAAAACTTCTAAAACGGCAACTGATCACCAAATTCAAAGGCTATACCAGAGCAGAAATATTAAGGCCCAAAGAGGTGCTTGGGAACAACATTTTAAAAGATCACAAAATGCTGTCAGACTAGGATCCAGCCGTACAACAGTTCAAAATACCAGCCAAAAAGGGAAGAGGGGGTGATGTGGTCTCTCGAGAGAGGAAAAAGCAGAGCCATCAACTCTCAGAGAAACCATGGGGAAAAAACAAATGTTCCCTTGACTTTTACCATAGTGAATCAGAGATTATTAAAGAAGAATACTGACCAGAAAAAAAGGGGAAGTAGTATATTTTATAATAGGTAAGCATTTATTCTAGCTCAATGAGGAATGAAAACTTCAGAGACAAGGGTATGAATACAAAGGAAGCCTTCATTTCATGTAACCAAATTAGATAATGTTTCTTTTTATGTAACTCACAGTACTCCAAAAATTATTTAATAAGGCTTAGAGGGGCACATGAAAAATAAAATTAGGAGGGAGTGAGAGAGAAAAATAATGGTAGGATACAAAAGGGAGCCAGGAATTAGCCTAATACAAACATTTATTCTTGGTTTTAAACCAGATAAATGTTGAGTCGTAAGCTACACCGCCCTGGAAATGAGTGATCAGAGTAAACAGCAAAGGGTTCCAGCTTTCCAGGTGAACCAATATAATTCGAAAAGAACATATTTTAGATTCCTGTATATCACAAAAGATTATCAAATCATTCTCTCTCTTATACGCCTGCTTCTATTCAAGGTAAAACAATTCTACCAAAATAATAGAAAGAATTGCATCGTGCAGTTGATGTAAAGCACATCGTCTCCAGTAATGTGAAATAAGCTATTTAGTAGTGCTTCGACCATTAAGCAATCAACCGTCTTTTGATACAGGAAAATATAGCAGGCCCTTAGCCACATTTGAGGGCTCTATATGCTACGGTTAAAAGCAATACCTTCTCTCCTAAGTTTTCTTCAGTTACTGCACTGTTTAACTCAATTATGAAAAGGAAATCTCTTTCTAATTTTGCTGAAGTAAATGCCTGTGAAGGGAGCAAACTGCACTTTCTAGGCGATAGGTCTCAATTTTGATGCTGGAGAGCACAAGGTGACACTCCCGTACCTGGCTCAGATTTACGCAATCATGGGCAAATATTTCAAGGCAAATGCAGCTATAATGTTTATGTTAAAAACAATAGGTTATGACAGCAGTCAGATGTTCTATATCCCTCAAGTGTTGAAAATAAATTGTTTCTTTTTGCACACAAGAGATGGAGATTACCAAGGTGAAACATGACAGAAAATTTGTAGAAAATGATCTTGTCTGTAAGCAAGGCTTGCTTCCTGGTACTGGGTGATAAAAACAGTACCCCACAGGACACTGTGTGTTGCCTTAATGAGTCAAATGACAATGAATTTTGAACAAAGAGCCTTGAAAACATGGTTTTGTTGCTATCTTTCTTCTACTGAAATTCTATTCACACACAAAATGACAAAGCTCTGAGCTCAAACATTGCCTAGAGACTAGTTTTATTTTCTCTCAAGATGGTGGTAAGTTTGGCACACGTCGGGTTCTCAGTAATTATCTGTTAGGTAAATGGATGAATTGGTTCTCTATAAGCCCACACTCCCTCCTACCAAGCCATCCCCTCTTTCTCCTGAAACTCCCCCTTATCACTTAACTAAAAGAAAGCCAATATTTCTCAGCACCAATACACTGAGAGGTCCTCTCCTCTCCCCTCCCCGTGGAACCCCAGGAAGAACAAACCAGAAAGTAATATAAATGTGAGGCCAAATATACGCCATTTTTTAAAAGATGTAAACTTGCTGATACCCTTTTAACTCACCCTAAGCCCTCTGAATTCTTGATCACATACTTAGCTTCATGACTAACATAACCTCACACCTGAAGGACATCTGATGAGCAGCAATGATTTGTTACAACTCTCAGGACCTTGCATAACTTGCAAAAGTTGAGACTTTACCCCAACTTGTATACATATTAGTTACAGCTGACTAAATTACCAGACATTACACATGAAGCAAGACTTTCCATATTCATTTTATATGCCATTCTGTGATTTATTCCTTCATTATTAGACCATTTGCCTTGGTAAAAGAGCTAATTACTAAATTCACTAACACAAATGGGAAGAACTAACTCATCGCACTGCCCCACTAGGTAAAAGTTACAAGAAGAATTTCATTACAGTCTTGATTCAATTACAGTTGGATTTCATTTCAATAATATATGTCTACAGACAGTATCATCTTTTGTCATTTTAATTTCTTAAGACTTTTGAAATAACATGTGGCAGAAAATTAAATAAAACATTACATTTTGGGTCATTCAAACTACTTGAATTTTTCAAATACAGGATTCATTTTCCCTCTGTATCAACATGATTCATCTCCCTGATCTATGATCTATTTAATCTGAAACTTAAACACAACCATTAATAGTTTATTCAGGAGAGTTTACGTTTTATAACATTTGTCTGAGGGACTACAGAAAGCACAGAAATAGAAACGAACTAATTGTAAGGAAAAGCAAATGTGTTCAATAAAATGATCACATTTTTAACTCACTAAATCATTTTCCATTTATATGCATACTGACATAATTAATTATCCTTATACTTCCTATTTGAATACTATCAATATCAGGTCTACCATTTATAATCCTGGAACTGTCTAGGATCTGCAGGTAATATGTTTACAAGCTCAGCAATTTCTTTGGAGTTAATATCATATATTTCTTAGCTCCAAATTGAACACAAACAAAGGTATGCCTTACAGACTCCTGATTTATCAATCATTCGTCTTCCCAAAACATGATTCTTCATTTTCTATGAGTTGATCAATGTTTTAATTGTTTTGTTATTTCATTTTGAAGAATGTGCTATGAATTCTCAAGATTAGATTCTTTATGCAAGGGTGGAAATGTACACCGTATTCTGCTGTGAAATGTACATGAAAAAAACCAAATGTGTAAATATATTGTAAAGATATGCATTTTAATCTTGTAATTATGGTGTATGCAAAATGCATAGTATATATACTGCATTCAAATATTTTAATATACTTATCTTCTTTATGTAAATATCTTTGCATAAAGTTCTATAAATAAAATTGTAAGAGAGTGAATAACATTTCAACATAGGAAATATATGTATATGCAAATCTACAGATATATATGTATGCATGTATATTTTCCAGATTGAACTTTATATACTACCCTCCATTTTGACTGAAACAGTGAAATAACTAGCACGTTGCCTCTCTGAAGCCGAAAGCAATTTCCTTTTCTAATTTTAGTTATGCAAAGCCTATGGGCATCATCAGCATTTAGTAATTAGTTTTATAATTACTGCTGTTTTGCTCACTGTCATTCAATTTTTCTTACAACATGGTCTGGGATTGAAACATCCCACATCCACAGCTGTGTAAATTGCTATCCATTTATAAGGCAAAAAAAAAGTAACATTCCACATACATCATTATTCAGTCAAGAATGTGTTGCTGGTACTTAGGTGATGCCTTCAGCGCATTAGCTGCCCACTAAAATGCCAAGAGAAATGCTGTCCAGGTAGTAAAGGAGAGAGAGAACATGAGAGCTGCCAGAATCGTAAGATTACATCAAAGAGTATGATAAAACAAGAGAAATCTAAAGTTTGTGACGTCAAGACAAGCATTTAAAATGTTAAATAATAGTACTTCCTTTCCATAGGAAAGAAGAAATGAACACACACATATGTATCCATAGTTGTTCATCTGTTTTGTTAAAAACTATTGTTTCCTCTAAAAGGCAATCAAATCCCAGAAAGGTTTCAACCACGATACATTAAATATTTCCTAAAATCCACTGAAAAAGTAAAAATCCAACTAGATCACTACTTGGATACTTCAGTTTAATTTCATTAATGAATTGTAAAATCACAACATTGCTCTATCTCTCAGAAAAACGGGAAACTTAAAAGCTAGCAAATGTTTGGTATAATACTGCTGTGATGGCTATTAACCACCCTCTCCAAGAAACTCAGAGCATTCTTGAATATGTCATTGAATACACTATTTGTAGCTACATTCTCTTAAAGTTTGTGGAAAATCAAATCAAAACGAATGTGAGTCTCATTTCACAGACTAAAGTGTTTAGGCCAGACCTGGAGATGTCCATCAACCCAGGTCACAGGGAGCTGGCCTCAAAGCCAGCTGTAAATCTCAGGGCATCTCTGCTTGAGAAGATGCGATAACATGCTCCAGCAGGAAGAGCCCGTCTAAGGTTGAACAAATCTCTTAGTGTCTTTAGGCCTCAGTTTTCTCATCTGTAAAACTGTAGAGGACCTGTCTGTCTTCAGAGGATCCCTGGGTAGCTGAAGTAGGATGATGATTAAGAAGGCACACTCAAAAGGACAAGAACTTTCTCATGTAGCTACTGTGGTTCCAGAATGTTCTCCTTTAGACCTCTGGCTACAGGGAAGGGCACTGGACAGAATTATTTTTTGGTTTAATAAGGAATTCAGTGCACCTGTTATTGGATTCTCTCACAAATGCTTTCTAGATTTCTTATGTCAAAGTCTTATTTCTACAAATAAATTACAAATGTTTCAAGAACAGAAATGCATCTTCTATATCTTTGCTATCTCCAAGCACTGTGAACACAAGACAGGTGGTTAATAAATACTTTCTATTCTAAATGAATAAATAAAACTACAATGAAGTAAAATAAAGGAGAGAAACTACTAAAAACAAAAAGACGTTTAACTGGAGAACCGTTCTATCAGTGACACACATGAGCAGGCCAGAACTTAAGGTGAAACAAAATGAGAGAAGAAAATGGTCAGAAGAAAGGCTTCAGCTTCACCCCACCACTTCTGAGCGAATAACAAGCACCTAAAAATCCTTTGGTTCTTTTCAAGGGGAGAGAGAGTGATGAAACTCCCAAAGGACAAAAGGCCAGCTAGAAGCAGCCCTGGAGACTTTCTCCCTTTAAACCCTGGGGCTGGGGGATATGGAACCTGCTGATCAAGATGACTAAAAGACACGTTAAATAGATGCTAAGTAGCTCTAAGATTTATATCAACAAAACATTCATTGTCGTGAATTCAAGATATACTTGTGGCCAAAAGATTCATTTGATCCTGGATTTCTGAAAGTGATAAGAAACCTTGATTTAAAACTTATTTCCTGTGCCCAACCTTGTGGCCAAGTGCTTAAGTTTGTGTGCTTGGTTTTGGCGGCCCGGGGGTTTTGCTGGTTGGGATCCTGGGTGCAGACACGGCACTTCTCATCAGGCCACACTGAGGCAGCATCCCCCATAGCCCACATGGCACAGCCAGAAGGACCTATGGCTAAAATATACAACTACCTACTGAGGGGCTTTGGGAAGCAGAAGAAGAAAAGAAAAAAAGAAGAGGAAGATTGGCAATGGTTGTTAGCTCAGGTGCCAGTCTTAAAAAAAAAATAAATAAAACTTATTTCCTCATGAGATGAATGCAAGTAGATTTGGACCAAATATTTCAATTCAAATACTTCTTTCTAAAAACTATGTTTGTATTTGGGCATATATACGTGTGTCTGTCTATATCATCTACTTAGAGATCCTCTGCTTTTTTCTCCCATTTTTATTGTCTCTCTCTAATAAAAGTCAAAAAACAATGAAGGATTCTTCAAGGAAGGAGTGCTAACATCAAGTTGTTGATTTTACTATTACCTCAGTGATTACAAGCTGCATTATTCTTAACCTGCTAGCTGCAGATTGTTAAGTGAGTGAAAAAAGAAAAGCCATGAACTGGACAAAAACTGAAGAGATCAACCATTATTTCAGTGAACAAAAGGCCACTAATTCCCACTCCTCATTCATACTCCTGCTTAATTAATGCATACAGGTAAAAGGAGGCCAAAGGAAGGACAAACAAGAATGAAAAAGTTTCTCATTAACACATTTACACAGAAATGAACGACAGTTAAAGGTGTCCATGACAGGAACGGGGGTGAGGCGGTAGAAGGATTCATTCATCAAATATAATTATTGTAATCTTAAGAAATATCGACAATCTTAAATTCATTTTTTTAAAAAAATCACATTTCACTATTAATGCATGCTTCTTCGTTTACACATTGACTTGATGAAGTAAATTATTTTCTCTATGTCATTTTATCTAGTTTATAGCTTACAATATAAATTTTGTATATTTTCCAAATTTTACTTTGCCATTAAAGATGTAACTACAATACAATATCTATTGAAGTTGTCAGAAAGCTTTACGAGCAAAATCTCTTCAGTCAAATGTTTAAGGAAAGGAAATTGCAACGTGAGCAATCAAGAGCCGAATATAGGAATCTAGAGACAGTAAACGAGGTTGAAATCTGCCAGAACTTACTATTTATGGTTATAGATATCCGGATTGATAGTAAACCTGAGAATTTTCTAAGCAGGCCAAGTAAAATTATGCAAACTTTTTTCTTTTTGGTAAAGAAGAGAGTCAACACAAAGCGTGGCATCAGTGTGAAACATGCTCTGGTCTGACCACCACTCGGCCGCAACTGTCTGGCCCACCAACCTTCTCTAATTCCTCTTCTAGTTTGTTAGGACTGAAGTGACTCTGAGAGCTGAGAGAGGAGTCCAAACACTGAGTAGTTAGAATTCAGGTACCCTAAACATGAGAACTGCGAAGGGAAAAGTCATTTAACAAAATGCATCTAGAAGAAACAAATCTCTAACCATAAAGGCATCCACATTTCCTCTATGCCTCAAATCTTTGCACAATAATTTTAATCAACAATTAAATTCCTATTTACATGCCCAAATCCATTAAGTCTGTTTCTTGCTTCCCCTTTTCTTGTCTGCAGACTGTTGTAGATAAGATTCTGGAGGAAATATTTAGACAATTTAGTTTTATTATCCACACTCACCTGAAGAATACACTAGTTTACAGAAAGTCTAATAAAAGTAGTCATTGATGTTTTAAAAAGAATAGCCACCAGAAATTTCTCTGGGAAGTTGGAGAAAAATGTTGACAAGCCAAAAAATAGGTTTTTAGAACTTTCAAGGACCCTTTTAACTTAAATATATGTTTTACTGTTTTGCTGTCACTAAGACTTCTTTCCCATTAGTGCTAAATCTAATACACATTTGAATTAACAGCATATTTGTATGTGGTTACAAATCCCTTTATGCATTAAAAATGCACATTGCAAAGAAAAAAAGTCTTCATTAAACAGTCTGAATAGGAATAATACAAAGGAGGCAGACCAACATAATTGTTTTTCATTATATTTAGCAGCATAGAATTAATATGCTTAGATGCAAATAACTACAACTCTTTATCAAAATAGATTTCAAGTGAATAAATATTGTAAGTATGAAGATTGAATTTTCTTAAGACACTTTAGGAAAGAGAAGGTCACCCTCAAGTCCTTTCTACAACTGCTAATAGCTATCAATTCTAACAGCACTAAATATTAAAGGATTAAATAGGCATAAATTAACTTTATTGTCAATCATTACATACAGAAGAATAATTAACTCAGTATGTTTATTTATCTACTTTTGCTACTTGATTAAATGAATGATTGATGACAGGTTCCTTGTTTTCTTTTCTTCCTTTTTGTCAGTATAAATGATCAGTATGAAACTAAACGGTGACATTAAAATGAAATCATTAGCAACCTAAAATGCAGGGCGACCAACATGCGAGAACTTCTGTCTCCTCCAGTATTGAGCAATCTAATCAGATCCCTTCTCACCCCAAACAGACGTACAAGATACTTAGACACACTTCCTAACCAGGGGCTTTCCCCTCCATTTCCACTGCGTCTGCGACATCTCTAATTATGATAAAGGCATTTTTTTTAAAGTCATTTTAAATAAAGCTAATTTACAGCATTCTGGGTTCATTGTTGGTGAAATTTATGAACTTATGTTACTGTTTGCCATTTGTGGTCTTACTAAAAGCCATGGAAATATCAAGAAGTCCTTGAAGTAGACTCATTCAAAATTAAAATATCAAATAAATGATCAATGATCACTACAGTAATTTGATTGGTCTAGGATTTGTCATAATTTGATAACATTTGAAAAGGTTATTAGTTCTAGTTCTCTGCAAATCAGGTCACTAACTTTAGCAGAACAGATCCATGGCATACAATCAATATGGACATCAGGTTTGTTATAGACATAGAGAGTATAAGTGTGATTCAATGCAATGGGGAGTTTTCTTCAGCCCCTAAATCCACTGTCCAGTGTTACACGCCCTCGAAACCAGAGCGAAATATTAAAATCACTGAGAAATCTGCACTTAAATATCTGATTTGGACTGACTGCTTTTAAGAGCATTGCTTAATCCTTATTTAAAATGGTACCACTGTTTGACAATTTCGCTCTCCAACTCCTCAAACAAGATCATGAAATGTAGTACCTCAAAGGAGTAGTTTAGATACAGAGCAAAAAAAGAGCAGGGGAAAAGAGTATTAGAAATAGAAGGAAGCCAAGAGTTGACCACAGAGCAAAGTCTGAGAACTCCTATTTCCCTAACATCAATGACTTTCATTAATCGCAGGAAGGGTGTGGTTTGCTATAGACATACTTCAAAAGAGAGAGAGATGTAGAAGAGGGGAATGAGTTCAGCAAACAACTAATGAGATCAGAGGATTATAAACCGGACACTACCACACTGCCTCACTATGTCATAGTATAATGTTATATTATGAAAAACCATGAGAAAAACAATTTAGTGTCCTAAGAAATTATGATCTCATAATATGGTTTTACTTACAAATAACTATGAGTGAGTGAGTGTGTGAGCTACACCAAGAGCACATGCTCTGTTGTGGGGATGGGTTCCTCCAAATCCCTCAGACTCTTATTTGCTGAGTCCACTTTGGCTAAGCAAGTTAACTATGGCTAGAGCGAACGGAGTCTAGGGACTGAATTGGAATGTTTTCCTACTTGTGGATTTACTCACATACTAGCAGAAACAATGATACTGACATCAGTTTGACCACAATCTAAGCAACTGTCTACTTGCCAGTTTCACTCAATCTATTTTTGGGATATTAGCTAGAAATGTGCTGGAATGGATCACTACCTAATGACTGCTAAGATAAGAAGTTATTGTTACTAAGTGGATACCAGTTGTCGCTACAGGAGTTTTACATGAATTGTGACAGATACAAATTCATAGAAAATAATTTTTTAGTCTTTCTTGCTTTTTGTACAGAGGCTAATATAAATGGATTTGGGCCTCCTGAAGCACTTGCACATATATGGGCCAAACTGAATGACTTCCATTTGGTAAAATTGGTCAATATACAAAGCATCTAAGTTCATTTTAAGAAAGAATCTTTGAACATCTCCCTTTTTCCCTTACTTATATATCTTTTGCACATCGAGAGCAGGAGTAATTGAAAAGAACTCTACGTGCAGAAGGAAAAATGATGCTCATCTTATGGAGTTTTGTAACTATGAAATGTGATCATGGATATACAATATTTTTGCATGTTTTTCTACCCAATTCAGATCAGAAAATGCCTTTGTACACTATCAAGATTGGTATGTAATTTCTATGATTTTCGGAAGAGATAACGCGTAAGTGTAAAAAATGATCCTGCATCTCCATACTTGCACATCCAAAATGCACAGATGCTGTAAACCACTAAAGGAACACCCTATATGAGTAAAGCAACAGGAATGTGACATGGATCATTTTGTGCCTCTAATATTTTACTGAAATATATTGCCATTAGACACAAGTCAATACCCAAACTTATTGTTTATATTTTCATTCCCTTACTTTAAGAAAACTTAAAAATTGAAAATGTAAATGTAAAATAAATATATGGGGGAATCATCACTTGCTTTATCAAAGGAATTCGGTTTTTACAAAATGTGAATCGCCACAGAAATCCTCTACCAAGAGAACTTCTCTAATATATAAGAAATGTGATTTTATTAACTTATTTATAAACAATGCATCTGGGATTTATTTCACAAAGCGCAGTACTCCTCCCCTGCGGGCACATGCGAGTAAAAGGAATTGCAATTGTCATTGTAAATCCTTATTAAACTCAGGACACATTTGGAAAACATTTGAGGAACAACTTGAAGTGGGATGAAGCAGGTCATCTGAATAATTTTAAAAACCTATCTTCATTATTAAGGTAAAATAACCCATTTTAGTAATTTCCCACCATCACAGTTGCTGCTTTTTTCATTAATATATACAAAATATGAAAATTTGAGGGGAGAACATAACACAGGTGGGTTGCATTCTGAGTGGAACAAAAATACTCCTGGTTTAATAATACATATAACTCCATTTAATTGAGCATTTTTTACACCTATACAGGATATGAAAAGAGTGGGTTTTTTAAAAAGAAAATAACACAATAACAAAGATCAGAACTCTCAGAATTAGAGGAAGCCTTTGATCAAGTCAGTGAAACTTCTCTGGGCGGCTTTGCTCTAAGATCATCCTAATCAAACGAGTCTGTATTAATTTTATGTCATTTTTGGTATACAATTTTGTGTTTTAACAGAGTAGTCTAATTCTCTCATGTAAATATCAAGTGTATTGTTGATTAAAAATAAAAGATGAGGATTCTATTAGATTTTATTCTCTGCTATTAAGGGAAGTTTGAGGGTTCTTTCCTGGGAGCCTATAATTTATAAAAATTATCTCATTTTCTTAACTCCATCACTGGAGTCAAAGCAAGTAGTCTATTGCCGTAGATTTTGGATAACCAGGGTGCAGAGGACAGATTCAAGACTATACTCAGTTTTATACTAGAAAAACTGCACGGTGTCTGTGATGTGAAACTACAGAGAATTAACACACATTAATTTGGCACTCGTTGCGTAAATGCTTCTGGCATTTCCTTTAGCACTCAAACTCATTTTCAGAGAATGGACTGCTGTAAAAGAATGCAGGATCATTAAGAGTTTATTTCCTCAAAATGCTGAAGGATAGCAAGTTCTGCTGTGAGGGATCAGAAAACTGCATTTCCTTAGCGAGGGAAAAAAGAAGACCCCAAAGCTTTTTGTTTTTGAGCAAGCATCAGAGGTTTGAAAATGAAGAATTTCATCTTGTTGTCACACCCTGCCTTACCTCGTTTCAAGGCTGGCTGTGTTTTCTTTACACAGAATGAAATTTTAGCAGGAGCAGAAGCCAAATGCTTAAAATGAATGATCAACTTATGATTTGTATGAATCTATTCTTTCATGCTGCTCCGCTTAAAAATAGCATCATAAATGCACATCTGCAAAGACTGTGCAACCCCCCTTTCCCGAATTGTACAAATTATTAGAGTCGTTGACAAAAGATTTTTTTTTGTTTAGGGGTTGGTCTGGGCACTCTCTTTGGCAGACTGCCACTTTTCTAGCAGTAGAAATATTGCTTGTAGAAAGCCACATTGTACTGAACAGCTGTTCTGCTAAAACATTGAGCTAGCAACCCAAGAAATGACTGACTTCGCATGAGAAGCAAAATTGTTCCCTCCCTTTGTGCTAATTTAAATGAAATGAAAGTACAAAACATTCTCTTCCACGCCGTCTAGTCTTCCCTCCCAATTATAGGCTTTAGTGGGGTGTATGTGAGCCGGGTGCCAAGATGAGCACTTGACTCTCCAGCCACCGCCCAGTGGCAGACTTGAACTTTGGCCACTCTACTGCGAGGCTCCCAGGAAAGCAGTCATTCTTCTGAGCTGATCCTTTCCATATTCAGGTCTTAGATGCTGAGGGATTTTCTATAAACTAAATACCTTAGGATTGCAAAATCTAAAGATCTACCTCATTCCAGCCTTTCTTCCACCTCTAAAAAAGGTGAAGCTACTAGAGAAAAGAGAGTAGAAGATTATATTCGACTAAGCTCTTGGTTTATAAGAATGGTATGTGATTCATGCATTAGGTTATTTGAGATTATGGCCAGATAATAGAAATATACACAAGTATTCTGTGTTCTACATGACATTTGGGGATTCTGCTTAAAATACTCTTCTGAAAAGAAAAATCTCCATAAGCTTATTTGACACCTCAGGGATCACAATTCTCATTAAAGTTACAGCTTTAACTATATTTATGCATAATAAAGTAACACCAATGGGTATCTAAAATAAAGACTTGGAAAAATACTCATTTGAAAGTAGAACTTCATGGAATAATTTTTTTGGAAAATAATAAAATTCTGTATTTACAACTACCCTATATGGATTCAATATGCTCACTTATGAAAAACTCTGTGCAATTTAAAATCCTATTCATCTTTAAGGTCCAGTTTAAAGGCTACCTTCTTGGTCTCCCATTTCCATTAATGATGGTCTATGATCACACAGTACTTTGCTTAGACCTCTTCCAACGTGAATAATAGCTCACCTTATGATTTTGGGAGCAGGTGCGTCACTGCCACCAGATTATAAACTCTTAGAGGAAAGAGTTCAGTTTTTTTTCCTCTTTGCACTCTCCACAGAACCTAGAATACAGTCTCACAACATAGCAAACGTTCAAATAAAGGATTAACAGGTAAATAAAAGGAAAAGAGAAGTATGACCCATCCCTGAACTCTAAGATAACAACAAAAAATGTTACCCTAAAACCTACTATAAGATATCTATAAAGCCAAAATTCTGAGGAGGGAAATGTCAACTGTATTCATTGTTTCAATAAATCAGCCTTTCATTTCAGATACAGCCTACTTTAAGAGTGCTTTTGTCTTCTTATCATTTCAGTGAAGTATTCACATATTAATAATTTATATAATCAACCTTTATATCTCATTATTTTAAGCCTTAAAATAACATTAAGCTGCCTTAAGATCCCCAAATCACCTGTGTCACTTAAGAGACTGTAAATTTAAGAGCTGTAAATTTCCTCTACTCTGTCATATGATACAAGTGAAGATATTTTACATGTTAGAATCCCAAAATGTGTTTAAAAATAAATACTGCATTTCGACCATCTCTTTCTTCTGATTAACATCATTTTGGAAACACAATCTTACTAAAACAAACCAACCAAAACCAAAACCAACTTACCTCTAACATGATAAAAATCATAAATAAGAATTCTAACATGACTTTGGTAGTTTCTATGTAAACATAGGCCTCCCAATAAAATTTAGGTTTACTGAAGCATAAGACCAGCTGAATTCTAAGGCCCAATTGTGCCATTTTTTCAGAAAGAAAACAGGCCAAAGAGATGTTACCTGTTCACAGTCTCAAAGATTTGAAGTTTCAGCAATGTCTAACATTCGTTGACCGACACCTTGCTACTAATAAGGTACTCTGAAGACACATTAAAATGACTGGGATGATTAGCTTCCATTGCATTCACACGTTGTGCTGGCTCCCCCAGCCTTGTTTACATGGACTGTACCTTTATTATAGGTTGTTAGAACTCCCTGCAAGAATCCTTTGCTCTAATCTCCATAAAGGTATTATTTAGCTTTTCCAATAGGAGATGTTCATATAGCAAAAAACGTAGTGACTCACTTACAAGAAGGAGGTTTGATCAGATTGCCTACCAGAGAGAAATCACAAAATAGCACAGGCTGAACAACTTGTTACAGATTTTTCTGCAACTTCAGGAGCTCCATACCCATAGGAGATAGAATGACAAGCACGTTAGGTTAGGTGTCAGCTAAGAAAATATCACTGTACCACTTTACAAAAGTTCCCGAGCATACCCAAAGCGAGGCTCACCTGCATCAGCATCCCCACTTTCCTTTTATAACTCTCTAGAACATACTGCATTCGACACATTTTGTTATGCGATCTTCACATCCCTTTTCAAAACGGAAAATGATAGCAATTTTGCTTTTATGCTAAAATTCTTGTAAAAACCTGGATACTATTCATCTATTTTTATAGAAGAAAGCCAATATTTTAAAGTATTTATATAAAACCCAAACTGTGTACTCAGTCTGTTTTCATCATCAGTGCTGATATTCAACACAGCCTTATTTCCCAAACTGTAAAATTATATATAAGTGATGTGCTTTAATTACAAAACGGTACTGAAAAACATTTTTAAGTCTCTGGAGTGCTTTGGGAATTCCTGGCTGAATGCACAGGTTTTAGTTTCTTCCAGCTGCTCCGTACAGTATTCACCTCTGAGCACTCACTCAACACCTAGTGACTGACCCATCTCAGTGGACAACGGCAGACGCCACTGCAGCTATTTCCTAGTGCCTGTGTTTTGTTCCTTTACTAACTTGTTTAGTTTACTAAGTTGTGAAAATTAAATTATTCTAACAATTTAGCCATATTTCCTCACTTTACGTACACATGGTTTTTGAGATATGTTCAATTCTACCTGCATATGACTAGGTCAGCTTTCCCAATCTTATTTATTCTAATGTTCATAATAATATTGGACTCTATAACCAAATCTCAAATTTCTCATTTCTAATGATTTTTTTCATGATAGATACAGCCATATCATGCCTTAAACCCTCAGCTGAATCAGAATCATAATTAATTATGTAGGAAAATAAAGAAAAGAACTGATCAGTTGATTGATTAGTTACGTCAAAATCCCCAAACAATAGCCCTGTGTAGACAAAACTTTCATCGTGTTTCTCTTTAAGAAGATCCTGCATCTAGAGGAGACTATCTGAAAAGCCCTAGTTTGGATCATGTGCTTCATTAAATCCAGAAAGCAGGCAAACAATAAGCCAATGATATAATAAGACTTTACACTTAATTTTTCAGTATTATAGGCAATATAGAAAAGAATACACATCTAGGAAACCTAGAAAAATATGCAAGGCCGCACCCCAGGCTGGCACACAATTTAGTTATAGGAAGCAGATTATTCAAACACACATTAGCTCTGAAGACGATTGAAAAACAAAACAGAACACTTCACTAGCCATTTATTGTTATTGCCATACCTTTAGAACAAACACAAGACTCAAACTTTTACAACAAGTAGTACGCTTCTTACCACAATGGGTTCTAAAAAAGCACCTCAGTCTCTGCCAATTGCAATGCTCTTTTACTGGGGTTGGCAAACTGCCGCCTACAGGTCAGATGCAGCCTGCCATCTGTTTCCATGCAATCCATAAACCACAGTTAAAGAAACTTCTAAGAAGAACAGTATTCTCATGACATAAGTAGATTTCAGCGTCTACAAATAAAGTTTTATTGAAATACAGCCATACTCATTCAGGTACAAATTATCAATGGCTGCTTTGCATTGTAACAATAGAGCTGATTAGCTGCAGCAGAAATTTAATGGCCCACCAAGGCTGAACTATTTAAGATTTGATCCTTTACAGAAAAAGTTTGCTAATCCCTTTCGAGAACTCTATAACTAGTTTTGGTCTTGTCTTTCTACCTTCTCCTTCTAGGCATCTTTCACCACGATCAGAAGGATAGATAATATAGTACTCGTCATCACTTTTAGCGAAGAAAGGAGGAGGAATAACCAGGGTGTGCATTTGTGCTCATACAGGACTCCTTCTTGACAGAATATAGGTCATTTATAATGATTTTAAAAAAACTGTATGTAAACAGTTTAATCAATTTTCTTTCTTCCATATCCTGGTGGATACTGCAATTGTCAGTTAACCACATTTCCTAAACCACACAACCATCAATGAAGCCCTAGACAAGGCTGAACCTGTGAGGACTCAATTGGACCAGTTGGAAAAGCAAAAACTGGGACAGAACAAGTTCCCATTTGGGCGGAGGTTAATTTTTCTTGTGTTTCTGTCATTGGACCAAGTTACAGTGCTTTTCTTAAAATAACCTTTTTATCTAGGAATAATTTTAGATTTATAGAATAGTTACAAAGTTAGTATAGAGACTCCCATGTACCCTTCACCTAGCTTCCCCTAATCTTAGCATGGAATGCCTTTTAAAAATAATTATTTTCATTGAATTATAACTCCTTTGCCTTTGAATAGCCTAAAACTGTTTTCTGGGGCCTGGCCCGGTGTCACAGTGGTTAAGTGTGCACACCCCACTTTGATGGCCTAGGGGTCACCGGTTTGCGTCCCGGGCACGGACCTATGCACCGCTCATAAAGTAATGCTGTGGCAGGTGTCCCACATATAAAGTAGAGGAAGATGGGCACGGATGTTAGCTCAGGGCCAGTCTTCCTCAAAAGAAAAAGAAAATGTTTTCTGAATTTGGACACCATGGTAACATTTAATCTAAAAAGAACTGGTCTCTACACATGAGGCACATATGTTCACATAAGTTCATGTATAACATATATGGGGGAAAGGGCTACTACAGCCAGCTGGTGACATATGCTGAACACAGAAAGTGAACTCTCCTTATTATAGAGGAAAGTGTACTCAATTGGGATTCCAGAGGCCCAAATTCCAGTCTCAAGTTTGTTCTTGACTTTGTTTATTAGAAGTTTCACTAAACTTCTCTCTACATCAGTTTTCTCAACACAGTAGCAAAGGGATTGAAACAGATGATCTGTATTATCTTTAAACCCAAGTTCTGCTGGCCTTCTTTTCCTGCCCAGACTCTGACATTTGCTGCCATATTATGGACCCAGAAAGGATGTGAAAAGCTGCAGTCAATCAGTATTCAAAGCCACATTAGTCTTACAGGTGGAGGTCACCACATGTTTATTAAGGCACAGCTAAGACTTATGCACAGTATCTAGAAAGCTGTTTCTGAAAATTAAAGCCACAGTACAATTTCAATCATATAAAGCAGTCAGAGGTGACTCCTTCTTTGCTATGCCCATGAAATATTATTATCTGCAGAGTGGTGAAACTATATATTGTGCTTTGCAAGAGGTGATAGGGCTAACAAAAGCACATTAAAGAATTCCAGCCCTAAAGAACAGAGCACATAAACTTGAAAGTCCTAAAAAAGGGAGTACAATGTAGCATAATGCAATGTCACAGGACGCCATGACTAAAATATTACATTACCAAGAATGAGCAGAGTTTTTAAACTAAGTTGGATATGATATAGAATGTAGCTACATTCCCTAAAATGTTGTCAAGAGTAAAAGCAAATCCAAAATATATAAATTTCTAGATTCATATTTTATCTATATCACATACCTGGGGCTTATTTAATTTAAAACTTCATTGTGTACTGTCTTATTTCCCTCTCTTTTATTTATAATGATTGCATGCAGCAAATCTTGATAATAAACAGATATAAGTTTTTAGAGAAGAAACTACGTCATATTTTTGAACCCACACCACAAGGGAGACACGATACCTTCATATAAAGGAGAATTAAGTCAAAGAGAAAGAAAATAGAAGTATTAGCAGAATATGAAGATTTAGAAAATGTGGCTTTTGATGTTACTAATAAATAGCTTCAAGAAACCTAACAGTCCCAGGAGAGGCTAATTTGAGACCAGTGCTAAATTCTTTCTAAGGAATTGGGGTTTGGGATTAGAGAGTAAGAAACCATCCAGACCAGAATCATTTACAAAAAGAAAATCCCAATGAGAAAACTGAGGTCTACAGAGGGCTTTGTAACCCAGGTCACATGGCATGTTCAATTTCAGCAAAAGTGCTTATCTTCCTTCTTGCCTTGTTTCTTTCACATTTCTTTCTCAATAAAGGGTAAATACCTCTGAGGCCAGGATCACACCTTACACTTTCTCTATATCCCCCTTTTATACGCAGCAGAGAACTTACTAAGAGAAGGTACTCAGATATTTGTTGAACAGCCTTGAATTTATACTCAAGACACTTATGGGTTTCTTGAGACTATTGTTTTTAACTCTCAACTCCTCAGCCGTCAACTGGATATTACATGAGAGAAACATGTTAAGGGGAAGGCCCTTACAGAGCCGGGACTGGCAGTTCACCCTGGGGGCTACCACTCCTCCTAGCTCCTACCCAATACACCGTTTATTTTCTCCTCCGTTTCACACTATTCCATCATTCTCCCTCCATTTTCCTTCTGTCTTTCCTTTTATTTTCACTCTGTTTTTTTTTCTTCTTCCTAGCTTATCATTTAGACCCACCCATAACTCTCATCAGCATTATTTAGCTCTGCTAAGAGCAATCTCAAGATACAGTCCAATTCCATATCAACCAATTTAAAAACATGGTTAAATCCTTTTCCAGGTACTGCACATGGAGATATAAACATACAAAAGATGACCCAGGCTGTTCCATCGAATAGCTCATCGTCTAAATTTAGAGACAGGTACATTTAGAAAAGAATTATGAATTGATATAAAGCAACAGCAGACTGTAGAAACTGTAGAAGCAAGCTATGAAAAGAACTGACTAACGTTCTAAGGAAGAAGAGAAGATTTACATGAGAAGGTGACACCTGAGCTGGGTTTTGAAAGATGAATAGGAATTCAGCAAAACTAAAAGAAGGAAAAGGGCATTTCAGTCAGATGATGGCATGACAAAGGCAAAAAAGTATGGTTTTTGGTATCCAGTATTGCTAGAGAAAGAATAGATGACAGTGAAGAGAGGGACAGACTGATGAATCCTATGTAGGATGCAAAAAAGTACACACACACTCTTTCGTCCACAGTTCCAGAAATCTCCAGAAATAATCCTTAAGAGGTGTTCTGTTCATGCTCATCCCTCTTACACCTTTGCCATCACCATGAAAAGAGCTTCTGCCACCAACTGGGAGAAAATATTCACAAATAATATACTCAACAAGGGGTTACTTTCCAAAATATATAAAGAACTCAACAAAAAACAACCCAATCAAAAAAATGGGCAGAGAATACAAACAGACATTTTTCCAAAGAAGATATACAGATTTCCAACAGGCACACAAAAAAATATTCAACACCACTATTTATCAGGGAAATGCAAATCAAAACTACAATGAGATATCACCTTACACCTGTGAGAATGGCTATAATTAACAAGATGAGAAATAACAAATGTCGGAGAGGATGTGGAGAAAAGGGAACCCTCACACCCTGCTGATGGGAATGCAAACTGGTGTATCCACTATGGAAAACAGTATGGAGATCCCTCAAAAGATTAAAAATAGAAATAACATATGATCCAGCTATCCCACTACTGGGTATTTACCCAAAGAACATGAAATTAACAATTCAAAGAGATTGATGCACCCCAGTATTCATCGTGGCATTATTCACAGTAGCCAAGACTTGGAAGCAACTCAGGTGTCCATAAACAGACAAATGGATAAAGACAACATGGTATATATACAATGGAATACTACTCAGCCATAAAAAAGACAAAATCATCCCATTTGCAACAACATGGATGGACCTTGAGTGTATTATGCTAAGTGAAATAAGCCAGAAGGAGAAGGACAAACACCATACGATTTCATTCATAAGTGGAAGATAAACAAAGACATGGATAGGAGAACAGATTAATGGTTACCACCACCGGGAAGGGGTTGGGGAGGGCAAAATGGGTAAAGGGGCACATATGTATGGTGATAGATAAAAATTAGACCATTGATGGTGAGCACGACACAGTCTATACAGAAACTGATATATAATAATGTACGCCTGAAATTTACACAATGTTATAAGCCAAGACGACCTCAATAAAACGATTTAAAAAAGAAAAGCTCTTCTCCCAAGTGTCTGCTGCCGCTTGACAGGGGACAGACCTGAGCTGAACCCTCAGCAAGGAGACGAGCCCAGTCAGAGCTGTGGCAAGAAGTAGAACCACCCAACTAACCCCAGCCTAGATCTGCCAAGCCCCCAACTAGCCATAGCTACATGAGGAGTAAAAGCTTTCTGGCATACTACAGAGATGTTGTGATGCTTGTTGCCCTGCAATGGCTAACTAGTACACCTGAATATTCACAGGTTCGCAGTCATCACTCTCACAAATAGGCTTTCCTTGAGTCGATGTTTGGGGTTGAGGGCAATGCTAGATGCTCAGTAGTGCCAAATGCACTAAGAAAATGGTGACCAGTCAAATTCTTTGACAGTGGCATGTGGCAAGAAACACGTGATGCTTTCTAACATCCTTCACGTTGAAGGTAGACTAGAGACCCCCTTTGTAGATATTAAAGCTTTTCCTGATAAAATATGAAACTTCACAGAATTAGAGTCTGAGACTTACTCTGCCATTATCAAGCCCACATTTGTCAGAAAACCCTTCCTGATGGGTGTCAGACATGACGATTGGAAGCGTGGTCAAGTAAATATTGCCTGTCCCATAATGATGTAAAATAGAAGAAAGTAAGATTAGTTCTTAAATGAACTTCTTTCAGAAGTCATAGCTTCACCAGAAGGTTTAAAAGGACAACAACGTAATTAAAAAGACTTCCTAGAAGCATACCTAAGAAAAGGCAATTATATTGTAGGCTGGCCTGGCAGCATAGTGGTTAAGTTCGCATACTCCGCTTCGGTGGCCCAGGGTTTGCAGGTTTGGATCCCGGACACGGACATACACACTGCTCATCAAGCTATTTGGTGGCGGTGTAAGTTTCCTTCTTTGATCCTAGCCCTACAGGAAGGTTGTGTTTAGAACCTAAGGGCTCAGTCTGGGTTCTACCATTTGCCTGTGTTAAAAATAAAGAAAATAAAGAATACCACAGGCTGGTACACATGCTATGTACTGATTCTAAGAACTTTTATTTTGCACGGTCTTTTAATAATGAGGAATCTGACATTTGCCCCCAAACATGAATATCGCTTGGTAGAAGTAAATATGTGTCAGCACCCAGCAAAATGCCAGAACAGGAACTAGAAGACCTTTGAGCTGCTTAGACCAAGACAACCTATCAGACAGTCTTGGAATCTCGATCTTCTATGGAAACAGAACCATATTATAAAATGCTATCGAAGTTTTGGGGACAACCACTGCAGTTGTAATTCAATGTTCCGCAGAAGGGTGTTCTCTACTCAGTGACCCTACATGACCATTTTAAATGAATCCCTTAAACATCATTGCTTAAGTAACAGTCTGGTCTTTGGCTAAGGACATATCCTGGGTTGCTTAAGTAAAGACCTGCAGGTCTCTCCTCTCAGAACCATCTACCACTTAATTCACAACAGATGCCTGAAATAGCAAAGGGAAATTCTATGAAAATAGTAAAGTTCTTCCCTAATGTGTTCAGTCAATTTTAATCACCAGTTGTCTTACATATTTTTCAATTGTTTCCTTCCAAAGACCAAAAATGTCTCATATTTTACATATTTCAGCATTCTTGCCTGTCACATACATGGGCCAATTGTTTAAAAGTTGCAACGTTTAAATTGAAATAAAACTTATGCTTACAGTGGTAAATATTCCTGGATTAATAGAGTTGCAGCAGATACACTTCAAAAATTGACTGAAGTCTCTGATATTAGAAAGACAGAAAATTTATCTAGTTTTAGCAAATGTCAAATCAGCAGCTATTGCTTTTAAGATTAATAAAAGATATAATGGTTTCTAGATAGCCTGTAAATAGAGATGACTATGAATGGAGAAGTGATTTACCAACAGTCACCACAATGAGATTTCTTTAAAGGTTACAATCATCAGTTATTTAGTTGAAACACTGCTGAGAATGCCTGGTCATTTCTTGAATAATGCATAATGTTCACTGTAGATTTGATCTGTATTATAACAATACAGATATTTCTAAAATAATGGAAAAAACTATCTGTTACCTTTCAATTGCTTAACATATCATTTCCATGAAGTAATTGACTCAGGACGTATTACACACTGTCACCCGAGTGTTCTTTCTGCAAGCATAACTTGTAATAATCTGTACACAATGAGCATCACAAAACAAACTCATCAACCTTTATAGACTTTTAAGAAAAGATGTGATGAATACAGGTTAGAGTAAAGGACCTTTCTGAAGCAGTAAATTAAAATGATTAAATTCCTATATAGTTGTGTGGGATAAATTTAAATTTAAGCTTTGAAATTTAATTATTAACATGAACAACTCATCACATTAAAAAAAATGTTGCCTACATGATGTAAGTACTTTTCATATAAATTTCCAAATGCCTTTAGGTTTATTCAAGAGACTGCTTGGAGAAGAATGAAGTATAATGTCTACAGTTTTATTGTTGGATTCTGAACTGCACTTCACATGATGCTGCAGGCTATTTATATAAGCTTGTTTATCCATATGAACTTCTTCAAGGGCACAACATAGAAGACCTTAATAAATTAAAATGACTTTCTTTTGATGTTGTTGTTTCATGAATGTTTGATCAGAATGAGTAGCAGGTGTGCATTAAAGAACTAGAGTAAAGCAATAAAATATACATATATTGTACAGCAGAACCAGCTTACGGAAAGTGCCCATTGCATTCCTAGCAACTTTTAAGAGTCAGGCAAACGGTATAGAGTCACTATGCTTACATCTTTAGTTCTAGACTATCCTCTGTTTGCTAATTGTCGGAGAATACACATACCAAATTGGATGTTCTGACATAATCTGGATGGAATTTTTAAAATACTAAAATCTGTTCTCTCTTTCCAGGCTCCTAAACATCCACCCAAATCTCCCCATTTTTCACCCTAACATCACCATGTCCTTCCATAAACTGAAACACTCATGAGAGCAAAGACCATATTTTATCTTCTTCTTTATCTGTCTTTATTATAAGCAGTTATAGAGTTGAGTTGATTGAAGTCCATAAAGTAAAAATGCATTATTAGTCACAGTCCAAAGCTAAGAGAATTCTCACCTAGTATGCTTGATGATGGTGATAAAAACCAAATATCACTGTTAGAAATGATATGATATAATAGAAACAGCACTAGGCAGAAAGGCAAGACAATGAGATTCTGGTTTTAGTTCTGCCAACACTTAACGGTAAACTGGAAACTCTCCCTACATCAATTCTCTCACCTGTTAAATGAGGGCATACTTCTATATGATTTATGATTTTGAATCTTTAAAAGGCAATGATTCTAAAAGTAAGCAGGATCATCACATCACAGAATAACGGACAGATCATGGAACCATTAGATTTTCCTACTTTGGTAGCCACAACTACCAAGGAAGCCTATAACTGCCAACTTCTATAAAAAAATAAAATAAAAATAAGGGGCCAATCCCATGGTATAGTGGTTGAACTTCAGTATGCTCCACTTCAGTGTTCCAGGTTCATGGGTTCAGATCCTGGATGCAGACCGACACCACTTGTCAGCCATGCTGTGGTGGTGACCCACATATAAAGTGGAGGAAGACTGGCACAGGTGTTAGCTTAAGGATAATCTTCCTCAGGAAAAAAAAAAAGAAGAAGATTGGCAACAGATATTAGCTCAAGGATAATCTTCCTTAGGAAAAGAAAAATATATATACACACACACACACACATATATGGTGATCATGTTCATTAAAAAAAATGGAAATAAAAGATAATTATGCCAAACAACTTAATATAAGTCTAGTCCCTCAATGAATGTATTTCAAATTTAATGAGTATATTTTGCACATTGTGTGATTTCTAACCTGTTGCACTTATCTTTTCATGTTGCGTGATTTGGAATAAACACAAAGACAGCCTATTGAATGAACTCTAACGTATACAACATATTTACTAGAATTATATTCACATCTTTAGCCTGGGAAAATTCGCTACTCCTTTAACAGCTGGAACATGGACTGGTGTATTACCAAGTTGACATCTACATTCTGAAGGGCAGAAGGTCCCCTTGACAGCTCCCTCTGTTGCATGTTCTCCTCAACCTTTGAATGTCATTCTTACACTCTAGAGCAGGAGTCGGTGAACTATGGCTTATGGGCCAAATCTAGTGGCAGCTGCCTGTTTCTAAGCACAGTTTTATTAGAACACAGCCACACCCTATTTACGTATCATCTATGGCTGATTTCATGCTACTGTGGCAGAGTAGAGGACTCCCCAAAGCCTATTTACTATACGGCCCTTGACAAAAAATGTTTGCCAACCCCTGCTCTAGTGGAAAGTAACCTGTTATAATTTAAATTCTAATTTTCCTTCTCTCATAAGCATAAGAAACACAATCCCTAAGTAACAATCCAAAGATTTGAACAGATTCACACATGCACATACACATACATAATGACACCTCTTAGCACAGTAGATAGCCACTGTTTTTGACTCTTCATTTTAATTTGAATCCCGTAAGAGATTTGAATCCTGTACTACTCCCCACTAGTACCCTTTCCTACAAGAGCCAAGAGTACAGGGACTTCAAAAGTAGTTATCATGGCGTAATCACATAACTAAAACACCTAATTCCTCCCCCAGAGGTGGTTGCCTGCAACTCCGCCAGACGTCCAGCTTTATTCTATGCTCATCAAGAGTCTAGACACAAAGTTAAGGCACAAGAAACTAAAAGATCCCTTAAGTCCCATGCCTTGAATAACACATCATTAAAGATAGAGAATCAAAGGCCAACACCACATATACATCAATAAACATATGCATGCATATTCATATGCTAAAAATGCCATAAATTATTAGGAGTTTCAGGAACACACAAGAAAATACCTCTCAACTATCAGAGTGAAGAAGGCCTAAAATTTTAAAATAACAAATTCTGAGGGTAACTGCATCAAGGATTTGGAGGGCAAATATAAATATATGTTTGTATTTACAACTTTTAGGCAACATGTTTAGAGACTTAAAACATTAGTACACGGATTGATTATTTTGTTCGTCAATAAAATCAGGATTCAAAATGTCTGCTACAGTTGGACTCTGCTCCCTTCCTCTCTTTGGTCACTAAAGACAGAAAACATTAGCTCCATCCTTTAACAAATATTTTCATATTCCACCCATTAATAATAATGTACACATATTAGCATAACAAATTAAACCCATAAAGCACTTTAATGTAACTCATTTCATTCTCATTTCTCTGAAACCTTATATAAAGTGATAGAATATTCAGGCTGACAAACTTTTTGAAAATAAAATAGAAATAGAAGAGGTTTATTTCACCTTCACATGGTGTCTTTCTCATGCAGAGTTCAGATTTCCACATTTGTATCCCTTTAAAGGATTGAGATGCAGGAAAAGAAGAAAGGATGATGGTAAACATTTCATCTTAAGAGACACCTATAGACCACCATATTCCAGAATGAACAGTGGCTTAAGACTTACCTTTTACTGATGTGTTAGGGGGAGGGCCTTCCATTCGCAAGTTCCACGGAGGGTCCCCCTGGTTAGCAAAGTCCCTCATTTTCAGATAGCTAATTGTAAGTCGAATTATGGATGCCTTGTCAAGCTGGCTAGTGATGGCTGCAGGAAGAGGCAACAACTTGGCCAATTCATAGAACTCAAAATTTTCTTTTCCCCGGCGGGAGCGAGCAGCATCTCGGGATTTCTCCTTTCTCAATGCTTGTAAACTGAAATCAAAGGAGTGAAAAAGTGTTGTTTAAAACGTGATTCTGTCATCGGACAGAAAGCTTTTTTTTTTTCTATTTCCTTTCTTCCCCAGCAAAAATCTACCAAAATCTTCTTCAAAATTCCAGGGCCATAGTAAAATGAGCTCCAGACAATGTCCACTAAAACCATAAATTCTACCGCTGGACTTTTATGCCATTGACTCAAGTGCAATGAGGAACAACTGTCTGCTTGTTAGGTTTTTTTCCTCCAATAGTCCACGCATTGAGATACATTCATTGTTTTCAAGACATAACATAAGATTTACAGGTGATGCTTGATGCTATCAGCTATAAGTAATTTAAAAGATTGGGCTTGTAATATATCTATTCTCAAGCCAATGATTTCGTTCATTTAACTGTTTATCACTATGGGATCTTTAACCATCAAAAGGACACATTTTAAAAAATTTGTTTCCATTATCATCTTGGGGAACAAAGGATAAACACAAACCCCATTCACAGAATCAACAAATAAAATGATGATGTGTTTCCAGGCCTCAATAGGGATCACGAGCTTCAGTCAGATAAAGAAAACATCTTACTGAAAAATGAAGATTTAAATGTAACTTTATAAACGTGCCAGTGATTGGCTGATAAGAGAATACTTTAATTCTTTATTAATGGACATACATTAGTAGATGGATAGATTCTCTAAGATACCAGAGAATAAAATATATTGCCCAGAAAAGTCAAACTTCAAGATAATATAAATTTAATGTTGAAAGATAAAGCCCTGTAAGGGTTATTAAAATTTATAAACATTATAGACATATTACTTCACAGAAGAGGCAACAGGTGAGATCCAGCATTTCCCTTTAACTATTCATGCACATTTCTGTTTGAAGTTTGCTCACTTTGCTGAGGGCAGATTCTGGTGGAACTGAAGTTGTGTGTGAGCACCTGACAGGAGAATTCCATCTACTTTGAATTGCTCTGTTTTGTGTCTGACAAAAAAATAAATTCAAAACCAGACCCTGATGATAAGTATTTGGGCAATATTTATAGTACCACAGTACTATTAAAATCATTTGTAAGTATCCATTTTATTGAACTCTGAAGGCATCTGAAATCTCTGAATCTAGCATTCTTCTTTCCCATTATAAAATAACAAGAAAGAGAGAACCAAAGGAGGAATCAAGACCCAGAGGAATCGATCAAAATGAGTTCAGCAGCGTGGCTCCAACTCTATTAATATAAGATAGACAATATTATTCCATATTACATTCTAGCACACCTGATATTGTTCATGGCAGAAACACTGAATTCACTGCAGACACTCAGAATATCTTATTGAATATCCATGTAATTTAAGTAATGCCATAATGCTTTGGTCAAATACTTGCTAGGCCAATATCTCAACCAGTTTCACTCTATTAAGAAAATATTCTATATTAGCTAACTACAGTCATGTGCTGCATAATGACATTTCAGTCAATGACAGACTGTATATATGATGGTGGTCTCATAAGATTAGTACCATGTAGCCTAGGTGTGTAGTAGGCTACACCATCTAGTTTGTATAAGTACACTCTATGATGTTTGCACAATGACGAAATTGTCTAACGACACATTTCTCACAATATATCCCTGTCATTAAGCGATGCATAACTGTAATGTATTTCTTAGAACTAGACACGTTAATGCTATCATTTTCAGAGTCACAGCAGTCTCAGGTGAAAAACCTTTGTCTCTTGATGTGGCAGGTGATAACCTCAGGCAGAAATATCACTAATTTACAAGGAAAAGACACGTTATGCCACTTATTTCCCAATACCTTGGCTAGCCTCCAAATCTATAAATGCTCAATTTTGGCTTATTGAAAACCATGTAAATAAAGTGAGAGAGGCCTTAAAATCTGACATGGTATAAGTACAACCAAAATCCAAGTTAACATCTTAGGATGAAAGGATGATTATGCATTCTTCCCCTTACGTAATGAAAGCAATCTCACACCATTTAAGTCAGCTGTGCCAAAATTTGAATTATGTCTTTTGACGTGTTTTCTCTACCAGTTGTGGAGTGCAGTGCTTCAAGTACAGAGACCTGACGGCAATTGGACTGGAGGAGCACAGCCCCAGCAAAGCAAGCACACAGTCTCAAGCGACTGCTGCTTTGGGGGAAGGCATACCTGGCGTTGCCAGATTGCTGGTGTTGCTATTTCTAGAGAACAAAATCTGAATTTTTACATGGCATTTCCAAATTTTAATATATTTAGTAATTAAAGCCTTTTTAAAATCATGCAAGCCAAATAAAACATGTCATTTAGTCAATAAGAGAGCAGGGACTCATTTTACAAATGGCTAATGATTTGGGAGGCCAGTCTTGAAGGTAGTTTTACATGGATGTTACATGTAATTTTCTTCTATTAATGTTACTCAAATGATCAAAAAGGGACTCATTTGTTATTTAATTAATATTACTAATATTCATACTAGGAAGTTCTCTATTCAACTAAAGCAAGTAGAGGATTAGGCAATTATTCTGAAATTAATATTAATACATAATTTTATCAATAATCTGAGGAAAAAAACTAATCCTACGGGGAGGCAAAGCCCAAGATCACAGGGAACAACCCCATAGGCTCTACAGGCTGCATAGAGGAGAGATGGTTTCCTATGTCCTCTCAGGGAAGGAAGTCCATACGTGGACACTAATGCCTTTGGATGCCTTGCCTAAACAGTGCCCTCTGACCGTGACTTTTGTAAAATACTACTGGGCAGAACTGTTTTTGTGTGTTCCTGTCCCACCTCCTTATTGTTTTTCCCTTCTCTACTCCCCTCTCCCCCGCGCCCCACTTCCTTTATCTTTTCTTAACCCTAACACACACTGTGTTACTCTATTTAAGTAATCTTCTTGGCCATAATCTTAATAACAAAGAGTTTCCATGACTCCCACATCACATCATTATGCAAACACTACAGTTCCGAAGACTTTCAGAATGATAGCACTGTCTGTAATGAGGAGTAATTGGTTTTGAGGGCAACAGCACTAAAATACAGTCAAAGGATTGTAAAGGTTGTGGAAATGCTGACAGAACAGATGAAGCTAAAGACCTTAGGACAATGACATACATTGTAGATTAATCTTTTGCATGCTTTTGTGAAGTAGAGACTAGTTATAAGCAAATTGAATTAAGGACAACAATAAAATCTAAAGTAAACTTTGTATTTATACATTCTGTTCTAAACCAAAAAATTACGTTTGGATTTCTAGAATACTAAAGAAAGAATGGATCAGTTGTATGTGAATAAGAGTTATGGTGCCAATCTCTGCTGTCTAAAATATGATTAAACTTCAGATTCACAATAAGTTACTCTCTGGGCCCAAACTCCTCACTGCTCTAATGATCAACCACTTAGACTCTGAAAAGCAGGAAAAAGAGTTTCTTCACTAATCTTCCGCAAATCAAAATTTCAGCTCTCTTTGACGATGCTATATCATCTCACTAATACTTACCACTACCATCAAAAAACAACAAATTCAACTACTATTTCAAAAAGCACACACATATATATACGTATCTGCAAATCATATGCAAAAATACGGGTATATGTGTATATTTTGGGAGTGACAGTAAATTATTCAGATCCTCAAAAAGGGTCCATTACCCCAACCAAAAGAGTAATAACACAATGCCTAGAATTTCCTCTTATAAGGTTTAGAAAGTTGGATTCACTCCTCTTTTTGTCATTGATGTTGGTAGAATTAATTTATCCTAAACAAATATCCCTGGTTAAAATAATATTAATTAATGTATGTTTCCATTCAACATTTTGAAACAATTTTTACAAGTCTCTGAAGTTATACCTTTAAGCATAGATAACAAGCAATGGAAAAATTTTTACCAGTAATGAAGATTCAGAGGACATCGCTTATTAAATGTAAAGTGATTCTTTTTTTTTAATTCTCTTATGGATTTTAAGTTCCTTTGACAAGTTGTGCATTTTGTGGAAAGAGTCTTGGTGAAGGAGTTAGAAGACCCACCTTGGTCATTTGCAGGCAGTGTGATTCTAAGTCAAAAAGTCGAGCCTCAATTTTAACATCTTGTAACATGAGGATGACAAACAAGGCAAATTTGGCAAATCTCCTGACAGCACAGCAATGGCTCATATGCTAATTTTCATAGTAGTATATTGCAGACTATAAAGCAGTAACTCCTTGGACAATTCTAGATTTTAACAATGAAGATAGTTTGTAAACTCTAAATGTGGTAGAGTCTACTTCAGAGTTTTACAACAGAGAAGAATTCTAAGAAGTTGGAAAGACTTAGAGATGCTCAAAGTATAGTCAACCCATCCTTAACTTTGCTGGAAGCCCAGGGGTTAGGAGTGTGGGCTCTGTAGCCAGATCACAGGTATTCATATCATCACTCAGTTACCAGCTGGGCAACCCTGGGTAGGTCTCTCAACTTCTATAGGCCTCAGTTTCCTCATCTGGAAAGTGGACATTATAATAATACTTCATAATATCTTTGAGAGGAGTAATTGATCTAATATATGTAAAGTGCTAAACGTCTGCCATACTGAAAACACTATATAAACATTAACGATTACTATTATTATAAAACTTATCTGGGGAAAAAAGTCCAACTGTTTTAATCTTAGTACCACATCTGATTACCATGCTATTTCTCCATAATTCTTCATAATTTTCTTTAACCAAGCTTCTTTTCTACCACCTTTTTTTCCGACTCTAGTTACAGTTTCTTTAATTCTAAATACCTGTTTGTTTTCTTCATTGTTCTCAAACCCCTTTCCCTACTGCCATTTATGACCTTTGCTTTTAGTAAATTTATTAAACTCCTTCCATGTTCTCTTGAATCATGATTATCACTTTCTTGAAGTTCTGTCTGACGCCTCTCTCAGCATGTCATCTACACTAGCAGAGGGGTGAGGTTAAGTGCATAGACTGTGTAGCCAGATGACCTGCATTTAAATCCTGGCTCTATAACTTACTAATTATGTAAACTTCAGCCAATTATTTAACGTATTTTACCTCAATTTCTCTTATCTGTGAAATGGGATGATAATACTATCAGCTGCATAAGGTTCTTGTTGGAGTTAAATCAACTTTTGTAAAGTATTGACAATGGTGCCTGGTACACAGCAATATTGTGTGAGATGTGTTAAAGGGAAACCTAAGCTCATTTCACACTGATTGTTCTATGCATTGAGGTCAACAATGCTCATTTGTAATGTACACTCTGTCCTCATCAATATGATTTCTATTTACTGGTTCTGATATATTAGATTGTGTACTTAAGTGAAATAAAACTCCTTTATTGCAGATACTGATTTTTCATTATAGTCCTCCTTATGTCAATGGTCTATCCACTGTATACCACAGGTATATCTCATGAGTTGTTCAAATAAAAAAAATAAATGTTTCATTAATGGAAGATTAAAGACTTATAAATAAATATCTTCTGTACTAGGAATAATAAGTGGCCATTTTTCAGTTCACTCAAGTAGAAAAAATGGCATTCAATTGCAAGACAAGCAATTTTGTTTACACATAAAAGTGAACATCCAAACAGGTGTTAAGGAAACAGATTACTCAGGAAGATTGTGGAAACTTCTCTGGAAAACTTCAGAATTGAAATGATAATTATTAGTCAGAAAGAGTATATGTGTACTCCTAGCAGGAAGATGATCTGTCAAAATATCTTTCCAGAACACCAAAAATCTCAAAGTTCTCCTTGATGTTAGGCAAAGGCCCAAATCCAGGACCATGGAGAGCTCACCCAGACCATGTGGTGCTGGGGGAAATGTGGAAGCATAGCAGCATTTGCAGCTTGGGCCTCCACACTGAGGACAAGGCTGACTCATGAAATTCTACTTGAGCCAGAAACAAGCAAAAGATAACAACACCCCGCCCCCCCGCCCCAAAAAAGGTAAAGAACAGGCATTGCCACCGTCACAAAGCCAATATTATGACACTGACTCAGGATTTGCAGTCTCTCTGAAGCTGCTAAAGAGCTGGATAAGGGTGTCAGTTGCTTACTGGGCCATTTGTCCGCGGTGGAAAAAACACAACTTTGGATTTGATGACTCATTAAATTAAAAGAGGTAAGTTATCCTCTGTAGCTGATAAAATTTAGCTTTGCAAAATTGATTACTTTGGTTTCCTACTTCACAGAAATAGTTATAATGATTACGGAAATAATATAGCTGGAGATCTACAGAGGATAACAAAGAGCAAAAATAATAATTGTCACAGAGGAACAACAGAAGTAAGTCAACTTAATCAAATGTTTCTTCCTCTCCAATGACGACTTCATAGCCAGATTTTTATCACGGTTTTTTTCTAATTTATATTTGTGGAAAGGCTTCTGATATTGACATTATCGAAAAGTCCACAGTATCGCTACATGAAAATCCTCTAAGCCGTAGTTTTAATACCTTCATGTAAACTTTAGAATACAATAACCAGACTTTATAAAACAACACGGCATGTTTTGGTCATCGAACTGTTGGAGAAATGAAAGTAGGGGTCAAAAGCACGTGAAATTTTACCTTTTTAAAGTACTTCTAAGGAACCAGACAGGCAGGGTTCTATGGATTTTCCTACTTGTTTTGCTTAGGAGAACTCAGCACTACACACTTCTACTATTTATCAATTAATCTGGCATGCAGCCTCAAAGGAAGAAGGTCGACCTGTATTAAAAATGCAGCCATCAAAAATTCATCAAAGGCTTCAGCATTTTAACTCATGAACCTTTGAACACCTGCATACTTGTCAGATCTCTGGTCATAGTTAATGGTGAAATCTATAGTTACTCCAGTACCTACACCTGCCCTGACATGAGCTGAATGAGGAGCTTTCCCAGGGAAAAAGTACAGTAAAGATTCTATAAGCTCTGCTTGTCCTCCCTTCATTACTTCCGACAAGACAGCCCACCACACATTGACATCACATAGAGTTCAAAGTCAATCAAATCAGCCTGCTACAAAGAAACAAAAAATCTTTCAAGAGTACTTTTTTCCCCATGATTGTAAATATCATCTTTTTTACAAGGTAATATAATTGAGAAATGTATAAATACCTATTACCTGGTAGGATTATGCACAACAGAGCTCACAAATTGAAGTTTTTTAATGCTCACCAAGAAAAGGTAATAATTTCAGAAACCTTCCTTTAATGTGTGAAGAAAGCAGCATAGTATATGCTGGAAGTTAAAACTGGAACCTTCAAGTTCAAGGTAAGAACTCTGCTGCTTAACTAATGCACTGCTCATAGCTGTCATCATTAATTTATGTTAGCCTCTGTAAACATCAAGAGTATAATAGGCCAATTTCACAACTAAATATAGATGCACATTTTGCCCTTATATAAATGGCAGATTGCTGCCGTAGATCATCACTGCGGCAACACGTCAGTAAAGATGCACTGTTTGATGGTCTGATGCTCACACAATATATAAAACCAGTTGTAATGGTTGTTTGGAAGCAAAGTGTAACATAGCAGCAAAATTTCATTTGTTCCACAAACTCAGGATATATTAAGCTTGGCTGACAAAGACTGTTTGATGTGGTAAATCAGTTTGACCTTCATTCTTGCCTTATTTTTCTCATTTAACATGTGAAGAGATCATTATTTTTCCTTATGCAAGAAAATATCATGAAATTGTTTAAAAAATGTGTCAAAAACATCTGTAACTGCTAACATTGGATAAAGTATCAAAATCAAGATGCAATCTTAAAACTTTTAAACTGAGATATATTCTGACTGAATAATTACGACCCATTTTTGACTTATGGTAAAATAGATCAAAAGAGTAATTAAAGCCATTCAATTGAATGCCTTCCCTCATCTTCAGAAAATGCCTTGTGTATGTTTGAACTTAATAATTAAATTAATTGGTTTTAGCCAATGAGCATTTTCATTCTTAACACTTTAAATAAGAGGATTTAATTCCAGAATGAGTCATTAGAATAGTAATAAAGAAAGCTGAGAGGTCCAAGCAATCCTTTTCAACCGATGTTCACCTTGATTCAAATAGCCCTTGAATGAACCGCAGCAAGACCAAACTATTCATTGTATGCTTTAGTGTCTGCCAAAACCTCATGAATCAAAGTGTTTTGTTCTTCATTTTCCTCAAGAACTTTAGGCTATACAACTGGCAGTTCCATAATAAAGGAAGAGCCACGGCTTTACCAAGTAATTTCTCCCCACCCAATAAATAGCACTTTACCTTGGGGCAACTTGTATATTTTACACCTTAAACTTCTATTTACCAAATCAGCTAATCACTTCACAATTGAACTCAGAACAACAAAAAAAAATTATCAATTAAAGTGGTTGAAACTCCCGCAAATTATCATTTAGGAATGAAGTAATTGCTTTCATCAGGGCAGAAAAGCCCGCCAGAACAGAAATGTCACTTTAGATTAGTGTTCTCACTCCTGAAGCTATGGATGACACAGCTGATATAAGACTAAATGCCAAGACCAATCAATTGCTTTTGTGGCTCTGCTCTGAGCTGCTGTAAAAGGGGCCATTTTCTAGGATCTACTCTTCATTATAGTAAATGCTATCTCCTTGGTAACATAATTCCATTTCTCATAAATTCTGTCTGAGAGTATTGTCCTAACAATGGATGTTTGTGGAAAAGAATGCTGTTGGTTTAATGCACAGAATTAAGTGTGAATGGCTGTCAAACTGCTATAGTTTACTAGTTCTTAAACATAAATTGAAGTCTTATACATTAAACAGAATTCTTGGGGAGAAATGAATGTCCTGAATAAGGGTAAGGTAGCGTATTCGAAGGTTCTGTGATGCTGATTTAGAATTTTGACTATTTTCGTATTTATCTGTTCTGTACGTTCAATCAGTCAGTTCACACCAGAGGAAGGTGAACACTCCCCTTACTTTCTCTGCAGTGTAGTTTGGAAATGTGAAACCTCAGAAGAAAATATGGACTCATTAGGCGACTGCATGTGATTTGTGAACAGCCACAACTGGGTTAAAAGAAAAAAAAAAAGTGTTCTTTGAGCTGAGCCCTTCCTGGAAAGCATCCAGATCTTAATTTGTATTGTTCGTCCCCCTGAAGTTACAAGAATCTGGGTTGCAGGCTCCAATTAAAAGGAAATTGAAGAAGCTAATATAGTGAGAAAGCAGCAATTGCCTGCACTGCTCTCTTCAGGTCTGAAGTTTAGAAAGAGATTCAGGAGCACGGGTCTTTGCCCGACATGGGATAAAGGCTTTTTCATCCTGGCGAGCACACATGTGTAACTTCCATTAACAGTAACCGGAGTCGTGAGCACACATTGAGAGGAAAGTCTACTGCTAAATATTTGAGAGTCAGAGCATCTCTGCCGAAGGGCAAAATGAGAGAGAATGGTGGGCACCCTGTGATGGCAGGACGTTTCACTGACTATCCAGAGGGCACTTGCTGGAACTTCCACCACTCCAAGGGAACTATGGTACTAATTTTCGTAATATCAATAGGAGGAATGTACACAGGTTGTGTCTGCTTTTTAAGATTATCCAGTACCACCAAAGAACAGTATGGACCACAAGATAATAATAATAAAAGCGAACATCTTTGAATGCTTACTATATATTTCAGATCCCTGGGGGGGTCTAGATGTTTTAAACATTATCTCATTTAATCATGCTTGCCAGTATCAGCAATGAGGAGGGAAAAAACTAACAGCAACTATGGAAGGCAGATGATCTGTGCTGGATATATCTGATACTAAAAACAGTGTTGCTTTCAGCCCCTATTTTGGGGGCCACTTTTATGGGTTTTGTACTTTCCCTCCAACTTTCCACACTTATCCCTGAAAACTGGGCATCATCTTGTCTCGGAGGGCTTTCCCTGGATTCTGGACTTTCAGTGCTAAAAGCAGAACAGTCCTGGGCAAACCAGGACAGTTGGTCACCCTGGAAGTATTATTGCCCTTCATCTCACAAATAAGATCAAAGCACAGAGAGGAAAAGATGGCTGGAGCTGGAATTTGAACCTTGAGAGGATGACTCATGTACATTTTCCTTACCGCTGCACCTCCCGCCTCTACAGGAATAAAGTCCTCATGATTCCCCCTTCCCATCGTATTTGTATGACAACAAAGTCACATGTAAAGTTTTATTTAATTTATAATCACCCAATAAATTCCATAATAGTAGTTATGAAAACACTAATTCCTTAATGAAATATCCAATAAAACCTCTATTTTTCAAGCTTATAAACACATTCCAATTTGGAGTAGATAGAATTGCTATTAATTGCTCTAAGTCCCAAACTAAATTGCTTTGGAATTCAAATTCGAATGACCTTTTCTAGAGGGAAAATTCATTTTTTCCTTTAATTTTTTTTAAGTGTGATTTCAAACACTTTTGAAAGCACAACTAAGTGGAAGAAAGCTTTTGAAAACTTTCAAGCTTGATGCGAGAAACTTGGAAAGGAGAGAGCATGCTTTGAGAAGTTTGAAGATCTTTAAGCATGAAAAATGAAAGTTATGGTCATGTGAACACGGCCAACACAGCACATGCTTTTACTTGACATCAATGAACACACCAATGTACTCTAACTGCCCGCATTCCTTTGTGAGAGTGAGATAATTAAGGAAAATGGTCACTGTTTCCTTAAACATCACAACTGAGAATACAGGTCCATCAGTCTTAAGAGACCATATACTCTATCCCCCACCTATCTGACTGGTTTTTTAAGATGTAATTTTACTTAACCTTTCATCAAGATTCCAAAAGCACAGTGTATAGTTGCTGGTGGTGCAGACTGTTACTATTTCTAGAGAACGCTTTGGCAAATACACATCTGAAGGCTTAGAAATTTGTCTTCTTTTGACCCAACCTGACTCAGGATGTGATTATATTAGCAGAAGAATATTCACTGCTTCTTTGATAAATAAACTTTAGAAACAAATTATGGAATATTCTCAAGATATTGAACAAGGATGTTGAAAAAGATCTTCAATGACTTGGAAAAATGTTTAGAAAATTTACAAAAAATTTTACAAAATTTACAAAAAACTTACAAAAAAACATGTTAAGTGATAAGAGACAGTCTATAAAGCAGCATGTATAATGGGATTAAACAACTAAATAGCTATAGTCTACATAGACAGATAAAGAAGTAAATATATCCATATCTGAATTAATTTCCCATAAACAAAAATGTTAAGATTGGTTATTTCTACAGGGTGGAAATTCCTTGTGGGGGGAGGGGAGGAAGAAGAAGAGGGAGGTAACTATTTTCTGAGGTTTCTTCAATAAACATGTATTTTTTTTTACTATAAAAATTACTTTTTGAAAAAACAGTAAAAATGTAATTTTACGGAGTCCCAGTTGAGCCTTTGAAGAGCCTTGATGCTAAAGGTATTTTTCATTTAATAAATGGTTTACCTGTTAGTGCTATTAAATGTCATCCTGTCACCACTTCTTGCAATAGTAAGGTCTGAAAAATATTTGGAGAAATTGCTTGGCTTGGTCATTCCTCTAGAAGAGAGCTGGAATTGGCACTGCTGGGAGAGGTCCTCGTGACTTCTCGAGTTATCCCACAAATGTCTCCAACCAGATGACGGAGACCTTAGCCACACAGTCTGCGTTCCTGTGTCCTTTGCGGTCCCTCTAAACCCAAAAGCAGTGCTTTTCCCAGTGTACAGCATGCCACCTGCTTGGTTAGGGCTGAAGTGTGGTCCCATTTGGTGACTGATTTTTTTCCAAGTGTCACTAACCCCTTGACAATTTGATGGCAACTGTAGATTCTAACAGCAAGAACACAGACAAACACACAAAATACTGCATACAATGGGTTTCCTGAAGCACATTCTCAGATCCTGACTCAGCTCTAGGTTAAGAAGTGCCACAAATGATGATATGTTGAGATCTCTACCGAGCTCTCTAACACTGACCAAACTATTATAATCAGTATTATTCATTGTTAGTTTCATTGACCGTTGTACTTCCCATTTTTAACAGGTTTTGACCCTTGGTGGTAAGGTGGCTCCATGCCGTTATATATATGCAGCACCCAAGATGTTTTTATGTGCCAGGGATTACCACACAAAATTTAATTTGAGGAGTCATGATATCTTGCTGAGGTACTTTATAAAGTGGGACAACTTAGGAGATGCCTGTTTATTTCTAGGCTTCCATTACTCAGTGAGAAACCAAGTCCTCTTTGTACTCTAAATTCTTTTGAAAAACCCTGATAGATGCTTAGTCCTCCCATAAAAATCTGACTTTGAGGAACTACAACAAGTATGTTACTCTAAAGCCAAAACTAGTTACGTAAGAGGGTGATAGCACTAGGAAACATTTCAATGTATAAAATAAATGTTCAAAATATATAAAATAAAATAAGGATAAAGTAATTAGGCACATTTTCTTGTTTATTTCATAAGTTTGCGAGCTGCTTATGGAGAAACAGAAGGTTGTATCCTAATATAAGTACACATGAAACTAAAAAGACCCAGATCTTATTAATTCAAAGTCAGCACTGAATTTCCTGATTTTGAACAAATAATTACCATAATTTTAACAGTACCACGAAACTGTCGATAGAGAATTCTCAGACGTAGGAAAGCATATGTGATTTGAAATCTTATATAAAAGGGACTGCTTAACTGAAATGGAGCAATGGAAGCCAGTGATTTTTTCATTTGGCCCCTATCACAGAACCTCCATAAAGAACCTCAGTATCTGATTTTAAAAGCCATCAAATATTGGATATATTGAAATAATTGAATAACAGAAAAACGCAAAGTGTTTACCATATGGTTGAGCATTTCCTCCTTGACCTGTCAGCCCAATATGGTCCTTGACCAAAATGGATATTCCACTGCCTTTACCCACCCACAGGAGCTTTACAAGGAGCCCTTTCTTAAATTCACCTTCTATCTTCTCTCTGCATTTCATTTCATTTTGTTTGGGCTGAGATATTCATCTTAAAGGATTTTCCCTCAAGGTTTCCTTTTGAGTTATCAGCCAACAAAAGATCACTTAAGTCTTTAGTTTCACTTCTGAAAACAGCAGCATTTCCCAGCAGCATAGTTACAAAGACAGTGTAGAGATCAATGAGTCACCAGGAGCAATGGGCAACTTTGTCCTGTTCCCATGGTTGTGGACCTGAACTACTTTTCAAAGACATACATATACGAACACGCGCACACACACACACTCACATAGACACATCACAGTTTTTAGGGGATTGAATTATATATGTGACTGCCTGTAGCTATGACTTCTCCAATTATTCATCACTTCCAAAATTCTTAGGGGGGGTATCTGAGCCTTACTAGCCTTAGAAAAAGTTGGCGTTTTACTAAATGTGCTGGGATTGACCGTTAAATGCTGTGTTTTGTTCCTCCTCATTTTTGCCCCCTCATTTTCTTCTACACAATTTCCTCTCAGAGAATCATTCATTTGATTTAGTCATATCACTTCTCATAACATTCATATATGCCAAAAGAGTCCAGAGGATTTGCTTTTATGAATTATTGTTAGTCTAGCGTAAATGAATTTAAGTTAGGGATTACAACCTCAAATACCTGCAAGATCCAACAAAATTATACAAGTGAATTAAGAGAACTAGGTGAAAGACAGCCACGCAAACCTGATAATAAATGGCAACTTGTCTGACTGCTGAATAGGTAAAAGGGAGTGGTGGGGACTATGGCAAATGGAAGAACACTTGCCCAACCAACAGAGGGCATTCATTATTCAGGAAAAAAACATTTGTTACTACATGAGAATGTACACCCAAAGTTGCCAGGTCCTCCTTTCTAAGATAAGCCAAGAACCTAAAATTTTAAAATGTAAAATCTTCCTTTTTTTTAAAATATTGGCATGTCATTTAAAAAATAAAACTGTTTGCAGGCTCCTATGGCTCTTTGGCCTGTTGCAGTTAGCAACTGTGGTTTAATACCATTAACAGCCTTGCCTGAGAGTAGACTTTAATTATAGGGTACATAAGGTGAGGATATAAAGATCTGTAGCAGTCAGGTAACATTGAAGAAATGGGGGAAGAGACATAAAATGCAGGGCAATGAGGAAAGTTAGATTGGAAGAAAAGAAGTTGTAATTATTAACAGTGATTTTCTCTGGGTGGTAGAATTTCTGCTTTTATTTTACTCTGTTTTACAAATTTTCTATAAATAATCAGGAAAAATTAGATAAATTTACTATTCCATAGGATTTAATGTATTATCAAAAGTAGCTCAGAAGATTTAAAAAACTCACGTGTATATTTGCACATAGATTCATTTACCACATTAAGCCATCGAGTTTCAAATATTTAATCACAAGTGAAATTTCAATCAGTTCATCATGGTGGCATCACGTATAAAGAAATTTTTGTTAAACATTAAAATAGCCCTTTTCACAAAGGTCATCAAAGTGCAGTCCCTGAAAAATTAGTCATTAAATTATGTTAACAATTTCTTAAAAGTATATACTAAATGAGACTTTGTTGTCATTAGTGCAATAATAATGTTGAGAGAGAATCTCGCATGCATAGTACATCCTCAATAAGTTTCGTTGAAAGATGATTATGCTGCTGCTGATCTGAACGTCCTCAAAAGTCATGATTAAAAATAGTAAACAACACATCGAGTAGTAGTGCTATCGAAATTAAATTTACCCAGTAAATCAGTCCTCGGATTGCTGGTATAGTGAAAAAGTGAAGGCAAGGAAAAGAAACAGAAATACTCTCCGAAAACCACATACCAAAACCTTGACTCACAAATTCTTCCCTGTCAAAAATATCTAAATTCTCAAAACACAGTCTCATCCCCTTTCTACACTCTGGCAGTGGTGCTACTGAGCACCAAGCAGAGGCAAACTGAGTCGAGAAGGAGAAGGAAAAGTCAAGAGCCTGTGTAGCCTCTTTGTTAATCACACACAGTCGTATTTAGAAAACTCAGTCGTCGCAAATCCTTCCTCTAAGTTAGACAGAGGTACAACTCTAAGGGACAGGGGAAAAATTTTTAAGGAGGAATCCTAGATCTTCACATAATTATTGAATCTCTTTGCAAGATCTGTGTGTTTGTGTAATCAGAAATACAAAAATGTGAAAGAGGCAGTGCTCCAAAGAGACCATGTAAGAGATCAGAGAAAGAATTCAAGATGGCAGGGCACCTACAAATTAAGGTGTGTTATTACATCTCTACGCGTTTCAGAACGACTGTATGAGACAGACACCTAGAGAGGCCTTTTGAAATTCAATACAAATTTTGGAAGCACTGTTTTCCTACAGTTTAATCTCTTCTGCTTCTGGTTATGGGCTTTTTTGCCTCCTTTTTTCATTTATTTTTTAATGGGCTTATTTTAAGAGTTTTTGAGCATCTGCTTCCCTTATTGGGGTATCTGTATCCTTCTCACTTTCTACACAGTCGGCCGTCAGTATGCATGGGTTGGAAATCCATGGATTCAACCAACTGCGGATCATGCACTAGTATGTTTATGATCGAAGGTTGGTTGAATTCATAGATGTGGAAACCCGAGATACCAAGGATGGACTAAGGGACTTGAACATCTGCAGATGTGGGTATCTGCAGGGGCGTCCAGGAACCACAGTATGCTCCTAGTCTCTGGTAGTTTCCCTTGTGGATGGAGGCTGACAACTCAGGTGGAAGGAACATTTATGATGTCTATGTGCAAAGTCGGCTGCTTTATGAAACTGATCAGAATGGCACAATTCTAGCCAATTTCACTCACAGCAGGTGGAAGCAAGAGAACATTCCTATGTAAGAGTCAGAAACCACTCTTCAGTGGCAGCTTCCAGGACTGATTGTACAGTAGATCTCAACTGAAAAAGCAAACACACACACACGCACAGCGTGCTGGAGGGCAGCCCAGGGCAAACATGCTACAATTTGTGCATGCCCCCCCCCCCCAGATGCAATACAGTAAAGGATGGTATAGGCCCAACTGTAGGCTATAATTTTATTGATAGACTCTGATGACATTATAAAATCCATAAGGGCAAAGAGCAAGTGATTTGCTCATGTCACTAGAAATCCAATATAAAATTACAGCTTTCATTTAGAAGCCTTTTTGGAACTTTTTTTTAATCAGTCATGATACATGGTTATCAATACCTGTATTTGGACTATGATGACAGGGAGGAAAAAACATCAAGTCTATGCCTACAGAGAAAATAAACCCAAATTCTTCAATTGCACAAGGACAACTCCTGATTTTACAAAATTCTATACAAACTGTGAGAGAGATGGCAAGCAGAAAATGAGAGCAAATTTGACTCTCTTCATAGAGATTTCTAGAAGCCTTCATTTACATGATACTAGGTGCTAAATGTAGATTTAGATCTTACCACACAAAGTCAAGTTTTGTTCTTTTATATTGTACATTACTAATGGACTCGTATAAATTCCTGGACAATTTGTGCATGAAAAGCAGGAGTAAGCAAAATAATGCCTCTTTTCTCCATGTCACTGTGCTCAGCTCATTAGGACAGCACACATTTGGCTAAGGATCCACCCATCTACGTACTTTCAAAGAATCCACTTAACAGACCTTCAGGTGGGGTGGAGGTCACATGGCGCATGTCAGTGCCAAGGAAATTCTACCAGTACTCCCAGGAGAGAGGGATTTCCTGTTTAAAAGTAGAGTTTCCTTCCTCTCTGTGCTCAGGAGACTTATATTCCCAGGCAGAAGGAGGCTAACTGAGACATCCAGGACAGGATCATCTTAATGCTTCATGCTATCAGTGCAAGGCCCTGGATGGAACCAATGTGTGTATAAAAGTGATTGGTAAGCAGGTCCAGACTAAAGCAATTGAAAGACAGATCATCTGGAAAATAAGTAGAGTTAATTGGGTAGGTTCAGGTGGTCCACACAAGGAAGCTATTCAATATAAGGAAAAATATGACTGAGAAAATCACAGTTATTCATTACAATCAAATACTGATCTTTAAGTGGTGAGACCTGGGTGGGTGCTGGGCCAAGCTCTGCCACGAATAGCTGTACGATTTCAGACAAGACATTGCATTTTCTCCGGCTCTATGTTTCCTCACCTGAAACACAAAGGGATTGTTTTCTAGGATATCTTTCCCCTTAAAGATTCTATTTTCACTTGTGTTTTTGTCACATAACATTAGTGAACTGCTGGGGAATATGCCTGATGTGCATTCAAGTTATTGCCCATTTTCCCTAGAGTTTTTAAAGTGGTGCATCCTCTCTCCCCCTCCTCCCTCTCTCGTTGTTCAGCCTGTTAGTATCTAAGACAGTCACGAAGCCTTTGATTGGTAAATATGCAACCTGACTTTCATGCAGGATTCAGTGAGGTTGCATGGTTATTAAACTCACGGACGATACATGAAAACTGTCTTAACCAAAATTTCTGGTTAATAATAATGAAACACCCTCATCTCCCTTTTCCAAAAGAAAGCCTAGGTCTTCTCCAGAACTGACAAAGCAGAGAAGAGAACATTGACCTTTGAGATATAGGTAATTATGAATATCAGCTGTCCAGGCTGAAACAATATGGTTTATATGAGAGTTCTAGCTCTGTTTTAAACATAAATTAAAACTTTTTTTTCACTGGTGGGTGGGAGAGGTTCAAATGATAGCAAAACCTGCATTTTTAAAGTATGTTTGTTAACACTCTATGGATAGCACAATACTTTAGAACGTTCCTACAAAATGTCAAACATCTGGATCAAGCAATCAACAAACACATGTTGGTTGCTTTCCAGCATCAGGCTAAATCCAAATCAATCAATAATCTATATCTAGTGAGCAATAGTATTTTTGGCACCATATAGACACAAATGAAATACTCCTCTCTGTCCCCAAAGTAATATTTACACTGTTTTTCAATCTTTTGGTGCAGCTGACACCACAGCGTTTCCAAAAAATAGGCTTAGATCCTGTGGGATGGTCTGGTCTCCAACTGACCTGAATCAACCATTGTATCGCCTCCAACACCCCTTAAGCCACCGAAAACAACACTGGCCAAAGTAGTGACAGGACCACCCACATTCTGCCGAGTGACTCATGCCTTTTGACTTGCGCAGAGGCATGTGACTAACAGAATCATATCACACTGCATTATTCTTTCATTGACACATAAATCTGATTTGCTGTTAATAAGACTTACTATACCTACAAACAACATAAGCAGGTGCCAGTGAGTAATGTCTGAAATTACTTTAAGTACTAAGAAAAAAGCAGCAAGCCCTATGAACCGCATGTTAAATAAAAACGAAATCTCCTTGTAACCGAAATGTGCGGAGAATTTTTAACAGCATAAGTGATATTTATATTAATTTCACTTGAACCTTTGCAGGCCGGAGCAGCACATTTTGAGTAGCTGATGGTCTTGATTTGTTAGTGGATAATATTTAGCTCAAAGTTTTGGAAAGCCCCAAAATATAAGTATTCTAACTTCGGGGTGAAGGCGGCTTAGATGGGAGAGACTGAAAGAGAAAAGGAAGCACCTTTACAAAGGGCTATTATACCTGATGGGCTCCATGCAAGACAGTTGAAATGTAAGCTTCAGTATTCAAAATAGAAAGGATACAATCATACGTCTGGTTAACTTACAGGAAATAGTTCCAGAGACAATTTTACACTAACTACAGTGATTTGGGCAATTTTTTAAAATAATACCAGCCAATTTCTCTCTATTATACTCTGCTGGCAGAAAATAAAACATTTTTCTTTGAAATGATTGCCTTTGGTTTTGTTAAATCATGCATTCTGTCAACATGTGGTCACCATTTTTACATGATCTTTCTGCTTCCCTAGAAAAGAATGAATTCACAGTCTGAACCCTGATATAAATATGTAATCTTGCAACTGTTAAGGCTTCTTCTATTACTGCAAAATGAAGAGATAAGAAATGGATGTGGTATCGAAAGAAATGAAACCACAAAAAGATGATGATACAAAACTCAAGATTCTTGCATCTACTCCACAGCAAAAAGAAGAAAATGGCCATGCTGATCATTTTTCTTACTGCAACACAAAGGGATTGTGTGAAGTTCATCATTTTAAAACATTAATGCTTAAAAACAAATTTGAACACTCTACGTCAAGAGACATGTTCTAGTAACTTTGCTATAGCTAGCAAAAGGTTAGAGAGGCAGAGATTGTAATAAAGTCTTAAAATAAGAAAGACATATAACTGCTTCCACACACCATGTCATCCTCTAGAATGGAGATCCTTATCTTCATCTTCCAGCCTGTACCTTTTTTTTTTTTTTGAGGACGATTAGCCCTGAGCTAACATCTGCCTCCAATCATTCTCTTTTTGCTGAGGAAGACTGGCCCTGAGCTAACACCCATGCCATCTTCCTGTACTCTATCTGTGGGACGCCTGCCACAACACTGCTTGCCAAGTGGTGCCATGTCCACACCTGGTATCCCAACCAGCGAACCCCAGGCCACTGAAGTGGAAGGTGCCAACTTAACCACTGTGCCACCGGGCTGGCCCCCAGCCTGTACATTTTTAAAACTAAATTCTTCTGAAAAAAGTGTAGATGTTTGTTTTGTTTCCACCCCTCTGGGGCTCTGTTTAGTGATATAGCAAGAACGTACCTCTTTCTCGGATTATCCCTGTGATGTTGCCTACCCTAGCAGCTAGGAGGTCCCAGAGTGGGCACTCATAAAACATCCTTGACAAGGTAGGTTTTACTTTACATAATAGCTTGGGTCTATTTTTTATGTTAAACTAATTTATAGCAAAAAAAATAATAAACAACAACAACAAACCCACAATGTTAATCCTAAAAAAAACAACTGAGATACTTCAAATGGGTAAAGCAAAAGATTCCAGGTGAATCTTAAGTTGGATAAAAATATAAAGGGTCACAACAAAGTGGGAACTTGTTTTATTTTTGGTGAGAAAGATTTTCCCTGAGCTAACATCAGTGCCAGTCTTTCTCTATTTTTCATGTGGGATGCCACCACAGCATGGCTTGATGAATGGCATACAGGTCTGCCCCTGGGATCCAAACCTGTGAACCCCAGGCCACTGAAGCGGAGCACACAAACTTCACCACTATGCCACAAGACTGACCCCTAAAGTGAGAACTTTTGTATATGAAAAAGATGGCAAATGAGAAGACTCTAAAACCTAGAAAGAAAGTACTAGCAACTTGACCAGACTTAATGTATGTGTTTTAAGAGTAGAGGTACAGGAGACAGTCATTGGTTCACTTTCCTCTGTGCAGTTAACATGTAAAGGAAGTTAAAATGTAAGCCACAGAGGATGCTACTTAAAAGAAAGTTCTACCACTGAGTAGCAGTGGTAGATAAGTTAAGCAGAAAAGGCAGCAAACGTTTAGATAAGATTTCAATTGAGGCGACACTCTGCTTGTGATAAAGGCTGATTCTCAGGAGTACAGTCACCATGTAAAGGGAGCAGAGAAATTAATGTGACTTATTTGTCAAGGTAAAACCTCAAGTTACCAGAATCCAGTTGGAACTTTCAGCTAACCAGAATAATGTTTGTACTTTTGACTTCTTAAGAAGAAAAAACAAGGAAATCACCAAAAAAAGCAAATGGTAACAGACTTGTTGGTTTTCCATCAACTACGACCTCTCAGATGTTTTGTAAAATGGATACACGCTCACTCCGCTTTCCTGTACTGTCCATAACTCCTTTCTACAGTGACTGATTTGGCTCAGAAAAAAACAATGACTTGAGTCTTCGCAAAAATCTGAATGATCAAGCAAAGACCTTGTCTCCACAAGGCTCCCACACTCATCAAAGCACGGGGTGGGACTGACCCTAGAATGCAGCACAGAGAGTGGACTAGACAGACAGAACCTTTGGCATGTGCCTTCTCCTCCCTGGGACTCAGCTATTCCAAGATGGAGGAGAAGGGCATTTACTAGACGTGTCTAAGGTCCCCTACCAGTTCTACAATTCTCTTCATTCCAAGAATTTAAAAAGCACCTAATACAAAAACACTATTTGCCTCACTCAGGATTGACTAAAATATAACTAGGCAGGATGACATATTTTCTAATAAGACATCTAATGACAATGCCATCTTACAGAAATACAGGTATCATCATTCACTCCATAAGAAAGGAGTCCAAAGGCTGGCCTAGTGTTCAGCTGGCACACACTGGCAAGATCCACCTCCAGCGTCTACTCTGAAGTGTCAGTGCCCGGGCTACACTAGCTGTTAAATATTCGAACTCATATCCACATCTAAAGGCCATATAGTTCATGAGAATACTTCCTAAACATCACACTAACTATGTGATCTATTTTTGTAAACATCTGCAAAACTTAAATTGTAATCCATTCCTTGTATTTCCCATTGGCAAATATTTTTTAAAAGAATTTAATAAAAATAGTGAAAAATTGAGCACTTAACCATGTTATGAGTGCCAGGCTAATTCACTGCTTCACATGGTTTCTTTCACTGAATCCTTGAACAACAATGTGGTAATGCATTTACAGACCAGGGCAGGGTGACGTAAAGTGGTCACATTATTTACCTAAAGTCTCCCAGCTAGTTCCTTGCAGAGCTAGGGTTCAATCCCAATTGATCTGTCTACAGAGCGCTCAAGTTCACCCACCACGATTAACAGCCGGCAGAGGAGCCCACAGACTGGGGGGGAGGATGCGAAAGTTCTAACCATCCAAGGCACGGGGAGGAGACTTTTAAAGCACGAGTTACTATTTTTAAAAAACCTCATCAGCAAATTTAGAGGACTTCTTAAGATCCCAAGATTTGATTCTGGGACCTACAGTTATTGTGGTAAATTTGAGAAGTCTTATTTTTAAAAATTTATGAGTTCAGTTTACATAAATTTGGAAATAAAATAACACGGTTGCTTTGTGTGGCCATCTGCCACTCTCCTAAGAATCTCTAGCTACAAAATTGAGAATACTGGTAGTTTTGCTATGGAGTTAATTGAAGCCTTCCTAAGAATAATTTTAATTCACTGTTTTAGAGCCAAATTCTGCTTTATGATCCACATTTCACACAGTATTTCTGAAAACGAGAGCAAGCCAACGGTCTGATTGGCATTTGAAATCTTTCAGATTAAAACGTGATCCAGCCATTTTCTGCTATTCATCTAGTGTTGATCCCAAGACCCATGTAAGTGAAAGTGGTTTCCCAAGTCCAGTGTAGGCACAACCTATGAGGTTGAAGAGACGACCAGCTCATAAGTATTTAGACTTCTATCTTTATTGTTATCCTATCCTGTCACTTAATTACAATTATCTATGTTCTCTCTACCTTTAATTATGTGATAAAAATGGCTAAATGCTCCTCAACAAATTTATAAGGCTTAACGTTTGGTTACAAAGTTCAAAAGCATATTATATTTGGCTTTAAATTAATATTTCTTCTCAGCACTTCCTTCCATCCAAGGATCATTATTTTATGATTTCTGCTGATTTTTTTTTTTTTTTAAGTAATCCAGCAGATAGATCTCCCTTTGGGGTAAAGGCAGCAGTCCTCCTCCGCTACAGTAGGAAGCACACACTTGAGAGAGTTCATTGGTTACTGTTCTCTGTGCGTCTTAATTCAGCCATTGTTTCTGAAAAGAGTCGGTTGTTTTCAATAAATTTCATTTTGATCATTTATAAAATGAGAGATAAAAGACTCACCAATATTCTGAATACATTATGTGAATTAAAGAAAGACAACAAAGAATTTGGAGGGAAAATCCCTAAGCATCCATTATTATCATAACAAAAATAGCATTGCTTTCCATGAGAAAGAGAGGAGAGGGAAGCGAGCAGAAGTAATTATCCAAACTCTGATTTGGCCCTGACAGAGCACCCTTCTTCAGACCAAGAAAAGGCTCTACAACGACCAGCTCAATGGGAGAGCTCCCCAAACACGGTCGGGAAAGTGCCGGAACAACACCCTAAGACTAAACGCCAGGGGCTGCAGCACCCCAAATGCAGGACACACAGTCCCATAGCTGTGTCACCTGCTTGGTCCAGGAACACATGTGGAGTGTGTGGTAGTTAATTCTGCCACAAGTGAAATGAAAATATAAACACACTATTTCTTTGCATTTTCCTCCTTACATTCACTTTTTAATCAAATGGCATATGATACGAGAAACAATCAACCAAAGAGTCAAAGATTCAATTCAGAGAATTTCGTTTCTAAATTAAAACGTAACTACTTTACAAATTTTTTTCAACATAAACAGCATAAAGGAATATAAAGGCAAAAATAAAAGTCTCCCAGGCTAAGTATTTCTATCTCCAAAAGTGATCATTATCAATTGTTTCTTGTGTATTTTTCCAAAAGGGATATGTACACTCAAAAGCACATATAAGCAAACCTCACCTTATTTACAAGAACAAAATCATCTTCTTGATACTGTTTTGAAACTTGCAAATACCTGTCTTGAACTTCAGCACATATAGATATACCCCATTCTGTTTAAACACTACCCAGCATTTCATCGGATGAATGGAGTAATTTATTTATCCAGTTGCCCAGGGAAACATATTTAAGTTGCTTCCAATTTTTTGATATTAAAACAATACTGACATAGGGGCCGACCCCGTGGCCGAGAGGATAACTTTGCGCGCTCTGCTGCGGAAGCCCAGGGTTTCGCTGGTTCGGATCCTGGGCGCAGACGTGGCACCACTCTCCAGGCCATGCTGAGGCGGCGTCCCACATGCCACAACTAGAAGGACCCACAACTAAAAAAATATACAACTGCGTAGCAGGAGGCTTTGGGGAGAAAAAGGAAAAATAAAATCTTTAAAAAAAACAAAACTGTCATAAACATTTCTACACATTCCGCAATGCATTTGTAGGACTTTGTCAAGAGAGATGGAACAGCAGGGTAAAAGAATAGACACATTAAAAATAAATTAATCTAGAGTGGTATGAACTGTTAGCTCAAAGGAAGCAAATCCTTCAACTCTATTTGTGAGAAGAAAATCTTTTGATTTAGTTACTTGACAATGACGAAAATAATATAGGTTCATGAATCCACTCGTATGTACAGATAATAAAAAGAAGTTGTATTCATATTGTTTTTTGCTTATCTTTGTATTGTAACAGAATTCCACACATTAATTCTAATATTTTTGGAATTGTGAGGAACTTAAACACTCCAAATATTTAGCTTGACAAAGTCATTAACACGAATGTTACAAAGGTACAACATATTTCAAAATGTATAAAAATGACCATATGTGACAGGATCCTGCTATGCCCTAGTTGCTTATCCACAAACTAACTAAAATATAACATATCCAAAAATATATGTAGAGATTGCTAGCTTGTGGCCCATAGACAGTCATTTGTTTTTTTGGCCTAGAAGGATCAAGCTGTAGGCACATGTCTGAGGTAAGAAGTCATGCTAGTGGTCAAAGAAGTCATTGCAGTTAGTAAAATATCCTCCCTTTTGTGTTCTAAGGTAACCACATTCTGAAGCTACACAACAGTAATTAATTTCCATTCCCCGCAATGCTCCCTCCTGGGCCTTGCTCAGTGTACAGCTCAGGTAATAATCGCCACTATGGAACTTTCTGAGCAGCCAATCAAGGTGAAACATGTGTGATATTCCCAAGTGCTCAGTACACAATATGTGATTTTGTGAACCTCTCACCTGTAGTGTATGAACAAGCCCCTGAAAATTAAAGTGTGAAATTCAAACACCTTTGTCCTTAAAACAAGCACAATCTGCCAAAAATGCTCTCTTCTGTGAACTTTTGGCATCAACAGGGCAAAACGCAATATCCTTTGCATTCAGCTGCCAAAGACACAAAACCGGATCCAAAAGGAAGAAGCCAGGTAAATGGTTTAGGCCCACGACCTAACATTCTCCTTGGCATAAAAAGATTCATTCTTTAGCCTTCCAGTAAACGTAGCCAATTGGAAAGGCAATAAATTCATTATTCTACAACACAGTGAGCAGTTCAGATAAACAACCTCCAATGTTTAAAAACCTACTTTTTCATTCTTTAATTTTTAAGGCCAGCACATAAAGGCTATTGAGGTACCATCCCTCTCAAACCTTCTTTGAAAAATTACCACTAATTCTTACTTAAACACCGATTAAACCAGAAAAATAAAGGAAAATTATCTCCACATACCTATATCTCTACTTTTCAATCGAGTATGATGACTGTTTCCACAACAAGTTACAGTAAATCTCTAAATATGCAGGAACATTCAGTTGATACTTTCCTGAAAACAACTTGGAAATGACAGCATCTCACTAGCAAAAAGTTTTGTTACGCTGTGAAAAAGAAATCCCCAGAGATAATCTTCCTCCTTCACAGTGCTGGGTCCCGAACAGAGCTGCAAGCACTAGAGTGATTCAAGAGTCAATTAGTCTGACTCACATATCGAGTACCTTCTATACAGTGAAACTGTCGTAGGTACTGGGGATGCAATGCCACATGTGTAGGGAGTTTATACTCTGGTGAGGAGATAAATGACAATTACACAAATAGATGTTACAACACAGAACAACGTTAAGTGCCATACAGGAGGCACAAACCAGTCCCTCAAGATGAACATTTGTGTCTTCCAATGAAAGGACTCCACTTCTCCTTAATAGTCCCTCTCTTCATTCAAGCATTCAGTCATTCAAAAAAATACATTGCCCAGATCAGCGCTAAGAAAAACAGACACAGCGACAAGAGACGCAGCCTTCCTCTCCTGAAATCTTCCTTTCTGTGGAAAAGATAGCATGAAATAATTACACAATAAGGGAACTATGAACATGCTAATAATAATCATAACTGACATTTATTCAGTGCTTACAATATGTCAGTGAGCTAAATGCTTGACATGTGTTATCTCAGCAATCTTCACAGCAGCATTATGATGCAGCAAGGCACTGAACGGAAGCAGATATGGTCCATGGCATCAGACTGCCTGGATTGGAATCCTGAAACCCTTGTGAGTTACTTAATCCTGGGCAAGTGACTCAACCTCTCTGTGCCTCGACTTTCTCATTTGTAAAATGGGATTAATATCAAGTTCTGCCAAACTTAAGACGCCAGAGATAAGACGACACATCCTAACTTCAGAGATGTTGGGGAAAATGTCTCTTAGATTCCACTAAATAAGGTAACAATATAAACTAACATCCATCACATATGGCTGTTGTGATGATTAAAGAAAAATACAAACAGAGCTCCTAGAAGGGTGCCTGGCATAAATGTTTGGCAAATACTAGCTGTTATTCTTTTAAGGACACTGATTTTTAAAAAAGAAGTTTACAACAAACTTAAGGATATTGGAAAAAAGTTCAGGCCTATGAGAATTTGTATTAAAAGATTAATCTAGAGTAGCGTTCAAAAAGTGCTACTCAATTTCAGTGATGCTCGAGTTACAAACTGAAGAATGAGCAAGAGGAATTAACAAGATAAAGGTGGGGAGAACGATGTTCCAGGCAGCAAGGAGTGTGTATGAAAGCCACAGGCAGGATGAGAAATGCAGTGGAAAGATGGGAGGAAAGCCAACATACCTAGAGAACAGAGAGCAAGCTGGGAACAACAGGAATGGAGGATGGAGAAGTGGCCATGGGCAAGACCCTACAGGGCCTTCCAGAACATCATGAGGAAGAGTCCTCTTAATCCTAACAGTAGTGAGAAGCCATGAAGGGTACTGAAGCTGGATTTTCCTTGCTTAAGGACTAAGTGGAGGAAGACTAGATGAAAGGCTACTGTGATAATCCAGGAATGAGAAGATGCTCACTTGGAGTAGAGCAGGGGTTCTCAACCTTGGCATGAGTGACATTTGGGGCTGGATAATCCTTTGTTGTGGAGGCTGTCCTGTGCTCTGTAAGATGTTTAGCAGCATCTCAGTTTCTACTCACTGGATACCAGCAGCAATCCCTAAATTGTGACAACCAAAAATGTGTCTAGACATTGCTAACTGTCCATCTGGGAATGAAATTGCCCCTTCTTGAGAACCACTGGACTAGAGTGATCTCAACGGAATTGGAGAGAGGGAGAAAGATTCTGAAAACACTAAAGAAGAAAAAAATCAACAGGGCTTGTTGATGAATTGAATCTGGGATTAAGGAGAGGCTAGTGGCAAGCATCCATTCCTAGGCAGGGTTTCTGATTGTGCAGTTGAACAGGTGGTGATGCCACGCACTGAGACAGGAAACATTGGAACCAGATCAGACTTGAAGGACAAATCATGAGTTCAGTTTGAGACCAGCAGAATTTGAGCTATCACCACGACATCAGAGTATCACATATGCACTTTGATATTCAGACTGAAGCTCAGAAAGGAAGCCTGGTGAAAGGGTGAAATAGTTCACAGTCAGGAGCATAGAGATGCTAATAGAATGTGTGTATGCAAAAAAGTTTCACTTAATAAAACGCAAATTCTATTACTTCATTGCTGCAGACCAGAACATCTGTACAATAAAATCATCAAAATTCTTCAACGCTGTAAGATAACGTCTTCTAAAATTATTTCAGTATTTTCAGCCAAACAGATCTCCAAATGCACAGGCACAACCAGAATGTACTCATACTGGAGTGACAGAGTTAAGCAAAATGTAACTTGTAAAAGTATGCATGGTTCACCTCAATCAAGGATGCTTTTTAGAGGCTTAATTTGCAAAGCAAAGTTAAAAACGAAGATCAAGAGTGACTTTTTTTCTTTGGTCTGTACTTGTCTTTTTGTAGAAATCAGTGATCTCCTATCCCAGCGTCTTGAATTATATTCTGATTGCAGATACCTTGACTGAGACCCAAGTATTCCTCATCAGTGCTCAGATTCACTTGATTTCTTCCCTAGTGGTGTATGATAAACATAAGAAAGTTCAATTCTTAATCACTTCAGATCTCTGAAATTTTTGAAGACAGAGTCCATGACCTTGCACATTGCTGGCTGGAAGAAAAAAACCCAGTTCAGTTCTATTATTTAGTTCCCAAGTCTCAACCTTGACTCACAGTGTCCCTCACTGCCAAGGGAACCGAAAAGAACATCTGCTGCTCCTGAGTGGCTCTCTTCCAAACATTTTCCTTGGCCGGCATTATAACCCATTCCAATAAGAACGTTATATTGGGTGTGGGTGTGGGTGTGTGTCTGTCTGTGTGTCTGTGTTGTCTCTGTGACTTCAAGAAATTCACCACTCATTCAAGAGCACATTTGCTATCTTTTGGACAATACAATTTTACACAATAATCCTTACCACTTTTCCTTTATACTATCTAGAGACAATGCTAGATTAACTCCAAACTGAATATAAGTATAGGAAGAAAATGACATCCAATTGGATCCACTTTGAAAAGCATGATTCATTTTCTCATTATGTGGGTAAGTGTACCTTGCAGAAATCTGAACTACTTAGACTTAAAAACTACAGTCATTTTTCATTATCTGAACATTAACACGGGTAACACAAAATAGTACCTCGGTATCTGTGTGAGACCTTCATTAAAGTCACAAACACTTGAATACCAAGGAGAAAAAAGCAGATAACATTACCAGCATGGGATCAGAAAAGATGTGTTCCTCAACTCTGAGGAGGGAAACAGTCCTTCCATTTATCTCTGATATTCTAGATTGTATTTTTGTTTCCAGTTCTTCTATACTAGCAGTACTCACGATAAGAATCCTGGAAGGGCTAAAAGGATAAGCTTGATTGTCTTAAAGTTCTAAATATAAGCCTTTTGTGGAGAAGAGTGGATAGGGAAGGTCACCCTAGACAGTATTTCCATTTTATTAACTCATTCATTTGTTCAAATATTTCTTGAAAGCCAACTGTATGACAGTCACAAGGCACGTGAGGATGACTAAGACATGATAAAAAATGTTACAGTCCAGACAAAGGAGATTGACAGGAAAGACTGTCTTCGAGCTTTCAGACTGCCTACTAGCCTTCTCTATTTTCAGGCCACACAGGAACCTCTAACACTAAACTGAGATCTTCATCTTCGATGCCAGCTTGACTCTCCCCAGGATGTCTATCCTTGTTAAACGGCACCACCCACTGTCCACATCAAAACACTGGACAGCATGCTGTATTTCTTCTTACCCTAACTTCCTCAGAGATCTAGTCATTTACAAATTCTCCTATTCCTCCTCAGAATTTCCATAATTTCTCTATTTCTATTCATGCGTGCTACCACTTACTCTAAGCCACCATTATCTTTCCTGAACTACTGCAATAACCTAACTTTTTTCTTTGTGGCCCCCTTTCATTGGCCACCCTCCAATCTTTTCTCACTACTATAATCAGAGAGATCTTTCTACAGTATAATCTGCTCTGCTCTCTCTTCTACTAAAAGCTACATGGCTTCCCACTGCCTTTAGTATAAACTCCAAACTCATCCACATGTTTTAAAAAGGCTTGTATAAACCAGCTCCTGTTCTCTTCTCCATGCCACACCCTGAATTTACACTCTGGCCACAGGAAGATTGGTTGGCTCCTCTGCCGCTCTACTCTCCAGGGCGTCTCCTGCCTGGAATCATTCCCCTTCACCACTCCCCACTTTCCTAGATAAGCCCTACTCATCGTTCAAATCTCTCCTCAGCAGTCACTTTCCCTGGAAGTCTGAGTCAGGCAGCCTTCTAACACGCTCTGTGGCACCCAATTCTTCCCAATTACAGTTCCAATCAACTAGGTTCAAATTGCTTGTTTGTGTTCCTGATTAGAGTACAAGCTTTGACAGGGCAGGAAGCACAGTTCAGGGTGCTGTGAGGCTACAAAGGAGAGAGTGGCTAATTCTGTCTCAGAGCAGATCAAGAAAGGCTTCAATGGATAAGTACTCCTTCAGACAAGTCATTAAAAATGAGAGTTTTCAGGGATAATGGCAGTAATAAGTTGGACATATTGGAACAAAAGGAGCACGATGAGTAAAATGAGAAGTCATAAAGTATCTGGTAACTTATGGAGCACATAAACATGGCTTGAGGATGGAAGAGTGGAGGAAGAGAAACTACACGGGCTGGAGAGTTCAGCAAGGGTCAGAGCATGGAATTCCTCAGAGCTCATCCAAGGAATCTGGCCTCTGTATTTAGACAATGAAGAGTGATTAAGGATCTTAAGCAATGGAGCGACGTGATTTTAGTGCACTTGAGCAAGATCACCCTGGATTCAACGAAGAGTACCATTACAGCACTTCCCAAGAAGTGTAGGGGAGGGCATGATGAAGACACGAGGCAGCCTTTGGCCAGAAGATCATGTGGGCCTCAACTTGGCAGAAATAGGTGTGGGAGAAGAGTCTTTGATTTAAGTCCCGAGCTGAGATGAGCTGGCTCAGAGAGAGCACAGAGTGAGACAGGAAAAATCCCAGGGCCAATCTCTAAACTACACCAAAAGACTAAGGAGTAGCAGGAAAAACAGGAGCCAGAAAGGCAACTTAAGGGAAGGCAGAAGGCCATCCAAAGAAAGATACTTCTAAAGTCAAAGGAAGAGGCATTTTCTGGAAGAGGCGTATCCACAAAGTCTAAAGACGAAGAGTATGGGTATGTTGACAATTACTTGGTCACTGCCAGAAGAATTTCTCTGAAGGTAGAGGACAGGAGACAGTGGGAACAGAGAGCCAGATTTCTACGGAAAAGTGGAAATTTTCAGCACATATTGTTGTTTTGAGAAATTTGGCTGTGAAGGAAAGTAAAAACAGCTAGCAGGAGACATGCAATGAAGAGAGGTTGTTGAATGATGGGAGGTCTGAGTCAGTGCCCATGCTGGTGTGAAAGAGTGGAGAGAGAGATTATAAATGACCACTGGACAGGACCAGATACCCAGGTGAACAATCACAAATTGAACATAAAGAAGAGAGCTTGGAATCTAGGGGGAAAAAAAATATGTTCAAAATGATTACACCCTTAATACAGTCAAATTCAAGGGCAAGAAAAATGAAATATGATTAGAATAATAAAATTACACTAACGGAAGGTAATTATTATCTAGTAATATTATGCATTTTACTGCTGCATTCTTTAGCTTATTTTCTAGGGAAACTGAAATGATGCAGTTTATTTAAACTACCTATAAAATAAAGTATGCTATGAGACATTGCTTAATCTGATATAACTGAAAAAACAGCACGAAAAACAAAGGCAGCAGAGAGGTAATCTAGAGAAGTGTTGAAAATGTCAAACTACTCACATATTTACTATTACGAGAAGACATTCATGAAAAATATAAAATGTACTTTCTAAAACTAAAACCACAACACTTTCGGTTAGTAACTCTGAAATCTAAATCTAACATACAATTGCCATCTTCTAAAAGATGTGATTTATTCAGTCGATTTTTCACTCATCAATCATTTAAATGATTACCTATTGAAAGCTCTGCATACATTCCTATACAGGGGGGTGAGGGGAGGTGGGTTTTAAAAAGAAAGTTCTTTTGGTTAAATACTGTATTATATCTTTGGGAGTAAAACTACACAAACACGTGGTAGCCAGGGTAGAACTACAGAAAAACAAAGAGACAGTGAAGAACACTATAGTTTGTGTTCATATGTCAAACAGGTGAGAAGCAGTGGTTTCAGATAGAAAAGGATTTCTAGAAGGTTGTTTGCTCACCACCGACACGTAGTAAAAAGTGGCTGACTGAAAGCAGAAGGGGCATATTGGTCAGAGGAGGCCTGCAGACGGAGAGGTGTAAACCAAGCCAAGAGACTTTTCATTCTAGTCCCTTGAATCACTAATCCCATTTTATAGCAGCCACTTAATTTTAATATTTTCTTCACTGATATTAAATAAAAATGCTAACAAGTTACCAATTAGGCAACATAAAAGCATTATTGAGCATAACCTCCCAAACTACTCAATGTTGAAAGGATAAAATTTGAAATTATATTAATAATTTCTTCAAGTTATACTGCAGAAATACGAAATGATAGCAAAATTCTTCTTTTTGAATCAAAAGACAGTAAGTTATAACACGAGAGGGACTGTTTGTCCCATTATCTTCCTATACAAGATTCAGATATTCTCTTTCCCTGTTTTAGGCCTGTTCTCCATATTCAAACCTATACTGTCTGAATAGCTGACATCACTTTTTCCTTTCAGTGCCAATCCTGATTATGGATGATTTCAATATTCCTGTGAGTAATTCTATAAATACTTCCTTCTTCCACCTGCCCCCTTTCCTTTTTTGCTTCCATAAATGTACACAACTGCACAATACTTCCATTACATGATTACACATCCATACTAATGACCTTGTGATCTTTGAGTACAGAATTTCAGATTTATCTAATTTGGGTCCCCCACCGCCCAATTTGAAATCCCCGCCTCCTCCAATGCTATTGTCCTCATTCATAACAATATAAATGCCATATGAGGTCAGCTCGAAGACTGAGGCTAGAACATCAAAGAATCTTTTACCAGAGAGGATTCTAGTGACTCTTCATGACCTTAAAGTGGCAGTAAAATATGAGGTACATGCAAAAACGTTCCTATATGTCACAATGGACCTGGTGACCAGAACATGAAACTTTCTAGCCTTGATTCTATAGCCATGTGCTCATACCTCCATCTCCAACCTATCAGCACTATCAAATTCAATAAAACACTTCACTCCCCACAACCCAATCCGTTACTTAAGGGTTAAGATAGGGAAGGTTATTAGCTATATAGAGAATGTGTACTTTTATAAACTACAAAGATTAATTGCGTTGTTAACGAAGATAGCGCAGATGCCACGTAAAATGGTGCTTTCCCTTTCCTCTTAATTAACGGAATTGACACCTGTCAGTCATACTCGGTAACTGAATTCAGCCACATCTGAGAGGACTGTATTTTTTAATCCAGTTCTCACAAGATTTAAAGAAAAATAGTAGCCAAAGCCATCAAGAATTCTCTCTTACCCCGAATCATTCCAATCTGGGATTCTAAAATGTTCTCTACAAACATCAAACTCCCTTGATGACTTCTGCTCTACTTACGTATTTTAATTTCTCTGATCATTTCTCAAAATCCCCAGGTTGCAATTTTTTCCTTTAGCTACCATCTTCATGCCAGCCAATAAATTTCCATCAAATATTCTGCCACTTTCTTCTCTTCTTTATTACTTTTCTTCCTCCCCTTTATTCTGGCTTCCAACATTTCTGTCTCCTTAAAGGTGACTATTAAGGTAATAAGGAAATGATAAGAATCAAATCTAAGAAAACACGCTATACCAATTTTCTCTTCAGCTCTCACCCACTCTCTTCAGCAGTCACACTGTGCACTGAGCCATCTCTGAGAACACTACTGTCCACATCTCCTCAGGGTGCTCACCTTCCAGTGGAGCAGACACAGATCATCCCTCTCTGACATCTGAAACTGTACTGAACACTGGCCCCCTCTTAATCCTCAAGTTGTTCCCTTGGTATCTTACTGCTTGTTCCTCTAGTTCCTTCTGGATGATGCATGGTGATTTACTCCAGGTTATCAGTGGCTGGCCACAAACTAAATCCAGCACGATATGGAGACCACGATGGCATCCCAGGGTGTCAGACTGAAAGTGACTACATAAGGGTTGCCATGACCCTGTCTCCTGCAGGGCCACATTCTGCTACTATAAAAGACAGTTACTGTGCATTGGGGAAATTGAGGCTTTGTGCACACAATATCCAACTCAGCTAAACTTCCTAAACATAAAAGAGAAATTCATTTATTTAAATGCTTATTTTTTTGAAAACTAATACCCTCATGTCTCCCAGTTGCATAACATAAATCTCAAAGGCAGCTTCCTTTTCCCCCTTTCCAGAGATGTCATTACTAGTCAGGCAGTGTCAGCATTACCAGAGAATATAGGAAAATAGGAAGCTCTAATATAGCATCAGCAATTTATGAAAATATTGCTATACAGCTTTTAAATAATCTCCGCCCTGTGCCCACCTACTGCAACAACTTGATGGGTCTCTAGGACGCTGCTCCAGCAATGGCCCACGTTCTGACACGTGCGTGACAAGGCCAATCTGTTGGTAAACCTTTAGAATATCATTCCTGGATGGAAATCAGCCACTTTGCAATTAGAAATTAATAAATTTCTGACCCACAACTAGAAGGATCTGCAACTGAGATACACGATTATGTACGGGGGGTTTGGGGAGAAGCAGGAAAAAAAAAAAAAGATTGGCAACAGTTGTTAGCTCAGGTGCCAATCTTTAAAAAAAATTATTCTTAAAAAAATAAATAAGTAAAATAAAATTTCTGAAATTCCTATTTTTCATCTATTTTCTTCCCAGTATATCTCTTTTACTTTGACGTTGCCCACATAAAGGACTTTCCTTTTAGGAAGTTTCATTGTTTAAACTGATTTTCCACCAATCAGCACAAATTCAGACCCCAACTGGTCCAAACGATGGACTCTTTTAACACTCAAATTTGACTCTACATACTTATTACTTGATATTTTGCTTATACACTTGCCTGCTTTGTTTGCTTTTAGGAACAAAGATGTCATCCAAAACTTATAAATGATCAGAGTAGAAGTGATGTAGGCAAAGAGAAGGAAAAAATAGAATTTGAAGTATGTCTTTTACCATAGACACAGATTTTAAAATGAAAATCAACTGTCTTCAGTTATTTTAGATACTTTACCCAGAACCACATATTAAGACGACTGCCTTAGCATACCTAAAACTCAGCGCTTCCAAGCCTCCAGTACCCAGTGCAGTGGAGTGCTTTTGAAAGAATGGTGCAATAAGAAAATGCTTTAATACGGGTTAACTAACTGACAATTTTCAGTAATCATAATTTGACTGTTACAGTAAAAAAGGAATCATAGGCCTGCCCTGCAACCAGTCGTATTATTTCAGGACAGTGAAGGAGAAGGTGGATATGTGCCTAGCCAAGGCACTGAAAAAGACCCTGATGTTAAGTGTCATGGCAGATGTCACAGTCAAACTGCCCTCATACTCTGCTCTTAAATAATTCCTCCATTACATGAAAAAGCTAAGAACATATCAAGCAAGCCCTGATGCCCTAGCGGCTAAAGTTCAGCACGCTCCACTTCGGCAGCCCGAGTTTGGTTCTCAGTCACAGAACCACACCTCTTGTCTGTCAGTAGCCATGCTGTGGTGGCGGCTCACACAGAAGAACTAGAAGGACCTACAACTAGAATATACAACTATATACTGGGGCTTTGGGAGGAAAAAGAAAAGAAAAAGAGGAAGATTGGCAATAGATGTTAGCTCAGGGTAAATCTTTCCCAGGGAAAAAAGTAGATATTTATTTAAAAATAAAAAGCTGGGGCCAGCCTGGTGGCACAGCAGTTAAGTTTATGCACTCTGCTTCGGTGGCCCAGGGTTTGCTGGTTCAGATCCCAGGCGCAGACCTACACACCACTTATCAAGCCTGTGGCAGGCATCCCACATATAAAGTAGAAGAAGATGAGCACAGACGTTAGCTGAGGGCCAATCTTCCTCAGCAAAAAGAGAATTAGCAGCAGATGTTAGCTCAGGGCTAATCTTCCTCAAAAAAAAAAAAAAAATAGGGGCTGGCCCCATGGCTGTGTGGTTAAGTTCGCCACTCCACTGCAGGCGGCCCAGTATTTCATTGGTTCGAATCCTGGGCGCGGACACGGCACAGCTCATCAAACCACACTGAGGCAGCATCCCATATGCCACAACTAGAAGGACCCACAACGAAGAATATACAGCTATGTACAGAGGGGCTTTGGGAAGAAAAAGGAAAAAAAAAAATCTTTTTAAAAAAAAGCCATGCATCATTGTTTCCCTGAAAATGTAATGTGTTCAGGTATATAGACGAGGCACCTTTATCATCCTCCTAAGATTTACCAATTGGCAGGGGTAGCAAAGTTTGCTACAGAACAGTAACTTTCCAAAGCTAAGAATAGCAACTATTAGACTCAAGGAAGACTGTACTGAAACAGTTGCTTGACCCATACACAAATAATACAGGATATTTATTCACTTATTTTTTTTAAAGATTAAGCATTTCCTAAGTGTCAGCCATGGAAGAAGGTGCCCATTTAAACAAAGCTCATTCTCTGCCCTGAAGGAACTTATGGTCTTGAGATGATGAGTAAACAGAAAATTACAAATCAAGGTGACAGTGTCACCAACAGGTAAGAATAGGATGCTATGGAAGGATTCAGGAGTGCCTAACCAAGGCTTGGAAAACCTGGGAAGAATTCTTAATAGAGACACGCCAAAAATATTTTTAAAGACATTATCCAGGTAAAGGGGTTGGGGTGAGGATCATAATATATTTCAAATAAACATAATATATTTCACAATAATATTTTAAAACATTAAAAATAAACTGTATTGGGTGAAAAACAGTGTCAACCTCACTATTCAAGATAGGAGTATGCAGTTATTTCTGAAGCTGAGAGAAAAAATAGAATGCCATTTTAGAAATCACATTCAAATATACCTCAGGGCTAACATCTTCCTGGGATTCATGTGCAATTATTTATTTGTTGCTTGGCAGAGTATCTTATCACTAGCCAACACACCTGTTATGCCACAACATTTACATAGAAAAATCACGTTGTTTTACTGAAAAATCTTGCTATTCTCTAAAACACCCAAAATGTTTGGTAATGATGAAAACTGATTCATGTGCATTTAGATTTATAAAGATTTTGTTCACGCCATTCGTGCATTTTCTTTAATATTTTTTCATCAATTCATCCACTCATCTACAGCATTAGAATACAGCACTATAATTACTATGGTCCTATGAACTTCTGTACATGATGTTTTTACTATGTTTGAAGAGTTCTGAACTAGAGAAAATAAAAATATGAAAATAGATCCATCATATGGCATTCCCGAGTTACAGGCACTATTATTCTTTGTTTGCAGTGTTGTGAACAGACTCATGCCTCAGGTCAGACATAATGTAGAGTTAGGAGTCAAGGGTCAAGGGCTAAATACAAGGTCTAAAAAAGGCTACAGGGCTAAAACCCCTTGCTTTACCATTTGACTACCTCCAAGCTTCCAGTCCTCATTTGTAAAATGAGGAGCTAAAAGTTGCTACATTCTAAACGAAATAACATAAAACACATCTGGCCCATCACCTGACACTAACATGCTCCTTAAGTATCTCTAACGTTACAGATGAAATTGTTCTTGTATCCCTTAAATGTAAAGGCTAGTTATAAAAATTTAAGTTAAAAATGATGTTGATTCACTCAGATATGTAAGACTCACCATTACTTCTCTGACAGAAACAGCTTGTCGAAGGAGGCATCTAAGAAAATCCTGAACGGTAGTCTAACAGTGCATAAAATTTATATAGCCAATTCTCAACAAAATAGTAGCAAACCAAGTCCAATAGCATATTAAAACAATTATACTCCATGACCAAATGGGATTTATCCCAGGAATGCAAAGTTACTCTGTTTCAAGAGTTCTAAACTGGGGTTCAACAATATAATATAGCATATAAGGAGAAGAAAGGGGGGAAATCCACATGATCTTATCAATTGATGCATAAAAGTCACTAATTCACAAGAAAGTTATTAGCGCTAATAAATTCAGCAAAGTTGCAGGTTACAAGATCAAAACACAAAAATCAGTTGTGTTTCTATAGAACAGAAATGAACAATGAAAAAATGAAATGAAGAAAGCAGTTCCATTTGAAATAGCATCTAAAAGAATAAAATATCTAGGAATAACTTTAACCAAGGAGGTTAAAGACATATATGAAACTACAAAAAACTGGTTAAAGAAATTAAAGAACAATTTAAATCCTATTAAAAAATAAATGGATGTGGGGGCAGGGAGTATATGGGAGGGCTCTGTACTTTTTGCTCAATATTGCTGTGAAACTAAAACTGCTCTAAAAAATGAAGTGTATAAATAAATAGATAGACACAAAGACAGGTAAATGGAAAGACATAGCATGTTCATGGATTGGAATATTTGATACTGCTAAGATGTCAATACTACCCAAAGCAATCTACAGATTCAACTCAATCCCTATCAAAATTCCAACATCCTCTTTTAGAGAAATGGAACAGCCAGTCCTGAAATTCACATGGAATTTAAAGGGCTCAGAACAGTCAAAAGAGTCTTGAAGAAAAGAACAAAGTTAGAGGATTCACATTTCCTCGTTTTAAAACTTACAACAACACTGCAGTAATCAAAACAGTGTGGTACTTGCTTAGGAACAGACATGCAGACCACTGGAAGAGAATTGAGAACCCAGAAATAAACCCATACATCTATGGCCGATTGATTTTTTACAAGGGCGCCAAGTCCATTCACTGGGAAAGGAATAGTGTCTTCAACAAATGATGCTGGGACAACTAGATTTCCACATGTGAAAAAATGAAGTCAGACCCCTTTGTTACACCATGTTGAAAAATGAACTCAAAATCAACAATGATCAAGAATCTAAATACAAAAACTAAAACTATAAAACTGTCCGAAGAAAACATAGGGGAAAATCTTTATGACCTTGGATTTGGTAATGGATTCTTACATATGACACCAAAAGTACAAGCAGTAAAAGAAAAAAATTGATAAACTGGACTTCATCAAAATGGAAGATTTTTGTATTATAAGATATTATCATGAAAGGAAAAAGAACCTACAGATGGGGAGAAAATATTTGCAAATCATTTATCTGACAAGGGTTTTATGTGCAGAATATATAAAGACTAAAACTCAGCAACAAAAAGACAAACAATACAATTAAAAAATGGGCAAAGAACTTGAATAGACATTTCTACAAAAATATACAAACAGCCCATGAAAAGATGCTCAAGATCATAAGTCATTACAGAAATGTAAATTCAAACCACAATGAGATATCATTTCACACTCACTAGGATGGTTACAATAAAATAAATAAATGTCAGTGAGGATGTAGAAAAATTGAAAGCCTCATACATTCTTGTGGGAATGTAAAATGGCACAGCTGCTGTGAAGAACAGTTTGGCAGTTCCCCAAAAACTTAAACATAGAATTGCCATATTATCCAGCAATTCTGTTCCTAGGTATATACCCCCCAAAATTGAAAACAAGAACTGAGAGAAAATTTGTACACCAATGTTCATTGCAGTATTATTCACAATAGCCAAAATGTGGAAACAACCTGTGTTCATCAACAGATAAACAAAATGTGGTACATCCATATAGTGAAATATTAGTCAGCCATAAAAAGCAATGAAGTTGTGATATATGCTATAACATGGATGAATCTTGAAAACATTATGCTAAGTGACATAAGTCAGACACAAAAGGACAAATATAGTATATTCCATTATATGAAGTATCTAGCACAGACAAATTCAGAGTGACAGAAAATGTATTAAAGGCTACCTGGAGGTAAAAAAAGGGGAGGTGAGGAGTTACCGCTTGACGAGTACAGTTTCTATTTGGGGTTATGACAAAGTTTTGGAAATAGACAGTGGTGATGGTTGCATAACACTGTGATTATAATTAATGACACTGAATTGCACACTTAAAAATGACTAAAATGGCAAATTGTTATATGTATTTTGCCACAATTTTTCAAAATTTATGTAGCTAAAATGTTGTTGTTTGGCATAATTTTTTATGCGGGTACCATCTGTCTTCTCTAACAGTATATAAATCACAACCATGTTAAGTTTCTACATGGATAATCTTAAGACCTACATCTACTCCTTCTAAAAATAGAGCAATATGTAATAAAATTAAATAAATGAAAAAACAAGAAAATTCATGAATAAATGAATGAACACATGACGGCAAGATTTGTTTTAAGTGCTGTCTCTGGGTAACTAACCTTTGATTTTGTTGTTGTTGTTTTAAAAACATACTCCATTATTATTGACTCAGCATTACCAACAAATTTCTGTTTTTAGGTTTATTTTAAAGACGGAGTAGATACAAGATGATCACACTTCACGAATACCGGGATACTTTAAGATGGTTTATTGCTAATTACTTTTTTTAAGTAAAACTCTCTTGAATGTGATGCCATCCTATTGGGATGTTGTATGTAAAATCTTAATAAGCCCAAGGCAATACCTTATGAATTAAATTCACTTCTTTTTTTCACTCAACTATTCAATAAAAATGAATATACTAGCATGCATTGCCACTTATTAAAACACAAAACACCTTCTTAGAGAAGCAGATTTATCACTATGCCAAAAAGTTAATTGCTTGCTACACTGTGTTAAGCAAAAATGTGAATTCTTCCTCTAACCATTTTTAACACTATGAATTAAAAGCATTTAAACATCTCTTCCACTTTATTTTGTTTCCCATTGAAACAAGTAGACATGCTTCCTAAGGGAAAATAATCTTCTCTGAATGGTCAAATTTCAGTGTTTATTTAGATAGTATAACGTCAAAAAAATAGAGACTAGTTTTTTGTACAAACAAGGTTTTTTTAAGGAAATTCTTTTCAGGAATGGACAGGACAGCAACTCCATAAGCTCTAAAAATTGAGGCAGTAAGTATCTCATCTGAGGAAAACCCTTAAAATTCTAGAAAAGCACAAGAACTTTGTTAGAAATGCATTTTTGGCATAATCTGATAATATACAAGCATTTGGCCTTTGCTATCAGCATTCTAAATTATGTCAGTCAATATTTGTCCAACACATCAGCTCAATTACAGTTTTCTCATTGATCCTAGATATAAAAATCTTTGCACAACTATCAGAGAAAAACTTCAATAATCTTAGGACATATTTACACCACTAAAATATCTGCAAAGACAGCATCCTTTTCCCCAAACGTTTCTTGTTTCCCTTTCCACATCAATCCACATGAGTCACATGAAATGGCCAGTGAAGACAACAACAGTTTCTGGGAGGTTGCTTATGGTTGTGACCATGATAGTCCATATGCTCCCCTTGCATCTTCTCTCTATGGAAGCTCTGAGACACAACTTCAAATCTTAACCACCACTGCTAGCTCCTTACCCTTCCATATGGTTCTACCAGCTGTCTCTAAGGTCCTCTTTATCTCCAACTCCATTCCGAACACTCTTCCTTGCTTCCACTCTTTTTTAAGAGCTTTAATCATTTCCCTACCTCACTTCCAGAACCTTCATTCAGCCTGTAATTTATCTGTAAAGCCCGTACATGGAGATCAAGAGACGGCTGGACCTGGTGAGCAACATACAAGTTGGTGAGGCCCGCTAGACAGGATGGTAAGTGGGCACATCAGGACATCAGCAGAAGACTCACTAGACCCATGTGGAAAAACGAGAGATGATGGACAAGAACACTTACATTGTTGTTTCTCAAGCTCACTTTACAATAAACATTGTTGAATGAGTGAAGTCATGCATGATTGATCTATGGTACTATTTTCAAAATCATTCTAGGAATAAGTTATTTGGCATTCATGCATCTTGCTTTAGAGGGAAATAACCACCACGGTGATAACCATACCAAGGCTCTCTTACCTGTAACGTGAGACACTGCAGTTTCTGAAGTTCTGTATTAGCATCCTAAGCAAGTGTTACAATAGCCCCACGGTTCTCTTGGTTAGGGCCACACTGATGCATAATGTATGGGATAAGACATATTGATGGGTCATAACATCTGCACTTAAATAGCAAATTAACAGGAACCCACAGACCACTGGCCGAAACCAGAGCAGGAACACTCCAGTGTTGTTTACAGAAGTATTAATTAAGTCTACCAGTTGTAAACTCTTAAAAAGAGCATAACACAGTATTTCTATAGTAAATCATGTCTGCAAAAAATATCCAAACCACTTAAATCCCCCTCACATAGGCACTTGTTTAGAATCTTAAAATATTTTAAAAGTCCATCAAATTTTTTCTGGTCACCAATGGATTCTGCAAGTAATTTCTGTATATTCATCAAATAACATTTCCCAATGTCTGTACTGCTCTGCAATCATCATGTTTTAAAACAACAGATTTATCAAGAAGACACATTTCCTATTAATTACTGCCTTAATATAATCTTATACAGACTTCTAAATGATATTGCTGCTACAGCTTTTGAAAGGAAGGTTAAAACACCTGAGTTTTATAAATCAAAAAGACACAAAAGGTACAAATTGATCAGAGAATAAAAGCACACTCAAAGTATAAAAAGTCAAATCTTCCTTAGAATTGTTCATACTAAAACACACACTGTAATTATTGTCCCACATTCAGTATGACACTATTGGGTGCTAAATATTCATTCTTGGAATAAATCTGAATCTGGAACTATTCATCTTTTTTCAAATAGCTGACATGCTGCATAAACAGAAAGTTTGTGTAGATTTTTGAAAATAAACAATACACCATGTGAACTTGATTTATTATACAATTTATCTCTTTCTATCTCTCTCTGCTATACATAATTCAGATCCACATAGAATGGTTCCTATACCATTAATATTTTCCTGCTCTTTTTGGCTTTAAGGCTGTGATATTTTTAAATGTTTCAAATGTATGCCAATTTATCACTAATATTATAGTGGCATCACTCATATCTGGGAGTTCATAATTTGGCACATAAAACTTGCTAGATGATGATGATAAAACTTAACTTGCTATAACCTAGTTTTGGAATAATTGTTTAAGAGAAAAAATAAAATGTAACCTACTAATTTCCAAGTTCAAAGATATCTGAAACATTTTTAAATGGTTTCATATACATGTGAAATTATTAAAAATAGAAAAGGTAGGAATTATTAGGCTAATTTCTTATCCTTGATTTTTTTCTCCAGTTTATACAAAAATCAAAACAAGCAATTTTGAAAACATTAAAACTTCCAATATTGTTTAGAAAAATATCTTTCTACCTGTTAGGAAAATACACTTTTTCTCTTACTAAAATTACATTAATAATAGATTCCTTTTGTAAAAATTAAGTAATCACATATAACCTAAACTATTATTCAAGGTCTATTAGGCAAATAATCCATGCTAACAAAATTATTTGTAGGTTTACTTAACCAGACAACTCTTGAAACATCACGAAATACATTTAGCAAACCTATTTTGAATGCAATTTTTAATTTTTGGATAAGACCTTAGAATTGTTTTTTATTCAATCAATCAACAGGTTTTGAATGTCTACTATGTATCAGGTATTAGCTCAGACCAGGAATATAAAAATGAAAACAAAAAACTTCCACCCTCAAGTAGCTCTTAGTACGCTGGTGGGCTTTGTTGTTTTATTAATATATCTAATCATATTTTTAGAATTATCATAAATGTGTATTTTCCCCCGAAGAGTCAACAAAGCTTGACTTTCTGGTGTTCATAATGTCAAAAGTCCCAACACCATAAATGACAAGACATATTAGAAGTTATATCTTACACTACCCTCCCCTGATGTGAAGAAAAGTGTTCCTAAGAGGTGCTGTGACCTCTCCAGAACCAGGTGTCTACAAGAGAACAGAGCTGAGACTAAAACTCAGGTCTGACTTTAAATTCAGAGCTCTTTCCTCAATGTTTTTAAATTGCTTTCATACAAAGGCTTATGACTGCTCATTTGCATAACATAGATACAAAACAGCACTCTGAAATCCTGGCAATCTTTCTGTATTCATAGGCCACAAGTGTCTTACTTCCCCTCCCTCCAATTTTAAATTTCTATAATTAATTACATAATAAAATCCTAACAAAAATAGAAAGCATAGCCAACATTTTTTTAAAAAGTACTGTATACTGTATCCACTCGCTGAATTTGGAATGAAACAATCGTACCTAACAATGAAAAACTGTTAAGCATTAAAAAAGAAATGTTGAGATACTCAGCCACAGATCTGTCAACAAAATGGCTGCCCTCAAATAAACAAGTGTTAAAATTTTTAAGTGTATTCAGACATACTGAAAATACAGCGGTCCCCCTTTACCCATGAGGGATACGTTCCGAGACCCCCAGTAGATGCCTAAAACCACAGATAGTACTGCACCCCACATATACTGTTTTTTTCTATACATACATACATATGAAAAAGCTTAATTTATAAATTAGGCACAGTAAGAGATTAACAACAATAACTAATAATAAAACAGAACAATTATAACAATATACTGTAATAAAAGTTATATGAAAGTAGTCTCTCTCTCTCAAAATATCTTATTGTCCTGTACTCACCCTTCTTCTTGTGATGATGTGAGATGATACAATGCCTACGTGATGAGATGAAGTGGGAGGAATGGCGTAGGTATTGTAATGTAGTGTTAGGCTGCTATTGACCTTCTGATCGAACGTCAGAAGGACGACCATCTGCTCCCAGACCATGGTTGGCTGCGGATAACTGAAACCGAGGAGGTGAAACTGCAGATAAGGTGGGACTACGGTAGTTAAAATCCGAGTCATCAAATATTTCCATTATGGATTCTCTTGACACTCCACCAGCAGAGTACAAAACTCCCAAAACGCTCTCTGATAGAGTTTTAAAGTTTTCAACTGTAGTTTATAAGTATTACTATACTCTGCATTTCTGAAACCATGATTTTGAAAAAAAAAATCCTTTATTAGCAAACCATCTCATGTAACAATTTATCTTCCACTCAAAGTGCAGTGGGAAAGATAAACATTTATCTTAACTCTCTTTAAGGAAGACCTAATTTTCACTTTCTTACATCTTGAGACTGCCTAAGAGTTAAAGATTACCACAGGGAAATCATGTCTGGGAGGGAGCAAGAGGAAGAAAAGGTAGATGGCGGGAAGAAAAGAGGGAAATAGGGTTTGGGCGTGGAGTAGGGGAAAGGAAGGAGCAGAGACGCAAAGGAAGGGCCCACAAGAGGCAAATGCAGTCAGAAAGCGTCCCGTGTACCCGCTGGGTCCCACCAGGGAATTCTAGGCCAACTACACAGACAGGACAGAGAAACAAGAGACAGGCAGCTTGAAAGCTATCCTATAAGGCTGCAAGATCTTTAGTGTTATTCTCCTTTACTACTTGGTGCTCCAACTTAGAAATGACTGCAAGTAAGCTCAAGATTCTTCTTAAAACCTGTGAATTGCCTCTCCTCTCAGACGAGGCCTGTGTCTTTGATGAATATGCATCTCAGAGACTTGGTTGAGTTGTTCTGAGAGTACCCACTGCCAGAGGTCTAGTGTCTTATTTTCCTTGTGGCCTTATCTGCTTCTCAAGGCAAGGGCCAGTCTCGTTCATCTTTGAACACCCTTTAGTGCTTAGGGCTGTGTCCTGCACATAGTAAGTGGTCTCTAAAACACAGCAATGAGAACTGCAACTATCACAGGGTTTCCAGTTTCAGAGTTCATCCCAACTTTAAGGTTTGCATATTTTAGTGGCAACATGTCCCAAATGAACACCTTGGTCTCAGCTGAGTTTCTACAACCAATCTTGGGGTCTTCCGTGGCTGTGCTGCTCCTAAGGATGCTCAGAGGGCCTAGGGGCCCACCATGAAGAAAAGAAAATACATAAGGAAAAGAAAACAAGCTAAATGGGAAAACAAGCCACAAAGACTAGGCAAGGCTGCCACGGACTTCCAGCCCACCTCTGAGACATGCACAAGAAACTCAGCGGCCGTGTGTGTAGCTTGGTTGGACAGCATGCCTCCCAGGGTGTGGCATCTTCCCAGAGCTGTTTCACTCACTCTAAGCAAGGGTTTTCATTACTGGAAAGCATGCTATGCCCTGCACGTGTATGCCGCAAGCGGAGTCTTAAACTTCCCACGTTCACGAATAATCCTGGATAGAAGTTGGATTTTTCCTCTGAATGTAGCAGTTAGCTATTCTCTTTCATTACTGTGTGGCAAGATGAAGGAATTGTGTTTTTGCCTAATTTCTCTGCTTCTTACTGTCACATTGCTCACAAATGTGAATCCAAAAACCATCAGGTTCAGGATCTAAGATTCTAATCTCTACATAAAGACATAAATCTATACTTAAAAGATTAGTATTCTCTTCTATTTTCAGAAAAATAAGAGTGTCATATTCAATGGATGCAACATTTTACAGCCCTGAGATTCCAGATTTCAATAGTACAAATTCACGTTCAACAGGATTTGGTCTTCAATAGACTGACTTTTACATTCAGCTTTATAACGTGTGTGTGTGTTAGCGTGTATGTGTGTATTCATTCCATTTTCCAATTTCGCTAACTTACTAGTTCTTAACTTGTCTGGAACACTTTGAGAAGACGCTTTGGGAGCCCTCTCTCCAGGAGGAGATTTGAATGTTCCCAAAACACATCTTGCCTGCAGTTCGAGAGAGTTTACAGGCCGTCTGAAGTAGATCATGGCCCCTGTGCTAAAAGCCTCCAGGACCAAGCTGACTGGGCTCCCTTTTATACATAATCAATAAATCCCCCAATATCTATACAGATTACTAAACTGCTAGGGTTCTACTGCCTGTGTAGACAACAAGCGTTGCAAATTCTATTCTTCTGAGAGGTTCAAGGAACCATATTATGAAATGCTCCCTATATGAAAATAGCCCTGTGAAATATGCAAAATTAAAATGACTTAAACTACTACAACATCTTATTTAAATTATGCTAAAAGGAATTCCAGGAGCAGAATGGGGAAGTTTGGTGAGAAAAGAACAGAGCCGTTAAATCTCCGCTTAGTGAGATGCTAAGCAAAATGAAAAGCATTTGCTTTAACCTCAGTTAACCTTCTCCTCCTAAGCCAAATTTCCATACTCTTTAAATGTCTTAAAATTAGTGAAATAATTTCATTTATATTTTCTCCACCCAAAATTTATAAGTGAGGCAAAATCAAATATGTACCATCTCATCACATCTGTCCTTCAATGGAAGCCAGCACCGTAATCCTGCACCAGAAGAGAGCTGAAATGAAGGCAATATGTCTATCAAAGGGGCCTTAGAGTAGATGTAAGGTTCTTTACTCTTTCAGATAAAAGAGTAAATTATTTAATTCAGTCCAATTCAACAAGCATTTATGCAGCACTGAAAACCACTGAGCTGGGATATGGAGGGAGAAGAAGACAAGGATTCTTGGAGGGTGACTGCCCTTCCTCCAAGAGCCCACCACGTCCTGAGGGAGACAGAGTGGCACACCGCGGGCTCAAGGCAGGCGCAAACACAGACTGTAGCTGAGGTACATACAAAGGGAAGAGACACTCATGTCCACGAAGGAATTAGAAGGTTTCAGGGATAAGGCAACACTTGAGCTGGTCCTTGAAGGATACAACCTCTAGTGCTGGGGACAGGGAGCAGAAAGAAGTCCCTGGAACAAAAAGGACCAACTATTTGATTTGTAGAACCCAGTGTGAAATGACAATGTGGGGTCCCTTGATTAAACATCATTAAGAACTTCAGAGCATTATATCAAGTGCAAGCAGCACAGGCAGCACTGGGAGAAGCAGAGAAGCCATGGTCGGAGGACCTCAAGCAGTCCTGCCGTGGCAGGTGCCCGGGGACCTCAACCACCAAACGTGGCAGGTGGCTGAAGGAAATGGAGCAATTCTCCTATTAACAAAAACGAGGCACTGCTAGCCACACATCGGGGATGGAGGAACTAGGTGCTTACAGAACGCAGACAGAATATAGACATCAAACAGACATATCCCAAAATCTGGACTCCTGTATCTTCTCTGAGCCTAGGCTGAGTGAGTTTGATCCTGAAAGTGTGACTCCGCTTGCCAGTTATTTTGTACTGGGGGAGTGGGTGGTTGCGGGCAATAAGGAACATTTTCTCTTTCTTTCTAATTTATTTCCCATTGAAATGCAAAAAAATTAGAGAGAGTAAGCTTTAAAGGAAGTGAAGAAATAAGTATTCACATTTTTAGTATGGCATAATATTTCCAATTCCTGCTGTTTTTCCCTCATTCAACAGTAACCGGTTGTCAGCCAAGGCTCTGATAAGGCCTCCAGATTAGGAACGGTTCTACCGACATTGTTTTATTTACACTACACATGCTTTCAGTTTTACAGTTCAGCAGCAAGGAGAGCTGCACAGCTCCTCACATTAGCCCTGAAGCTACTTTAAGCTACAAGCGGCTGCTCTGTAAGCATTGGAACAAATTCTCTGTAGTCCCCATAGAAATCCCATGGAATGCAGCTTCCTGCTGGTTTGTTACACTGCATCAGAATAATGAGAATACGAGGACAGCCTACTAGATCACGCAATGAAACAATACTCAACACCCCACCGTCCACCCAGAAAGACTTTAACCCTTCTCTTCTGCAATTAAAGCTTCCTATTTACATCGAAGAGTTGTTTGTGAATAATCCCACCAGGGAGTCAACTCAACAAAAATAAATCACCCAGTGCTTTCCGACAGTCTAAGCTCAATGCCTGGCACCTAGCACAATCAGTATTTGTTGAACAAATGATGAATGCTGACCCATTTATCCTGATTGATTTTTTCCCGCCCCAAACGGACCTTACACTCTGCTAAATTTGCCTCTCTTATACCTTTTACAGAACACTCCAGTACATTTTATTCTACATTTTAAACCATTCCCTTAAGAATTCTCATGACTCTATATCAAAGATTCTATTAAATCCATAATGGGATAACCATGAAAAGGGAAATTATTGTATTAATTCCCTGTCGCCAGGACCGAAGGCAGTCAGCACACTGACAGCAAAAAAGGAAAAAAAAAGGTCAAATGTAACCGGTTTTCCCTCGTCTGCGCTACAAGACAGGACGAGCACTGGGGTTCCGAGAGTTAGCGGCCCATCTCTGCTTCCTCCTAGCCCTGGATATCCAGCAAGTTACACAACCTCCCTGTGCCTTGATCTGCTCTTTGGTAAAATGGGGACACAAAAGGAAATTGCCTTATGTTGTGATTGTGAAGACTGAGACACCGTAAAGCACTTAGTGAAGAACCTGGTACGTGGCAAGTATTCAATAAAAACTCACTACCGTTATTATTCTACTAATAGCAACCAGGCTACTGTATCACCCCAATTTTCTAAAAAATTACCCAGTTGAAAATATTTTAAAATATTAAAATGATATAACATTTTAGAATAAACAAACATGAATTTAAGAGACAATGAAGAATCATATTTGTGACTGATCAAAATTTCTTCTTAAACCTAACATCTATTTAAGAACATGATATAAGACTAAATACATAAAACAGTTTTCATCTTGAGTCACTTGATAAGATTTCTATTCCATTCTCCAATAAGTAAAAGTTCTTAACAAAATCTAAATCTTTATAAAACTATTTTTCAAATATAAAAAGTAATTTAACATTTCCTGATGGAATTTGAACAGTGTTTTAATATTTTGTTTTATAAGAGAAAGAAAGAAAAACCACTGGCTCTCCTTACACAATATATAAGCTTTAAAAAACAAATCAGAGAACACATGGATTTTCACAAGTACTGAATTCAAACCTCACATCAAACCTTATTATCATTTTGAAATGTTTGGCTGTGCAAAAACCAACAGACAAGCTCTTTCTAAAAGAATTCTGTCATTTCTTCACTTCCCATAACCCTGCCAGCTTCCCAAAGCTCTTTGACAGTATAATCAGTCAATTCAATCAGAGAAATTCTAAAGTACAATGGTAATTTTCTCTCACTTTTTTCTTTACACTGTCAGTTCAAGCCACCTGCTGAAAGCATTGATGTGGAATAGCTCAGTATTAGCTCTGAAATTAGTACCAGTCCCCAGTTAAATACCTGGCACGTTTGGTGTAGGATAGAGACTCTTAATGGCATATAAGCTCATCAGCAGAATCGGCACGGTATTTAAGACAGCCTTTTTCCAAGTCATTCGTACTGGCCCTTGATGGTATCAACACAAGGCTGAAAGTAAGCCAGGAAAGGAAAACGGGTTCAAGGACACAGCCCCAAATTAGAAAGATGATACTTCCACGTAAATATTCTTAAGCATGATGTCACTATGGACTACTCTAAACAAATTTCTGAGTTCAATATCTAGCCTATAACAATAGCTAAAATGTCTAATAAGGTCTCCATAGAAGGGAATACTACATTTAAAATGAAAGATTCTTTTCCTTTAAATTTCAACTCAGAATTTGCTGTGTGCATTTTTCACATGCACGTTTAAACAGAAAGTGAAGTGCAATTACCTCTGGTATCTTACATGTTCCAGCACCTTGCCTGGCCTGCCAAGCTCAGCAGGTAGGTCTGTGAGCACTGACTGAGGCCGCAAGGATGAAAGGCATTTACTGCATCTACTCAGAGGGTCGTCAATGGACAACCTGTACAAGATTTATGCTCTAAATAATAAATGAACTAAACACCTTGAGGTAATTGGCTGTGTGAAGCTTCACAATAGGCCAGATAGCTTGTCTGAACAAAGTAAAATAAGATTAAATAATGAATGAGGAGTGCAGAGAATTTCAAGCCAAACTAATACTGCACGGCTTTTTTTTAAAGTGAAAGTAGATGGTGAGACAGGTTTTCATGGTTTTAAGAGGTGTCACTGGGACTTCCTCTTTCTCTGTCAACAGAAATTATTTCAAAGATACATGTTTTTCTAGATTTCCAGCGTTGGTGCATAGAAGCCAGTCCTAGCAGTTCAAGAAACAGCCTGCTGAGTGATGGAAGTTTGTCCAAAGTCCACCCAACACTCAAGTCCACTTGCATTTTATAAAGACAGAACCAATATCTAATGACGTCTGGGGGAAAAAATATCAGAGCAAACTTTTGAAAAATAATGTTTCTGACACATGTACAGATTTAATACTGTCTGCCACTGCAGCGACCAATAAAGAAAGATTCTGTCAAGCAGATTTCCAAGTCAGTTGCAGTGTAGACACTCCTCTTGGGCTATTTTTTTTTTTTTTAAAGAAGTTGATAATGTTTGATCACTAGCTTTGTAAAGAGGAAGAAATTGTAGCCTTTGGATAGTCAAGCCACAAGCATGAGAAGAGTCTAAGAGGAAACAGAAATGCAGACACAGGTCCAGGCACATGTATGGATGCCAATTTCATTATAATTTTTTAATGTCATGCTTAGCTTTCCTTATTTAACTTTTTTTAAAGATCAGAAGATTAAATAGTCATTAGTTCTAAGTGCGATAATTGTCTGAGGCTATGTAAATAAAAATGCCCTCCGGGGCTGGCCCCGTGGTTGAGTGGTTAAGTTTGGTGCTCTGCTTTGGTGGCCCAGGGTTCCCTGGTTCAGATCCTGGGCGCGGACCTCTACACCATTCATCAAGCCATGCTGTGGTGATATCCCACATAGAGGAGCTAGAATGACTTACACCCATGTACTGGGGCTTTGGGGAGAAAAAATAAAAAATAAATAAAAATGCCCTCATCAGTGAGAGATGCACATGGAGGTGTTTACAATTGTCTGGAACTTGTTGGAAAATATCATAGGGGAAAAAAAAAAAAAACGAAATGGAGGTTAGATAAAATAAGATTGGAAAGATATTAATATTTTTTGACTCCACACTTGGATACATGAAGATCCTTACTCTATATTCTTCTTTGTTGTATGTCTGAAAATTTCTGTAATAAAAAGCTTACTTTTCAATGAGTGTAAGTACAAGTGTCTAACCGTCCTGGATCAACACAAATGTGAGTTGGTACATACGAAAAGGCTCTTTCCAGGGCTTTGGAAAACTCCACCACCGAACATGCATTAAGAGCCTGTTCTGAGTCAGAGATGGTGCCCGCTCTCTACAGTGATGAGGAAGCAGGGAGCTCTGTGCCCATGTCTGCAGGAGGGTGCCCGCTCAGGCTTCCCCTGATAACTGAGGGGAGCAATCAGCTCTCCCACTGGGCTCTTCAGCCCTTAGGGCTCAGGCTAAATGTCATCTCTTCACAGCGGCAATTCCTCTTCCCTGTATCTTACCCTCACCCTGCCAGTTTCTACCTCAACCCCTGCTTGATTCCTTCAGAGTACCTACGACAATTTATAGTTATTTTACTTGTCTATTCCTTCTTTGCTTGGCTCTGCCACTACCAAGCCAACAGGACGCTGTCTTTCCATCGCTCCCCATATTCCTTGGCTACAGGGTTATCAACTACTGATCGCTTTCCTACACCTACCACTTAAACTGTGGAACAATCTATTACAAGCTTACTGCTTCCCTTCCCAAGCAGATATACTCCTTTAAGACTAAAGAACCAGCATTTGAAATACATAAATCAGTGTGCCAAGTAGAGTGACACAGCAATGTGTTAGTATTAGTATTTGCATTCTTAAATTTTCTTAAACATATAGCATTTGCTGATTAGAAGTGTTGGGGCCCAGTGCAGGCTTTCCCAAAACATGCCACTGTGGCATATTGATTATTTTGAATTAAAGTTACTTGAGAAACAACCGATGCAAAAAGGTGTTTTGATCCTCTCTGTTCCCCTGAAACAGGAAATACATCTCCCATATGAAAGACATACTCCCTGCACCAGGAGAGAGACATCCTTATCACCAGAGCTAAGGAATTCAGGGCTGAGAAGCCTGTATTAACAAATCTTGTTACTTTTTTACTAATTTACTACCCCAAACCCAAACTCTGCTTAGATTCCTTACTAATTAATCACTCAAACCTAAGTTTCCTTGTACTGTCAAATCCTCACAAATATATTGTTTCTCGTGTAAAAAGTATAAAAGCTGCCTGTTTTGGTCATCTCTCCAAGCATCATTTTTATGATCTCCCGTGCATACATATTAAATTGATTTTTCTCCTGTTAATCTGTCTTGTTCATTTTATTCTTAGCCCAGCCACAAGAACTCAAGACGCATAAGGCAAAAATTCTACCACCACCCCCTGCCCTTGCCCCTGACGAAAGACAGTGGTAGAGAACTTGAGCTTTTGGATCAGACATACCTGGGTTTTAACTTCTTTGCACTAGCTCTAAATTTGGGCAAATTACTTAATATCTCTGATCATAGCTATCTTCATCTATAAAATGCACAGGGTATTAAATAACTCACAAGGTTTGAGAAGTCAAAAATCACATACACATGATTCATATAATCATATATATAAATTTAGGACAATGCTTGGTACATGGTAGGCATTCAGTAAATGTTCCCCTTGTGCCCTTAATATTCCCCCATTCTAACACTTTCAGTAAAACAGATACAGGAAATATTAAAAATTTAACGTGGGAAAATCACTTTAGTCTGTTGATCTGGAGGATATATTTAAATTATCTTAACATTCCCAAACCTGTTAAAGGAAAGCTATCACCAAAGTCACATGAACATGCACTGAAACGTTTGTCACCTTCTGACGTCCTCCACTGTTTTTGAATTATATGTATTTAACGCATTTCCAATTTTTCCAAAATATGCTCAAGAACATACTCCTTCAATATACACTGCAATAAACACTAGTTAGGAGGGGGTGAACTAAACATATCAATTCGAGAAACTGGAAACAAAATACCTCAAAGGGCACACACTAGCCAGCCAATGCCACACGGTGGAACTTTAAAGACAGAACCAAAAACCATGGGAGGACGTTAACGTGGAAGGCAGACTTCAAGAAGTTCCTAAGGCTGTGACTTTTTAAAAAGTAAAACAAATTTAAAGTAATAGGCGTAACCTTCAAAAATAATACGGAATCTATATTTGAAAGATGGACAAAGCCACAGACTTTTCTTTGGCTCATGGTTAAAATATTAATTCAGAGTTTTCACTAAATCTGAAAAAATCATAAAATAGTTACGATTTTTTGACCACCTATTTTTTTTTAAATAGCTGTAATATTTCAAAACTGGGTGAATAAACCCAGAAAATAGATTTTCATATTCCCATTTTATAGACAAGGAAATTAAGGCACAGAAAAATGTAACTGGCTCAATCGTGGTATCACTAACGAGCGGGGAGGCTAGGAATTAAACACATGTCTTCTTGGATTTAAAAATAGGCTCTCCCGCACATCATGTCCCTGACTTTTACCACGCAAAGATTATACAAAGAAAGTTTTACACACATTATTAATCTTGCCACCATATGAGTTAAATTTAGCTAATTACAATTCTTTTATAATATGCACAATATAAAAATAATATAATTCCACTTTAAAAACCTAAAGTTGTTGAGTTTGTTTTTAATTTAGAAAAATTTGCCTCTTGCACTTAAAATTGCAAATCAGTATTGTCTTTATCCTATGCTTACAGTTACGGTTAATGGCAAACTAATCAAAAAAGAGGTGATAGTCATTTAATATGGTAATTAGACATTATATACATTAATTTATACATGCAGGGGGCAATAAAAATTAGACTAGACATTGATTTAAGTTCTGAACAAGAGAAATCGGAAGTCGACTAGATACCCATAACTCCACAAGAAGATGTTTTAACTAGTCCATTGGTAACCACAACCCCCGAATTATCAGATGTGTCACAAGTTACTGTCAATCCAACGCAGCGTCCAGAGCTCACAAGGTGACTGTGGTACCTCAGCTGATAAATGGATTGAGAATGTATGACACTTAGTCTTAGGAAATGGATCCACATGCAAAATAAAATGGGGAATTATAGTCATTTTTTAAAAAGCCTATCAAAAACAGCCATGAGTGCCTTTCCTTATTATCTACAATAATCAAATTTACCTTACTGCTTATCAATATCCTTTTCATTTACCAATAGTAAACACTAGCAGACTAGGAACAGAATCCTCCTTTAAGGCATCCCCGTCCTATGGCCTTGTACTGGGTGTTTTATCTTCCAGGATTGCTCTTTCACTAGTTTTTAATGTCTTGTTCTCCTAATTCAGGATTAACCTCAGATGTCACATCTTCAGGCCTTCATTAACACTCTATCTCGGGGGTCCCTGCAATACTCCCAATAATTCATCAACACCATTTCCTTATTTTGTTTTTTCACACTTCCGTTGCCCGAAATTCTTGGGTTTGTATGCTTCTTTACATATTTCTTGTCTGCCTCACCCCTTCTAGTGGAATGTCCACTGGAGCAGGGACCTAATTTCTCACATGAGGTTCTCTATTACCCAGAACAAATGGCGTGGACCCTCAACAAATACACACCCGCGCCAGTGGTCCTCAAACTTCCGCATGCATCAAAGTCATCCAGAGGGCTTGTTAAAGCACAAATTTCTTGGTCCCATCCAAAGTTTCTGATCTAGTAGTTCCGAGGTTGGGCCTGAGAATTCAATTTTCTAACACACTCCGAAGTAACACTGATAGAACAAATTAGTAAAGACCAAGCACAGTTCACAGCACAATCCATGGATGCTTCAACAGCTTGATGATTTTGAATACCATGCTTCAGCCAAGTCACATCACAAACAGGTTCTCTTCCAAACAGATAAACGTCAATGTGAAATTTTTAAAGAATTTATTTTCAAAAAATTTCCAAGTATAAGCTTTAAGTCTCTCTTTCACTTTTTACATGAAATCATTATTATTAATAGCTAACATTTACTGAACACTGACTCTCAGTTCCAAGCACTATTCTAGGCACTTTGTATGTATTATCTTCCCAAAAATCTCTAAGAAGAACTATAAATATCCCCATCTTACAGATGAGACAGTGGAAGCACAGGGACACCGGGTAACTTGCCAAGCTCATTTGTAAGCGGTTGGGAAGAAATTTAAACCCAGGCAAGCAGCTCCAGTTCCCAATTTCTTAAATTCCACGAACAGTAGATTTGGGAGAGTTGGTATAAAATACAGTCCTATTTCCTGATTCATGGCTCACCTGAACAACAGGTTTCATAAGCTATGATTTTTTTCTCACTCACCAACCAAAATAGGAGATAAACGATGAATTCTCTATTTATACTACTAACGGGAAATGTGTGCTTATGATACCTTAACACTAGACAAATACAGGGTGTGTGTGTGTGATACACTGGCTAGCCCCGCCTGCGAACATTCCTGCAATGTAAGAATTCCTTTATCCAAGGACAAGTTCTTTCACCTTCCCATCTGTCCTGTGAATTTTTAAATGACTGAGACAGGTGGTTTGTCGGAAACCTAAAACCCTGTGGGTCTAAGATATGATTAAAATCTGATGTTAGGCTCTCTGATAAAGAAGAATCCTGTGTTTAGGCAGGAATTTGTAAGTAACCTGCAAAATGTGTCAAAGATAACTTGAACCCTACATAACCAAAATCTCTTTAATTCTAGAATAGCATATGCTAGAACAAACTTTTACTTGCTCAATTTCCCCACAGAAAACTGTAGCAATGACTACATACCACTGACGTGAAGGAATAAAAACTGATCAAATAACCAATTTTTGATGGTTTGAGGGGTTTTTTTTCCCTTTCTGAATTTACTAGTGGTTTTAGAAACAATATGGTCTGCCCTTCTTTTCTTAAAGAGTTCTGGTAGGCTAGTAGTTTATCGGTTTTCTTCTTGATTTTATCTTTAGAAAATGTAACTACAGTTCTCCAAGCAATATTTATAAATAGTGCATTAATGACACTTAATAACATCAGTTAATAATGCAAGGAAAGTTTCATAACTGAATATTACAGAATTCATTGTAAAATATATTACTCAAAAAACCTTAACAATCATTATACTTCACACAAATGCCAAGTGCACTGTGACTTCTCTGAAACTAAAGTGCACAAGAGGATTAAAAGGCCACCTGCCATGAACCACTCCCCAGTTTATATTTGTTAATGAAAAGCACAATACAATTTTTTAAATGCAATCCATTTCTTTCCTAGAAAAGATGGAAGGAGTTTAATTGAATTCTATTTAGTGAGAACTTAAATCTATGCCAAGTTTAAAATTTGGCACAGAATACTAAGCAATGATCATACAGATAATTAAAATTTAAAATGTTAAATGATTTATCGTCTTGTAAATAATTAAAGGAATTTAAAAATCCAAGTTAGAGAGAATATATATTACAAATCTCTTTTTTAGAACAATAATATATGAGAGTACGTTACCCACATTTTGTTACTAATAATGTCAGCAGTGACTTTAATTTGAAAAGCTTTAGCAAACTTAATGAAATTAAGCTAAATTGATTGGCATTCTGATCCAGCAGGTATTAAACACATCAAGGTAAAAACAAGGCCACTGTGACAAATTCAATAGATCAATTTGCAGTGATGCAAAAATCCAATAAATTGAGATTTAACTAAGGAATATTGCACAAATGCCAATCCCTTCTACAAAATAAAGGAGTATTCATTTGAGACTATATTACTTACCATAACTACCATGAAATCTATAATTGTGTTGTTCTTTGATTGTACAGACTTTGACTGGTTTCCTTCATTTTTAATGTTCCTATTTTTATTATTTTCAGTGCATTGACTTCATCACCCAGGCCTCCTCTTGCTCATTCAGTCATGAATCTTTACTAAGTACAAATCTATCCTTGCCCAAGAAATACTCTTTCCCAAAAGTTTTTGAAAGAAGCACAAATTAACGAATAAATTAACAAAGAGTATCTGAAGAGAGAGAGGTTTTACAGTAGTAAAAATATGGTAATATTAAAAAATTTAAAACAGAGCACTATTATTCACCATTTAATGCTGCTGGCCTCCCCAAAATATAAATACATGCAAAAGAATATGCACGTATTTGTCATCTACAACATGAGTTCAGGAGAAAAACACCTACACAATTTCTGCTAATGCTCACACATGTAGATCACAACCCTTGCCCCTATACTTTGGATTCACTTGTTCAATTTTGGCAGAAAGAAAAAAATCTCTTCCATGATTATGTTTTATCTACCAAGAAATTACGACTCTGGTTCATATTCAGATCTCTTAAGCAAGTAGCACAGTGTGTAATATATAATCTTTAGTAAAAAAAAAAAAAACCTACTTGAATTTATTTGAAATTACAAAGGAGAAAGGTAAAATAATAGAGACAAAATGGTTGGGAAGGAGAGAAAAAGGTTGTCAAAAGGGGTACACAGAAGTAGTTTGAACTGCCTTTGAAAAATTCTCCCACCAAAGCAAAAACTTAAGTAAAGCCACCCCAACCCAAACAGTGTTTTTATACCGATAGACATTCAGATTATCATGTCATGGCTGAGATTTGGCATAAGAGGAAAAGCCCTCAGCCCAGGGCAAAAGTTTTAAACGTCTGTCAACTAACAATGCTCTGTGGGTCAAATCTAGCTCACAGAGTTAGTTTTCGTATATCTGTGAGCTAAAAATAGTTTTTACAGCTTTAAATGATTAAAACAATAAGAATTTTTACAGCATGTGAAAATTACCTGAAATTCAAATAGTAGTGTCTATAAATAAAGATTTTTTAGAACACAGAATTCTTGATCAGCAACACAAATCAATGGCACATATCCAACCTGACTATGCTAATGTAAAAGGCAAAATTCTAGGTAGAAAACCCTGGGTAGAAGCTTAAAAGGTCATTTTACAGGCAGACCCTAGAATTTTCCTTAAAATGACATTATCAAAATCAGTTTTAACATAATACAAAACAATTCTGTCCACATCTTGCATGTAACTAATTGTCATATTTGTTTGCGAGGAAGCAGAAGGAGAATAAAGAGTCCTGGAATCATTTTCTGAGGGGCATAGAAATGACTGACGTGATTGTATTTTAGATATTTTGTTCAGCATTTGTTATTTCCATATGGGATCATACAGGATCTAGTATCTTGAAAAGATGAACGGTTTTATATTTGTAAAAGCCTTCAAGATTAGTGAATGAAAGCAGCTTCACAAATACAGTGTCCTCTTAGTGATAAAGAGGAGTCAGTAAGCACGTGGCCTTGTGTAAAGGTGGCCTATAAACCACAAAGCAGAGACACCTGGTCAATGGGCCTCAACTCACACCTTCCAATCATTAGACACACACAGACATTAATCTAGGATATTGACACACCAAACATTTTCAAAAAGATTATGCACACATTCCTTAGGCTCAAAGGTGAGTTAAGGAAAAGTGCAGTAGTGAGGAGCACAAAGCAACAGCAACTCACGAAGGGCCAACTAATCTTACACCAGCAGCAGTGCCACATCCATCAGCACGGCTGTCAATACAGTGAACTGGAGACCTGGTTTTGCTGTAGAAATAGCTTCAGAGCTTACCACCAAGGCTCCAGGAGCCAGAGTGGAAATCCAAATTAGGATACAATGGCAGCTAACAAGGGAGAGAAAGGTTCAACTCTACCAATACTCTTCCATAATGGAATTTTTAAATAAGCTTTGCAGAAACAATATGGTCTGCCCTTCTTTTCTTAGAGTTCTGGTAGGCTAGTAGTTTATCGGTTTTCTTCTTGATTTTACCTTTAGAAAATCTTTAGAACTACAGTTCTCCAAGCAATATTTATAAATAGTGCATTAATGACACTTAATGACATCAGTTAATAATGCAAGGTAAGTTTCATAACTGCATATTACAGTTACGCATTACAAACAGTTATGCATTACAAGGGCAGCCTGCACCCACACTGATACCACACTAAAACTACAGTAAATATTACTTTTTTAAAAGACATGAACCCATAAGAATAAGGAAAACAGGAGAAGAGCTATTGACCATAAATTTTTCTAGATGGTTAAAAGATGGATTAGCAGCAACTTATTTAACAGCATTGAGACAAAAGACCCCAAACTAATAGTATGGAAAGCTGACAGAGCCCAATATACCATAAAAGCCACACATGGTTTAGGATCTGGAGCACTGGTGACCTATGGAACTGGGAGAGAGAGTGGTATTGTAGGGAACTGTGTAGCTAAAATAAGGGGGACTGTATGAAAGCTCTTTAGAGACAATTCAATGCCTGATACAGTTTCTAGGACTATCTCTGTAGAAATAAGAGTAGAAGGTCTGGAGGTTTATTTTCTGGAGATGGATAAACTAGGGGATAACCAGGAGCAGTTGAGTATCCAAAACAGTGAGATTAAATGATCATATACACTCTGAGAACCCTATCCATTCTCCAAAGGGCTTCCAGATCACCTGCAGCCCTCCAGATAAGAGGTTGGAAGTTCCTTTTTGAGGAAGCTGACCAGTCCAAGAGGACAAATTTAAAGATAATAGACATGAGGGTATCCTGCAGGCTTCCCATGGACTACTCAATGATGAAGTTCAATGTCAACAAGCCCAATTCATACACTCAGAACCTCCAATCTACTTAACTAGAAATGGAGAATCAAAGATCACAGGACAGCTGATGAAGTCGCTAACATGGAAGACAGAGACCAGATGAAACAAACAGAAAACGGTAACTTAGAAGAAAAAGACTGAGAGGGAGAAGAAAAGAAAAAAATAAGCATATTCCTACTATTAATCATCAGAAAGAACAGAAATTGCATCTACCAACAGGAACAGGATAGAATACAAAGAACATTTAGAGAACGAAAAAGGTCTTAAAAATTAAAACTACAGGGGCTAGCTGGGTGGCACAATGGTTAAGTTCACGCACTCCACTTCAGCGGCCCGGGGTTTGCAGGTTTGCATCCTGGGCGTGGACCCAGCACCACTTGTCAAGCCACACTGTGGCAGTGTCCCACATAAAATAGAGGAAGATAGGCAACAGATGTTAGCTCAGGGTCAATCTTCCTCACACATGCACACAAAAAAAATTAAAACTATAATACAACTGAGAAAAACAATTCGATAGAAGGGTTAGAGTAAAAATTGAAAGCACTCTCCTAGACAGAGAAGCAAAAAGATAAAGGGAAAATATAAGAAAACAAATGGTCCACAAAATCCAACAGCCAATAGGAATGCCAGAACAGAAACAAAGAAAATAGGAAAGACGTCAGTGAAGTTATTCAAGACAATTTTCCAGAACTGAAGGATAAATTTCCAGATTATGAGGCCCTTGAGAAGCCAACACACTGAATCAAGGTAAATTCGTACCATATCACACATATCAGTGGGAATTTCAGAACATCCAGGGTGAAGGTTACACAAAATCAATCACCAAAATGTCTCAATATCTCTGAACAACAAACCAGAAGCTATATGACACTGGAGAAATAGCCTCAAATTCTGAAGTAAAATTATTTCCTCCTTAGAATTCCACACAAAACACGAAGCACGTGAGAGGGTGGAATAAGGATATTTTTGGAAACTCAAAGTCTCCAAAATTATCTTTTACATGTCCTTTTTCAGCAAACTAGCAGAGGATATGCTCCATCAAAATGAGGGAATAAATCAAAAAACAAGAACGCATGAAACAATAAGGCAAAGATATAAGCACCATATTGGTAGTCATCCTAAAAAGGCCAGCTAAATACAATGAACGTCAGTGAAACCATTATTCTTGCTGGTGAGATACACCACAATTAGGGTTCACTGTGGAGATGGAGGTGGAAGAAGAGAGAGAGGAGGAGAAGTAGTGATGCTCCTTACATGAACGACAGCACTGAAGCCTGGTGTCACTGAAGAAATCAACCTCTTGGAAAAAGCCTTCTGATTCTTTTAGATTAGTTTCCCAACCTTGGCACTACTGTTACACTTAGGACCAGGTAAGCCATTGTTGGGGAGATGGGGGCAGGGTAGGCCACTCTGTGTACTGCAGGATATTTAGCAGCATTTCTGGCCTCTACCTCGTAGATGCCAGTAGCGTGCCCCCATACATACACACTTTTGACAACCATAAATGTCTACAGATATTGCCAAGTGTCTTTTAGGGGCAAAATTACTCCTGGTTAAGAACCAGTGCTATAGTGTGAACGAAGAATAAAACAAAAATTTTCCTGGTAAAAGATATAGATGTAATTTATCTATCCAACACTCACACTACACACGCTTATACATGCTCAGACAGTCTCTAGACGGTTACCAAAGGGGTACTAGTACTGACTACCTCTCTTGAAGATTCAGGGGGGAACTTTCTTCTTCACTCGTTTTAAAAGAATTTTGTATCATGAACATGCATTCTTTCCCAAAAAGGTATAAAATTAAAGTTTTAAAACAAAATTACAAGTGAGCATATCCCCACATATAATGCTACTTCCAGGAATCTCACCTCTTAAAGTATGCTTCCATGTGTATCTAAAATTACATATTCAAAATTATTATTTGTGACATTCATTTTAATAGCAAAAAAGTAAATCATCTAAGTGTTCAATAATGGAACGCTGTGAAATAAATTATTTAATACCATAAAATGGAATAGTATGCAGCCATAAAAAAAGTAAGGTCATTATATACCAACATGGAATGATTTCCAGAATATACCATAAGGTTAAAAAGGCAAAGTGTAAAGCAGTGTGCATATTTTATGCATATGCAACAAATGCACCTTCTTTCCACCCCCTTTTCTTTTCTATAAATTGATGGGAGTAGTTGATTCCAAAATGTGGAACCTTGACAAAGACAACTTGACAAAGAGGCCCACTATGCTCTGGATGGCCTTTTATACTGAATAGAAGGAAACGGTTGTCATTCCTCCCTTAGCTCCCAACAGAGATTCAGGGTCTTGATTATTAAATCTTGAAGGAAAAAGTGGAACATAATTAACACAAAAAAATCCATTCCTATCAATGACTATCATATTGGAACCAAATTTTTTTAAAAAACAAGAAATTTTGCCCTGATCAGTAGGATATAGGGGTCATTTATAAGAGTGAAATCATCTCTGGTTCTGGCTGGAGGGCCAGCAATGAAATTGGCTCAGGGAAGAAGCAGCCAGCAGGGAAGTTGGAAGATAACTTCGCAATCCAAAATTTGACTTCCCATTTAGACTGCTCCTGGTTAAACTGGAGCAAAGAGCATGAGATCAGAGACGAGGACAGCGAGTTCAAGCTTAGCCGTATTCACTGCATGATCTTGGAGAAATCATTTAAGCTGCTGTCAAGTGGGGATAATTCCCGAAAACAGAAATGTGGGGAGGATTAATGAGCAAGACAACAACCACCAAGGGCATGTGAGATTAGAGCAAACAACATTTGTAATTTTAAATACTAAAGTCATTTATCCAAAGGCGATCTCTAAACAATAAAACACACAGAAGACTATGTGGAGCAGCTGTATTATCAAAATATTAACTAAATTATCAATATTTGATGAGTTTATTTTCTAATAAAAGTAATTTTAAAATTAGAAAAACAAAAAACAAACAATGCAGCCAAATCAATCAATCAACTGAGGACTGATACATGCACCTACAATGGTTTTCTGGAGTCTTTAGGTTAATTCTGACATGTGACACATAACTTTGAGGGTGAGGGTGAGAGAACCACAGTGCACATCTTAAACCTCAGCAGGGGCTGTGAATTCAATAAATATTTTTCAGATTGCCCCCTACGTGTTAGACACTACTGCACAAACTAGACAGAATATAAGTAAGCAAGCCACTTCCAGGCTGGACATATAACTTAAAAGGTAAGGCAGACCAAAGGACAAGTAACAACAACACAAGGCAAATTATGATATAAACCACAGAGAGAAACAAGTCATGTGCATCCTAAGCGCTCATGAAGTATCGTATACAGTTGTAGACATCGGGAAGGCAGCCAAGAGAAGGGATGATTAAGCAATGTCTTTGAATGAGACAGAAGTCTTTTAAATGTTATTGAAGAAAAACTGGTTTTCTAGAAAATCAAGAAATTTTAAAGCTATTTATGAATCTTGGTCCACCTCATTTATAAGAAATACAAACACATTCTAATACTTTAGAAGAAGAAAAGCCACAAGCATATCAAGTTTTCCAAAGTCATTTAAAGTATAGACCTTTCCTTTATGTCTTTATGTATTCTTCTCACATTGATGGATAAAGGTAAAGAAATAAAAGTCTGTCATTTCATGTATGTCACAGATGTCTCATAGATAAAAGCTATCAATGAACTATCCATCATCAGTATATTTTTACACTGTGTCAGAACTAATTTGTTAAGTACATCAGTGCTCAACAAATGACTTCCTTATTTAACTCTATGGTAGCACTGTGCAATAAAAATATAATGATACACGAAAATAGTGCCCATAATGCTGGCTCACAATAGATATGTAAATGAATGAATGACAAAGAGACATAATATTATTACATGCTCTTTATTCCTTCGGTTAATCCACTATAAAGTATTTCTCAACAACAAAGATGAGACAGTACACAAAATCCAAATCACTATCAATAGAAGTATAAATTAAATTTTTGAAGAAAGTAATTAATATTGAAACCAAATTTAAATACTCAGGATGTATTGCACCTGTGGTTACTTATATTATTGTAAACATCTCCAGAGAAGAAAAATGGGAAAGGCAGGAAATAAATATAAGGTGGACTTTCCATTGTTCGTTTCACATTATTTTTTTCTTGAGGACTTTGCCTCTTGTTATTTAGTGTAATTAAATATATTCCTATACTATGACCCCAATTTGAATTAGAACTTAGTGTGTGTGTATGTGTGTGTATAACATAAGCATTCTGATTCATTAAAGCAATTCAATATTAGAATATCGAAGTGAAAACTTTCTTACCATATTTATATGATAATCACTTTTCTTCTTATTGACTACGTAAATCTCATCTTCTTTTAAGTGACTGCCTGACACCTTTTAAAAGTCTAAAATAAGCATAATTATCAGTAATATTTTTAAAATCCAGCCTTCTTGACCTTAAGTTAAGCATTAAAAGTCATTTTTATTTCCATCTCCAAGTAAACTATTTGTCTACTACTCTAATTATAAATTTGCCAGTAATCTTTTTAATTTCTTTCCAAACAATTTTAGAAGTGCAACAGAACTTAGAAATACTCATTTTGCATATGGGGAAACTGAGTCCTGGAGAAGTGACTTGTAAAGATCAGCTGATTTATAACAAGAAGGAAAAGTCAACTTCCGATCAGAATTACATGAATATGCCTTCTTTGCTCACTTCAGTAACGGCATTTATCCATTTAAAAAATGCTTCTTTATTCTCTACAGAATGTAGAAGAATGAAGATTAAATTCAATCAATTTCTCATTCACTTACTGTAAGGATGTTTTTACTTATTGCAAAGATAGACCACTGTTCCCATCTTTTGAAGAAAAGAAAAGAAAAGAAAACCTGACATACAAAAATCCTAACTTGTTCCACATGTAAATTAGGAAGTAATTATTTGCATTACAAAAGATTTTATTTTACCAAAAAGATATGTAGCACTGTTCCTTGAAACATCAAGTCCCTGGGTAGAGCAAAAATTTAATCCAATTTACAAAAGGAGCAGGGAGGCAAAAAACTCCAGCTAAAGTGTAACTTCTACTTAAAAACTTTCCCTGACTGAGGAATGGCCCTTTTCTGTGCTCCTCCTTCCTGGCCTCTGGTTAACCTCTATCCCAGCCATTATTCACTTATGCATCCCAGTATTCATAGAATAAATCATTCTCTTAACCACAGTTAAAGGGCATTTAGGGGTCAGGAACCATGCCAGGCACTGGAATACAAAGGTAAATAAGAGAAGTTGAGAGTCTCTCCCTAGTACAGTCTTACTATAGATTCTTTTTATTGCTGGTTTTCTTTTCTGCATGTCCTCCCCAATTTTGAGCTCCTTGAGGGCAGAGATTACATCTTATTCATAACTGAGTATCCAGGATCTAGCATGGTGCCTGATTCATAGCACTCAATCAATGAACCCTGAGTAGAGAGATGATTTCTGAGTGCTACCATATGCCAAGTGCCGTCCTAGTTCATAAACGTATCCTCATCTCATTCAACGCCCAAGACCCCTAGAGATGCGATTTGCATAGAGTGTGACACTCAGGCTCAGAGCTGAGCTAAGATGGTCGAGATCACACAGTTTGATAGGGACGGAATAGTCATGCTAACTCACATCTGTAAAAACTCTGAAGTTCATGCTTTCCCCACTTTACATACTACCAAAATGTGATGTCTATGGAATATGCTGGAATGCCCATAATTCAACATATATAAGCAAAGGAATCAGTCCCAAAGAGAGAAAAGATACAGGTAAAGAGTGAAATTTCCCATCTTTCTTTATTTGTTCATCTGTTTTCCGGAGAGACATATTCTACACTCTGCGCAAGGCAATGTTCTAACAGGTACACAGCATCTGCTATACGAAATTGTAAAACATCTACAACTCTTTCGAGTCCTTCATAGGACAAAGCCCTCGGTAACCAAGTATAGATTTTCAAGCAAGAACATTCTATCATTCTTGTTATTTTTTATATATTTAGTATATTTTCTTTGAAAATAGCTTAAAAACTACAAGAGCACAGGTTTTCAGTCACACACCCTGGTCCTCCCATTTCCTGGCCATGTAGTCTTTGAAATAACGTAAGAAGAGATGTAAACACAAAGAGCTAAGAGACTGACAGAGTTCGGCATGGTAAAGAAGGAAACTAACATGCAAGAGGAAAAATAAAAACTGCCCTGCATGTAGCAAAGTGTACAAGGAGCCGCAGCAAATCAACCCGCTCATATGGAGAGCAAAATTGTGCTGCTCACCCAGAAGTCAGAGGAACAGGACAAAGCATTGAAAATGATGAGAGGATTACTATGAAGAAGAGAACACAGATCTATCTTTTGAAGAACACATTACAATGGGAGGGAAAAAGAGAACGAAGGGAGTAAAAGCAAACTCAAGGACAAAACTGAAGAAAAACTTCAGAAATTTAAATACAAAACCTCGATTTAAAAGGGGGAAAGGAGGTTGCAAATCAAGAGAGTACATCATGATCCACACAAAACTAAAGAAAAATGCTCACACACATAGTCACATAGCCTGGGTAAAGGTTTTCAATACAAAGCCCGGGGTGGGGGAAGAAAGAAACCTGAAAATCTATGGGGGAAAAAAACAACAAACAAACAGTTTATCTTCAAAGAAAAAATTCTGGTTGGCATCAAGTATCTCTTGCAATATCTCCCTTGCAATTTAAATACCGTGAGAGAGACAAATGAACCTCATTTACAATAATTTAATTAAGAGGGAAAAGTTTGTAAGCCAAGAATTTTGTAACACACCAAGTTATATGATAATAAAACATCAGATATTCAAGGGCTCAGAAAATCTCTCACATAAATCCCTTAAAAAAATCACTTGAAGATATACTCCAGTTAACTGGGAAATGAATCAAAATTAATGGAGATACTGTGGTATAAAAAGACTTAAAGGTTGGAAGTTAAACATAAATGTCCCAGTAAATGATGAAAATGTTATAAAACTGTATCCAAATAAAAAATTGTAAAAATAATTTAGTAGCAATAAACTGAATTCAAAACAATAGGTTTTGTCCAAGCAGCGCATTAAAATATGTTTAACATCATTCTTCATTAGGCAAATACAAATCAAAACCACAGTGAGATACCACTTTACACCTAATAGGATGGCCATAATTTAAAACATAAAAAAAGAAAAAGAAAGTAAGTATTGGTAAGGATGTAGAGAAATTAGAACCCTCATAGGTTACCAGTGAGAATGTAAAATGGTTCAGCCACTATGGAAAAGATTTTGATGGTTCCTCAAAAAGTTAAACATAGAATGACCATATGACCCAGCAATTCCACTCCTAGGTAAATATCCAGAAAAACCGAAAACAAGTACGCAGACAAATATGTGCACCCATGTGATTTAGCAGCACTGTTTATAAGAGTTAAGAGATAGAAAGAACCCAAACATCCATCAACGGACAAATGGGTAATAAAATTGTGGTATATACAGACAATGAAATATTATTAAGCCATTAAAAGGAATGAAGCATTGATATATTCTACAAGGTAGATGAACCTCAAAAATATTATTCTCAGTGGGAGAAGTCAGACACAAAAGGTCACATAGGGGATGATTCTTTTTATTGAAAATACCCAGAATAGCTAACTCCTCAGAGATGGAACACAGATCGGTGGTCGCCAGGGGCTGGGGCAAGGGGAAAGGGAAGTAGATGCTTAGTGGGAATGGCATTGCTTTTTGGACTGAAGAACATGTTTTGAAACTGGATAGACGTGCTAGTTGCACAACATTGTGAATTTGCTAAAGGCCACTGAACTGTTCACCTTAACATGATTCATTTTACGTTGTGTGAATTTCACTTCAATGAAAAAAATAGTAAGTTTTAGTAAAAGGACTAGAAAACAAAATAAGGAACAGAAGGATATTTTTTTAACCTATAAAACTGTAAGTGGCAAAATGCATAATTATCAAGTAATCTTAAAGGAGAAGAAAGATTTAAGAGGCACTCCAATTGAACCTTAAGAGAACTGCCAAAGTTTTCTCAGGTCATAAAAGAATGCCCGAATGCAGATACGTATCATATTCCTCAATGGAAAGGTGAGTGATTTTAGAAATGCCAATCCTTCTCAACCCTCATAAAAAGGCCAAACAAATATTCCTTAAGTTGACAAGTGATGTTAAAGTTTACCAGGAAAAATTAATAGGTCAGAATTTCAAGAAAATTTAGAAAAGAAGAGAATACTGTTTTTTCCCCCTACAAGACACTAACATAAAGCTACAGTAATTAAAACAGTTATGATTCAATCACTGACATATGGCAGACACAAAAAAAGGCCTGGAAATGATAGCGCATGCTGGAAAGCAATCCTTGATATATATCAAATTTCTACAGCATAATTTCACCTCATATAATAATCATAGGAATGCAAATATTCCCTATAAAGTTTACAAAAAAATGTTCATCACAGGTTCATTTATAACAGTAAACACATAGGAAACTATCTAAATATCTAATCTTAGAGGATTTATTGAACTAGTGTATATCCATATATTATATACCATTAAAATCACGTTTTTAAGCAGTATTTAATGATATGACATACGGTAACTAACTTTTTAGAAAAACAGTCTTTCAAAGTATACTCAGTTAATCTGAAAAAATTCATACGAAATAGTTCCAATTATAAACAGTATTGCTGTGATTGATAGGATTATCTATTTTCAGCTGTATATTTGCTGGTAACTTTAAAATTCTCCACAGTAAACTCATTTTACTTTGATAATCATGGAGGAAATCATTCAATAATGAGGCTGGTGTGACAACCCACTTTGAATTCCATTATAAAAACTATTATTCTGCTGTAGAACTATTCCAATAGCTCACACCTTTTGTCATTCCCTCCTTAGTTAGAAAATACAAGCATGGGCGAAAGCTCTAAAGTCCAGAAACGACCTACATTAGCAAAGAATATTGGGACGCTTAACATGAGATGTTTCAGGATCAATTTCAAGCAAGCATACATTGTTCATGCAATTGATTAGAGTGTCAAATTTTTCACAAAACAGTAAGTGACTCTAGGGGCCAATCACTGTCTTACAGGGCACTCCATTGTACAGTTTTCGGTATCCATGATTAAACTATAATGGCATCCTGAACAAAGCAGACTGTTGAGAAATTACTTCTGCTCTTGTGAGTCTGCTGCTCTGATGCTCCGCCATTCTCTGGCCAAAAGCAAAGAAGAGGCAAACACACAGATTCCTTTTGCATTGAGTTGATAGCCAGCTTTAGGAATTCTTAGTTATATTTGACCATAGTCAATAGACTTTTCTTAATTCCATCATTTACTTCCAAATGCAGCCAGTCCTGACAGCTTTCTTGACAGCAATACCCCGCCAATAACACTTTTCAGTTCATCCTATACCTTTCACTTCCAGAAATGCCCTCTGTTCTTACTGCTGTTCCACAGCAGGAAAGGAGAAATTTCTGCTACTTTAAAAAAAAACAAACAGAAAAAAGGATTATTTTTTAGTGACTCTTCTCTATTGAATATCAACGCACTTGAAAGTTATGAATTATAATCCTGCATTGATGGGAAAAGCAAAACAAAACTGAAGTATGAAAGGGAAATGACACAGTGGAGGAGGCATGAATTCAATAGAAGAATGCAATGCAAATGAGATAACTCACAGAAGAGCAGAGATAAATACTGCCAACACCAACACTTACAGAAAGACACAAGACACACTGGCCAGGGCCTAACAGGAAAGGGTAACACACTTAAACAGTGGTCACTTGCTAACGATCTACATTTTCACCCCTGTAAAACAACAAAATAAGGCAAATGAGCTAAAAACTATCCTTATTTTTTTTCTGTTTTCTTTACCCACTTACATATTACGGAAATCATCTCCTATCCCCTTACTTCCTGTCAACAAGAATGCAATCCATTCCTAATAACTGAGTGATGTATTAGCCACCTGAGTGTCAAACTTGTTTTTCCTCATTTTCAAGGGATATTTATGTCATGATACGCCACACTTATTTCAATATAATTTACTGTGCAGCAGTGGTGTTCCTATGAATTAAAACCCAGGCACTGAACCACACCACCAAAGAGGAGTGGTGAAAGTACACTTCATCACAGCCCTACTGAAAAATGTTTTAATACATATTCAGAATGGGGAGTACTGCTGTAATTATTAAGAAGCAGCACCTACAGCACACAACATGCAAAGTGCACTAAAAAAATGAAAATCACTTAAGACTCAGCTACTCTTTCTTTTAAAAAGAAAGGACTACCATGAAGGCAGGATGTTCTGGGACTGAAAGATCAAAAGTGGAAGTCCAGGCAGCGAAAGCAAATGGAAATCTGAGATACATTCAATCAGTGTTGTCCAGTAGAACTTTCTGCGATGATGGAACTGTTCTATGAGCTGCATTGTTCATTACAGTATTGACTAGCTCCATGTGGCCACTGAGCACTTGAAATGTGGCTAGTGCGACTGAGAAACTGCATTTTTAATTGTATTTTATTAGTTAAAATTTAAATTTAAATAGCCACATGGGGCTAGTGGCTACCACATGGGACAGTGCAGTACCATATGGAGTTTGTAATCAGAAGAGAAGCAACAAGCTGAAACAAATTGTGAAAAAAAAGTAATAAATTTATAAATAAATTTATAAATAAATTAATTAATTAAATTCTTTAATAAGCAAACATACCCAATGCTTAAAATAATTTGAGAAACCACCTTCTCCACACCTGTCCGCATCTCAGTTCATCCAACCACCAATAAACTCCAATGATAGGAGAGACATTCCCACCCCTCCTGTTCGCAAATTAAAATTAATGATGTGAAGAAAACCTCTTAATTCTTATCTCAATATTTGTCCTTTTGAAAGTAACAATACACTGAAGGAAAAGCCCAAGCCAGGAAAAACTGACAGAACGGTATGGGTTTAGGTACAACGGGGTACTAGGAGGTTTGATGAGCAGCAGGAAAGGTAAGTGACTGTAACAGATGTAAACAGTCTTGAAATCCTACAGTTGGATGTTCAGTTGTATTTGACTGTTATATATGCTTGACAACCCAATTGACAGTTTTGTGATCTTCACTTGATGGATTAAAAGACTATTCTGATGAAGTGAATAGACAGTACTACTCATCTAGATACCCAATTTTAAATTCCTGGCCAGTGAGAGTAAGTCAATAATAATCCTATAGGAATTTAAGGGAAGTGAAACCTCTGTCACTGAAATAAACTTTGGAACTACACCTTAACTGAATATTCCCACTCACCAAAGGTAGTGTAAATACATTTGGACAAATGGAGCGTGTCCTCCAGAGCTAATTTTTTTAGGACAAAGCAGCATTTATTTATTTTTAATTGCAATAACATTGCATTATAACATTACATAGCTTTTGGATGTGCATCATAATATACTTCGAATTCTGTGTAGATTACATCATGTTCACCACTCAAAAACGAATTATAGTCCATCCCCTCACATGTGAGCCTAGTCACCCCTTCTACCCTCCCCCCTTCCCCTATGATAACCACCAATCCAATCTCCATTGCTAGGTGTTTGTCTTCTACTTATGAGTGAGATCATATGGTATTTGACTTTCTCCCTCTGACTTACTTCACTCAGCATAATACCCTTAAGGTCCATCCATATTGTCACAAATGGCCAGATTTCATCATTTCTTATGGCTGAGTGGTAGTCCATTGTGTGTATATACCACATCATCTTTATCCATTCATCCCTTGATGGGCACCGAGGTTGCTTCCAAGTCTTGGTTATTGTGTATAATGCTGCAATGAACATAGGGGTGCAAGTATCTTTATGCCTTTGCTTTTTCAAGTTCTTTGGATAAATACCCAGCAGTGGGATAGCTGGACCATTTGGTAGATCTAGTCTTAAATTTCTGAGGATACTCCATACCAAAGCAGCATTTAATAATGCATCCAATCCAGTTCTTTCTTCTTCTGTCTCTCTTTCTCTCCTTGCCAAGAAAGACTATATTGTAAGAAAATACTGTCCAGCAACCTTAAAATCAGGTTTCATCTTCTGTGTCAAGTAGCATACAACCCTGTAGCTCAAAGAAGTCCCCTAATTTATTTTCATGCCTAATTGCAGCATTTCAGATACATTTCAATACATCCATATCAGCATTTTGATTTAAATTTGCAGTACACATGATGAAATCACTGGAATACAGTTTTATTCTCTCTTCCCTAGCCACCATTACATCTCCTTAGACTTGGAGTTGATGGGAAAATTCCTGGAAGACTATATTTACACATAAACGTATAGATGCTTTGTATCTCTCTGGCCCAAAGAGAAAGCAGAATGGAAGCACAGATGACTGAATATGCCACTGGTGCATGGATGTACTTTCTTTCCATTCTTAATTGGCTAAATGAATTACTCTTTCAACTCTGCTTTCTGACCCCAAAGATGAATTAACCTAACCCTTTGAAACAATTTTATGCATAACTTCTTTATATGGCTTTACATATATTCAAGAAGTAATTATTGTATGACTACTACATTTGATGCCATGTGGTAGGCAGTGATGATGTCAGTCTTGTTCATGGATTACCAAAACCCTAGAGAGAGACAGGATAAACTCCCATCAAGAAAAGTGATGGATTATTTCCAATTCTCCATGAGTAGGATCTGAGAAATGTTGCACCACCCCTGATCTTTTGGACAAGTAGGAGAGCTCATATACAAAAGCTCTCTGCATCTACCAGATGAATCTTTTCAGAGATTTATTCCCCTCCCTTTTCTCCCTGCAACCTATTGAGAATCACATATATTTCACAGCAGACTTCTGTATTTAAAACTAGATCAAGATATTTACCAACTTGGAGCTCATATTATAATATTAAAGAGAGCTGCAAACACATTTTTCTGTCAGCTAACATATATAACAGATATTGGATCATTCTTGATATTTCAAATTTAAATTAACTCCATAACTTATTGACAGTATTATGAATTCTGGCTTAATTCTTATAATACATAACATGAATTAGGCTTTTCTCCTTAACGTTAAAATTTCTCACTAATTTTGATTTTAGCAAAAGGTTCAAACGGCAAAAAACTGGTTGATGTGTGTATGTACCCATTTGTAGTCACACATACATTGACTTTGAAATTTGTGCTTCATTTAAAATAGTACCAATTATAACATCCTTTTAAAATACAGCACATTCTAAATACTGGTGGATCACTTGCTTTAAGAAAAAATAATAATCTGTGTTGATAGTGAATTGAGCAAAATTTCTTCAGTAATAAGATGCTATGTAAATGATTCCCTTTTGTCTGGAAACTCCTCAAATGTTGCCAGAGGCTATATCAAAGTCACATTTAAGTCTTAAATATCTTCGATGCCTTGATTGAGATTCCCACTGTAATAGTCCAACTACTCACCCTTAGTCAATAAAAACATTCATTTTATCACTTAATGTCCCCATGCTAATTCAATTATGTTTCTTATTTCAGTCTACATTTTATATATAAAGTGCTACTTTAGCATCCATACAGTTGAACTCTCTCTTGAATCTTTCTAGCAAGTAATTCTTCATAAAATATAACAATTTGCTCTATTTTTGCATTGATTACATGGAGCTTCCATAATTTCTTAAATTTTCCAAGACAGCAGAAAAGCCAAGAACTTTTGACATATTTGTTCATCTCAGTTTTTATCAATGGTCAAGAAAAAAATAGGGGAAAAATTATTTCTATGGAGTTAAGTCTACTTCTTTGGGTACCTATTACAACAAAGTCTAGATAATGGATGGATTAAAGGTGCCTTCTTCCACAGATAAGGCAAAAGCAGCACTTACAGATTGTTCCCCATCATCTTTGTAACAAGTATACAAAGTATACAACCCAAATGCAGAGGTCACTGCTACTATATTTGCAGGAGCAATAACCGTTAACAAGTAGGCTTTGTGAGTGCCCTCACATCAAGGCATGCCTGAGATATAAAAGGTTGGGTGGCTGGTGCAATTGGAGAAAGTAAGCTGCACAGCACAGACTTTGAAATAAGGCTGATTGGGTTCAAATTTCAGATCTGCTATCATATCAGGGGCAACCCTCACCATCCTAGGTCTCAGTTCCCTTATCTGTAAAATGGGGATCCTACCACTTATTTCATTAAAGTAGCTGAAGGGATTAAAGAAAATTGGATTACCATTATTTTTACTACTGCACATCAGTCATAAATTTCAGGAAACAATACAGAACCAATCCAAGCCTCTGTTATAATTTAATTAAAGACTTTATACACTAGTTAGCATAGATGCAATTTTGTTTTGTTTTGTTTAGAGCCAAGGAACTTTTCCTTTAAAAAAGGTAGTTTTTGTACAGGAATGGTCACAGCTGTTAGGTCCACTTACACCATATCTCCTTGTGCTGTCTTTACCTTGTAAGACATCATATTGTGTCCAGTGGAAAATTTTGTTGGATCCATTCCAATTATATGAGGTCCATTTCACTGGAAAAGTGGCCACCACTTTCGTTCAGAGTCTAAGGTGAAGGACTACCAATGGCTTCTTCGAAAGGGAGCATTGGCTGCTGGAACTGGCTGTGTTCATTTACTTTAAAATGACTTAACCCTGCCCCATTCCAAACTTGTATTTTATTAAGTTTCCTTTGGTCTTTTCCTTCCCTTTTTACTTCTTCAGAAATCCAAGAGGGTCTAAAGGGAAATTTCTCAGATCTATTTTTTTTTCCCTCTGAAAAATTCAGACGCTGTGTTTATAATCAATGACCCGAATCCAAGATAATCACATTTGCTTTTCATAATCAGAATCTCAAAAAGCTGCTCTGCTTTTTCAACTTATTTCTTTATAAAATATTAGACTTGTCTTACAACAAAGAAATATGTGATTTTTGTATAGAATTTGTTAAATTATTTTATGGTGAAATGGATTGATTTATATTATTTGTAATAAACTCTTCACCATTATTGAAAATGTCTAGTTATCTAGCTGAAACCTGTAGTGATGGGCCCAAAAAATTATAGGGGCCAAGGAGAAAGACATTTCAAAATTAAATCAGGAAATCTTCAGTACCCCTAACTTACCAGACACCACAACCACCATCTCTCAGTTTGCTGAATGGTCAACAATAGGATGCCAGAGTTCAGTATGGGAGTAAAGTTTGCTCATTTCCACATACTCCTATAACTTCAAGGATTGCTGGAGCTTAGACAGGGTTTTTGGGAGAACAGCCAGGAGAGCAGAAGAGCTGTCAAGTCCAGAGGCCATTTAAAGCAAAATCCAAACTTCTACGCTAGACAGGGATAAACGGGGAGTAAGTGTAGTTATATTTGTCAAATAACAGTTGCAAGTCTTAATAATATGCTTAACATAATGTGCAAGGGAAGGACACTTTAAAGGACAAAAGCTAGCACCAGTTTTCTAATAATCGTAGACTAAGAGCTCTATTTACACCGTAACCTTGAAATTAAACGTTGGGGTGCCCTAGAGCTCAAAGCTAGGATTTAGCTGTAAATACCTCTCTTTAACCAGCTTATCAGAAGAAAAAAGTCAGTCTGTGAGCATATTCACCAGGAGAATGATCAGATAGCTCAGAAATTCCATCATCCATATTACCTAACAGATTAATATAGTAACACCGTGTTGGGTACAGAAATAACTAATTTCATGCCAACAAGACACGAGAGCTCAACAGTGCCAGGTAAGTTCTAGTTCAAAACAAAGCTCTACTGGCTCACCATGTTGCTCACTTCAGGACAGAAGGTGCTTACCCATACACACAGCCATCTCTGTTCACGGCAAACCCAACAGACTTGAGGCAAAACATCTCCTTCCAAACCACCCCTGGTAGCTGGATAAAATGGAAAACACTTCCAAAGCTAAATTCAAATAATCATTCCTCGATAATGCTATTGTTTTAACTAAATGGAATTTTCAGTATTCTTGAAAAAACCATTTAGATAAAATATTTGCCTACAAAACTGTGCTTTTCAAGGGTTATTTTGATGTAAAATTGAGTGTTTAAGGATGGAAATTCCCTCAAGCACTCTGAAATGATAGTGCAGTTGACAGTGTCAAAGCCATGCTGAGATCAAGGGAAATGGGAATGGAAGCAGTAGCAACTGCATTCCTAAAGAGGCCAGTTAACCCTCTGTGCTAGGAGGGAAACTGGAACAGGAGAATCTCATCCACCGCCCCCTCCCCCGAAAAAAGTTCAAGTGTCCATCCTAAACCAAAAGAAGAAAATCAGCCAAAAATTCCTAAAAGACTTTGATGTCTAGGAAAAAATTCACTTGTCAGCTTCCATACAGTCAGTTTGCATTTTATGGGCAGAAGAATGCAATTTAACATTATCGATGAATTGTCAAAAGAAGGGATTTCCCCTCATTTTCAGACCTAAAGCAAATTCCGCTTAGGTATGTAAGTTCTAGGCCCTCAAAAGCAACTTCCTTTGTTCATTTTTCTACTTGAAATTATTCTTATACATTTCTGTAATGATCTGTAACCCCATTACCTAACATACTACTTGATTCCCATAGTTTTTGAAGTTCTACTTCAACCCAATGAACTTTCCTAAATTCACTAGAACCTCAAACTCAGAATTTCCATAACTTCTCCCTTCTTTTGAACATAATATTATGTCACCAAGAAGGAGTTTTAAAGCTGGGAAGCCTCTAGGAGAAAACCACATAGGACAGGAACTATATTCTTGCAAAAGTTTCCACTTCTCTATTATTTGCATAGAAAATGCTCAGCCCTCATTACCTTCTCTACAAACTGCGGACATTTTCACAACAGGTATAATATTATTTTATATTATTTATTATAATGGGCATAAAGTTTTTACTACTTACAATTAATTATTTTATTATTGGTCATTCACAGTTAGACATTCATTAGATAACAATCACTATAGTTTAGATGTCAAGTTATGATAGCTGGCTTAACCAAGGCCTTTTTAAGCACTTGTAACTATGGCCAGGACATTGCCAAATTCCGACTGGTCCTAAAGACTTGGTAATGCACATTTACAAAGGGGTAGACTTTGCTAATCTCTTCTACGCAAAATATTTTATCGCATTTTATATATACCTAAATCCTTTCATAGCTAGCAAGTTTGCCCTAAGATAGAGCCACCCTTGTGTGTTTAGGATGTACGTGTGTACATATTTGCCTTCATCACAAAAGCTTTTTTTTTTTTAAGACTGGCACCTGAGCTAACAACTGTTGCCAATCTTCATCTTTTTTTTCCTGCTTTTTTTCCCCAAATCCCACCAGTATATAGTTGCATATTTTAGTTGTGGGTCTTCTAGTTGTGGAATGTGGGATGCTGCCTCAGCGTTGCCTGATGAGTCGTGCCATGTCCATGGTCCAGGATCCCAACCGACGAAACCCTGGGCCACAGAAGCAGAGCACGCAAACTTAACCAGGTGGCCATCCCACAAAAGATTCTTAATCCTGATGCTCATGATTTACTTTATTATATACATTTTTTGGTTTATTGCTATGTAGCTCTGTTATCATGCAAATGCATGATGATAATATGAGTAATGCTGGAGTGAGGATTTTTATGATACCACACAGAATACAGATAGGAGTTTACATCTTACTTCATAAAACATACATGAAAACTGGTCCTTTCGGAGCGATGGGGAATCAGAATTTGCCACCCCAAAATGTGTCTCTTGGGTTTGACAAAAGACTCTGAAAGAACCTTTGACCTTCCCTCTAACTGCCTAAAAGAATTTAGATAAAAGGCCTGTTCCAGGAAGGAGCTAATACCATAACTATGGTGTAATATAAACTAGGTGTGATACACAGGGAGGAACCTAACGAGGGCCTTTTAACCAAAGTCCTCTCAATCTATCATTGTCTTTGAAAGGCATGGTCAACATTGGTTTATCAAACATCTGCTTGTCCATCTCCATGTAAATTGCCTTCCTCCTTTGTAAAGGCCCACATACTACCCCCAATATCCTTCTTTGTCCTTAGCTGAAGATAGTACTTAAGGTAGTGACTTCCGCCATTTTGGCAAGTTACTCAGTTTTCCTGGGTTTCTCCCATGCAGACATGTTTTAAGCTTGTTTGATTTTCTCCTGTTATTCTGTCTCACGTCAATTTAATTCTTAGACCAGCCAGAACCAGGAGGGCAGAGAAACAGTTCTTCCTCTCCTGCAGCGCCATATGTTATTTAGCTAGTGAGAAAATGATGATCAATCCTTTCTATCTTACGCATTTATAGACCAACTAAGAGTAATAATGCACTAGAGACCAAGTTTTTGCTCTACAACTTATTAGTTCTACAATTTGGACAAATATTTATTAAAGACAATTTCTCATTTGTAAAACACCTCTTTCACAGGGTTCAAGTGAGAATTAAACAGAAAAACCAACAAATACCTAATAAAATGCCTGCAGCAAAGTAGTTACCCCTAAACATTAGTTATTTCCCTGTCCTCATTTGCTTCTAATGCCACTGTCATCTGGCTTTTAACACTGACACTTCAGTGAAACTGCCCTAATTAAGTTATCCAACCATCTTACTTGTCACTTTTCAGACTTCTGTGGCATAAAACCATCACTCTGAATTCTCCTTTCCTTCATGGCCACGTTTCCTTGGCCTCTGAGGTTCTTCTCTCTCAAACTTGAATTGCTTAAATTGCTGCCTGGCTTCCCGTCATCTCATCATCCTTAATGCTGGTATTTCTTGAGGGTTCCATTTGTGCCCCATCTTCCTATGGCACATGGCCTCTTGATGATTTCAACCACCGACCTTGGATTCCATCTCTAACCTCCCTCCTGAGGCCCAGACCAAAACATTTGATCTCTTCCTATGAGTCCATAGGAAACTCAAATATCAAAATCATCCCCTCTCATGCCTCACTACCCTTGCCTCTCTAAACTTATTTCTTCTAAGTATATTTTTTATCATTATTATTATTATGAGTATCAGATGATGAAAAGGAACTGCAAATTTATAGTTTTCTTTAAAAATTTCAGGTATCTAGTTACAGAGAGACAGATACACAAACTCTCAAATTTACCACATATATTAAATACATGTAAAACTAACAAGAGGTTCAACTTCAGTCTTTTTTAATTTGAGGGAATGCATAAATATCTGTTTAACTCCTGGAAAACAATTAGCTAGACCACTTAGAAATCAGATGAACACACGGCTGGGTACAACTGGTGTCTCAATTTGAGAGGTTGCTGGAGAACCTGGAGAAGGTCAAAAGAGGTTATTTAAGCCAAATGTTTAAAGGACCATCAATAGATCTATAAAAAAGCTAATATTTGGAATAGTCTAGAAGACAAAGTGGCCTAATCACACATTGATGATCTAAATAGTCTTCAACACATAAAATATTATTACAAAAGAGACTGAAAACTAGTTTTTTCTTGAGGGAAAAAGTACATTTTCACTGAAAACTCCCTTGGAACTTGGTATTGAGACTTGCTCCAAGGAGGCTCTGAGGAGTAAAGAGGACCACAGGGAGGTTGAATATGGGGGATTTGGGCCAGATAATAAAGCTCATCGTAACAGCGAGCACAGATTGACCCCGCTACGGTTCTAACTTCTCTGGACATCTTTAAGAGCAGAATGAATGCCCATGTGCTGGGAAGGCTTTAGCCGTCCTTTCTCAAGGTGAAAGGCTGCACTGGAAGAATTTCTCAAGGTTTCTTACAATACAAGTTTCAAATTGTCAGAGATGTTTCCTCTATAAGAATTTCAAGAAAGGAGAGATGCTATATAAAGAGTGGATGTGCAGAATTAGGTTTATTGACATTGAGGTTTGATTTCCACATTTAGAATGCTAGAAAATGAAGAAATTGAACAATAAATACAATGCAAGCAAAATTTGACATCAATTCAAAATTTTTTTCTAAATTTACCAGGAAGCCAATTCTTGCTAAAAGTGTAAGACAGTAATTTCCCCCTTTCACTTGTTATAAAATTCTTTTTACTTTTTTTTGTGCAAATGGTATAACAATTCCAAAAGACACAATTGATTACAAAATACAAATGGAGATACTGCCACAAAGAGTAACTGATTTCAAAGCAATCTCAGATGCAATAGAAATACCAATGACTTTTAAGCCCACATCATGCTTAATTTATTTTACTTATTGTTAATTTATGCATTATGTAATTATTTAACATCAAGAGAAAGGAAAAATAATCTTGCAAATCAAAGAGTATTCCTCTTCCCTTTCATTCACTTTCTCAACATCTTCACTTCCACTGACAAGGTCTCCATTGTTCTAAGGATAGCTTATGTCTGCTGAGATGGTGTGTGGCTCTAAGTGGGTAAAGGAGACTAAATAAGGGAGCATCTTATTAACTTATTTTACAAAGACTTCAAAGGGCAATCAACTGAAAAAAATTTCACTTAAAAAGGTAAAACAGATCGTTCTCTATTGTCTGTTACATCCTTAAATAAGCAATTGACCATTAAAGAAATTTCACGAAATGAACACTTTCATTACCTTTTTATCAATCATAATTGCTATACCAGAAAAAATGTAACACATAGAAAGTACTTAGCAAACAGTAGCACTTCTGTGTCAAGTGTGGAAAAAAACATCTTAAATTAAAAGTGACAAAAGCACATGTTACACAATATTAGGAAGCCATGATAAAGACAGATGGTGTGATCTGTTACTTAACCATGAAACCGTGAATAAAATATATCAGTCTTAGTTCAAGGAGTTTAAAAAATCCATCAATTTTACCTTTAAAGTATCTTTGAAAATTATGATTGCATATTCTCCTATTTCGCAAATTAGTCATTCATATATTATTATATCAAGCTAAGTAACTAAGACCCTTGCTTTTCAAGGATAACTAGTTCTTCTGGACATATGATTCTATGCACACACCCAGTTCCAGACCTAAACATGCCCGCTACACCCCAAAATTTGCTGGTTATATACTATTGCCATGACTGTGTTGGATTTCAAAACTACCACAATTGGGAAAAACAAAATGGACTAAAATCATTAGGGCACTTTTAAATTGTGTGTGGAAGATCAAATATTAATATACTTGGCAACTGAAACAGGCTTCTCTAGTAACACACATTTCTTCAACAAGCTCATTACCAAGCTCAGTGAGTATAAAAATAAACAGAGGCTATAGGTCCTGGCTCCTGCTTCCTGCTGTGGTGCTTTTCTCCAGGCTAAAAAGACTTGAGAAAAATCCTATGGAATATTCCTAAAGGGATTGGGATTATTTGGAATAAGGCTGAAGGTGATTTATAAGGAGATTGTCAGTATATGGGAAGAGCATATGGAGGATGATGGCTAACCATTTTCCAATTTTAATGAGAACACACATGAAGAAGGCTTTTCTGACATGGTATTTCATAAAAGATGTGAGTATGACCAACTTTTCTGGTTGAGAAAGGCATTCTGTCTGGAAGTAATTAACACCACAGACAAGAATTACATTGCCTTACAGACACATCTTTCAGAAGTGGCATAGTTTATTCAATTGATTCATTCATTTCATATATTTATTGAGGATCCAATATCAGCCAGGTACCAGTTTAGCTGTGTAAATATAGTGATTAGAAACTCACATACTCAAAAAAAAGGCAACCTACTGAATGGAAGAAGATATTTACAGATGATATATATGATAAGGAGTTAATATTTAAAATATATAAAGAACTCACACAACTCTATATCAAAAAAACAAACAATCCAATTAAAAAATGAGCAGAGGACCTGAACAGACATTTTTCCAAAGAAGACATACAGATGGCCAACAGGCACATGTAAAGATGCTCAACATCACTAATCATCAGGGAAATGCAAATCAAAACCACAATAAGATGCCACTTCACACCTGTCAGAATGACTATTATCAAAAAGACAACAAATAACAAGTGTTGGAGAGGATATGGAGAAAAGGAAACCCTTGTAGGCTGCTGGTGGGAATGGAAACTGGTGCAGCCACTACGGAAAACAGTATGGAAGTTCCTCAAAAAATTAAAAATAGTACTACCACATGACCCAGCAATTCCACTTCTGGGTGTTTATCAGAAGAAAATAAAAACACTAATTAGAAACGATATATGCAGCCACTGTTCATTGCAGCATTATCTACAATAGCCAAGATATGGAATCAACCTAAGTGTCCACCCATAGATGAATGGATAAAGATGTGGTATACATACACAGTGGAATATTCCTCAGCCATAAAAAAGAACAAAATCTTGCCATTGGCAATAACATAGATGGACCTAGAGAGTATTACACTAAGTGAAATAAGTCAGGTGGAGAAAGACAAATACCTTATGATTTCACTTATACGTGAAATCTAAAAAACAAAACACAAGAACAAACGAAACAGAAACAAACTCATAGATACAAAGAACAAACTGTTAGTTGTCACAGGGGAGAGAGGTGGGAGGACGGACGAAATGGGTGAAGGTGAATAAGAGGTACCAACTTCCAGTTATAAAATAAATAAGTTACAGAGATATAACGTACAGCATATGGAGTACAGTCAATAATATTACAGTAACTTTGTATGGTAACAGATAGTGACTAGGCTTATTGTGGAGATCATTTTCTAATGTATATAAATGTCAAATCACTATGCTGTACCCCTGAAACTAATATAATAGTGTATATCAATTATACTTCAGTAAAAACAAGAAACTCATTCACAGAGTACAGAATCTGATGAAAATTTTTTAAAAATGTAAATGTTACTCCACCTCCCCACTACTTAAAAGAAAATATAGCACAAAAATCATAATTCCAAATAATTTTCTTTGAAGTATCTCATTCTGCTGAAATACTATTTTTAATCATAAAATGGATATATTTATAAAATAATGTTTCCAACTCATTCATAACCCCTTATTTAAGCAATATTTAATACAACAAAATTCTAATGTAAGTGTGGAAAAATCTCTTGAGGTTTCCTCTAATGGGCTTTAACTTGTATTGTTAACTGAGAAACAAAAAATTATTTATCCACATAGATCCCATATCCATTTCTTGGTAGACAGATGCAATATACATTTTTTAAAAGTACATACCACCAATTTGATTAATTATCCTTCCCTTTTTTTCTTCTGCTCATTCTTCAATTGTTTTAGTTGCTGTCTCCAACATTCCACCAAAAAAGAGCACCACTGGGATTTAAGTGAGATTTTTCAGTTCACTAATTTTTATGTTTGGTTTTTTTTTAACACCCTAATCACTCCAAAATTTTATTACTGACATTAAACCACTACCACTTTGTATATTTCTCAGAGATGTGAAAAAGCAAAATTTTACCTATTTCTCTGCTACCAACAAGTGTAGAGCCCCATTTTAATTACTGAGTGACACAGGTGCTTGCTAGATATTTCCTAGTCTGGGAAGAAGTTTATAAATCTAAGCATCTCTTCATGGTGATTTTCAGGGACACAAATTGTCTATTTATTGTTTTAAGGATTTGCATCAAGTGAATCCATCATGGAGGGAGGGGAAGGAGACGTATTTTCGTGGATCCAGAAAACTGTGTATATTTATGGGCTAAGGATTTAGGAAGATGAGCCACATCCTCAATAATAAAGCCCTAGAATTTTCCATCTACTTCTCTGAATGGTGTAAAGAACAAGAGACCAAAACAATGAGAACTCAAGAAGCCTTCTAACTTCTTCACGTTTCGTGGTCAGTACCTGCTATGTTTCTAAGACAGTTACCTGACCAAACCTGTAAACCACAAAGAGTATAAACCTCTTTCCGTAAAGGGGCAGGGGAAACTACTGTTCTTTCTGCAGCATAGCTCGTTTGGAGGAAGAATCCCAAGGTAATGTAAGCAGCAGAGGCTACCCAGAGGAGGGGAAGCAGAGCCAAGGGACTGAGCAAAGGGGGGACTGCGATCACTGGTTAATGATGGGATCTGAGAAGGCATTTGGCCATGGGCAAAACAAAGGCCCATGGAGGGAGGATTCCCTAACCCACAGAGCAAGAGATTTCTATTTCCCAGATGATGTCTCCTTTCATTAATGAATACACAATATATTTTTTGAACAACAACAAAATCCTAACGACAGTTGTATTCTTAAATCACTGTACGTCTAGCACTTGACATATTTAACAAGCACACTATTTTGATGTGGACACTAGTGTACAACATTTGTAAACACTGTCAGAGAATTTTTAATAAAACTTGACCTGCATGGCCCAACCAGATTGATAAAATTCTTAAATTCCTGTTTTCCCACATTAAGGATACAAGAGACTCACCCAAGTGAGTAAGAATATGACCATTAATAAACCCTAAAAAGGGTGTCACTTTATAAAATCACAATAAATGATAAAAGTACTACAACAAAATGTTAGGAAACTGAATCCATCAGCGTATAAAACAGAGAAATCTCACAACCAAATTGGTTTTATGCCAGAAATACAATACTAGAAAAATCTTTAAATGTAATTTACCACATTAATAGATTAAAGGTGAAAAATCAGAAGATATCATCAATACATACAGAAAAACCACTGGAGCTAATTCCAGACAAATTCCTAACAAACAGAACAGTTCTTACCACACTCAAAATGAAAAGAGACTTCCTTCACCAAATGAAAGCTATCCATGAAAAAAACTACAGCAACTCTTGGTGGTTAAATATCAGAAGAATCACATTTAAAATCAGAAACAAGGAAAGCAAAAATCAAACTGTGATTCACGGAAGATGGGATGTTAATACAGGAAATCTCAAAGAACCTGCTCAAAATTATTTATTTAGAGTTAAAAATTCAACAGGGAACAATAAACAACAAAAAAATCAGGCTCTCTCAGTAGGGGACGGGATCAGGGGAAGTCCAGGCGGCTTCAATGGTACTGCTAAGGATTTAGCCCTTTCAGTTGGGTGGTGGAGTCAGAGGGGTGTATTTTATTATGTCTCATTGCTTACATGTGTTACAAGTATTTTTTGTAACCAACAAGTATTTCACAAATTTAAATCATTTAAACCACATGATTATGTACATGTCCCCAACCAGGAGTTTCTCCAGGGTTGGGAACAAGTCTCATCTTTAGTGATAAGTGGAGTCTGCTCAGTATATGCTTGTTGAACTCTGGCACAACACTGAGTGTAAGAGGAGCTGGCCAAGTGGAGCAAGGGGATGAGCTGTCAATCCTTACAGCCACTCTTCCTTCTGTCTGGAGCACTCTGCCACCCTTCCCTCTCTACCATCCCACCATCCAAACCCTTTCATCCTGGCCCAGCACTTCCCATCCATCATTTGTCCAAGTCGATAATTCTTGCTCTGAGAAAACCCTTCTGTGGTCAGCACTCTCTCCTCCTCTCCAAATCAGGCACTACTACTGCTCTGCACTCCTACCACCCCCTGACTCTCCAGCACAGCAATAATCCTCTATCTTCCACCAGCTCAACGAGTCTCAAAGCATGTTTCTCAATCTACAAGCGTCATCAGAGTGTTTGATAAAATAGAGATTCCGACCACCACCACCTTCCTACCTCTCTACCTGCCCAATACACAGCTAATGGAAACCATCTCAGTGTAACATCTGAGGATCTACATTTCCAAGAAATTTTTAAGCACAAAGCTATGAGACCACTGCTAGACTGAACTTAGAGAACAGGAGCAGCATCCGTGTTGCTCTGTGTTAGCCTTTGTCTGGGAGGTAGCAGACACTCAACTATCTGTCACACGAATTTAAGAACACGTGCAGTTTACAATTAATGTTTAGTCTTTTTTGTCCTCTACTGTCACTTGCAAGTAGATAAGGGGTGGCTGATATCAAATATTTAAGGAAAAATATTAGGGAAATTATAAAACTGAAAAGTTTCCATTAATTTTTAACTGTTAACAGTTGACCATCAATGGAAGACTATAGTTTAAAAACTGGCATGCTAAAGGACTCTTAAATCTGCCAGTAAACTTCTCGTGGAATATCTACAGCCCATGCATACAGCTGAAAGCTAAATGTTGACTCTTCTCGTGACCTTTATCTTTTTCTAAGTCACTAGCAATCCAGTTGCCATTTGGGTGCAGTGCCCTTACAAAGCATGTTGCCCAAATTAGTGATAGCCTGAATGGATAATGTTACCCCAAAAATCCCTTATGCTCTTTAACATATTTTCTTGATGAAAAGTAACTAAATTACCCATCTAATAACATTACTGTTTTTTCTTTAATTAAGTAGTCTGTGATCATCTTTCCCAATGGCTATTGTTTAAGAATTTATATTTCTTTCTTGTAAATCTACTCCTAGTTTTTGCCATAATAGTCCCATAAATATTTTATATTCTGGGTTTGAACATGTTCAAGGCCTTTAATTTACGAAACAAAACAACTGAACTGTTTCACGGACATTTGTCTTTCTCCATTTAAGGAAAAATGCACTGGGAACCTCTGAAATGATTTCAATGAAATAGTCAATTCTCTACGAATTTCAGAGGTGAGTACCATTCTCAGTTAAAAATTCTGCCTTTTCTCACAGATTAGTGACACTTTGACCTCTCTATCAGCCATTTTTGCTTCTAAATCCTTAATACTTCTGTATTTAATAGAATTTTGAGGGGAAAACATTCTCATATTTTCTTATGTAATTTTGTCTGAGTAATTCTGAGAAATCGCTCTCATTATTTCCTTGATACTTGCATTTCCTAATTCTGTTTCCTGAAAATAAATTTCACTTTTCCATATGCCTTTATAATTAAGAGTTAAATCAAATTCCAAATTTCCTTCAAGTTCTCATAAAAATTATTGGTTGTGCTGGCTGCATGGTGTGGGGGTTGAGTTCGCATGCTCCACTTCAGTGATGCAGGGTTTGCTGGTTCTGATTCTGCATGCAGATCTACACACTGCTCATCAGGCCATGCTGTGGTGGCACCCCTCACAGAGGAACTAGAAGGACTTACAACTAGGATATACAACTATGTACTGGGGCTTTGGGGAGGAAAAAAGAAAAGAGGAAGATTGGCAACAGATGCTAGCTCATGGCCAATCTTCCTCAAAAAAAACCTGTTAATAAACTGAATTCATTAATTAATCCATTAATTAGTTTCACTCACTCATAATTCTTTATGTACTCATTAAGTGTTCATTATATGCCAAGCACAGGACTGGGCACTGGGAAATGAACGAAGAAGATAAAGTCATTTCTCTCAAGAAGCTAGTATTTTAGTGGAAGAAACCATATATTCCTTTTTCTCCATCCTTGAAGTATATCTCCCTTCTTTCCTCTTCATCCTGTCAATGTAGGGTAGTTCTTTAGCTTCTTGAACTAATTCTATTCCAAATTTACTTTCAATTGCTTTTATTCCTACTGGCTTCCTAAGGCACTTTCCCTGCCAGGGGCCTTGAAGAGCCATCATGAGACTTCACACTTCTTTATGTTATGTAACTCATCACTGCCCTTTTCTTCTTGTAACATCTCTTCCTTTCCAAAATTAATTACTATGCGTAAACACCTTTCTTGTTCCACACTGTATTATAAAATCTGCTTAGAAGACAGTGTCCTGCCCTCTTATTTAAATATGCTGCCTTGGAATATTCTCATTTTATCAATGTTCTCTGCTGCGTTAAGGTTTCCTTCAATCATTAGTCTTGAGAGAGCTTCTATTTTTGTTGAGGATATAGACCCTCGTCAAGCTCACGTTTCTCTATAATTTTTTACCCATTAATATACCTCTTTCAGATCTTATTTCTTAGTAGTAGTAATAATTATAACAGTAGGGAGCATTTACCACATACCAAGTATTGTGGGAAGTGCTTTGCTCTATATGATACTGAATTCAATCTTTGCAACTGTTTAGAGGTAAATATTATCATCCCCATTTTACACAGGAGGAAACTGAAGCACAGAGCAATGATGTTACTTCCTCAAGTTTCCTCAGCTTGTTAAAGGTAGAGCCAGGAGTTGGACCCAAGTGGTCTGGCATCCGAGTCTATGCCTTCCCCCATCCATTCATTATGGTCTCCTGCCTCTAAAACATAGGAGAGGTACCCTTTCTTATTCCAGGTACCACAAGAAAATCTTTTAGTGCCCAACATCTACCCTGATGGTATTAGAAAAACAAAAGGTTTCAGTCAATAGTCTAGTTTCCTAAAGAAATATCATTTCTCCCCTATAGAACTTCACAGGAAACACTGCCAGCCTTATGGGTTTCAGCATATTAATACTAATTGATTCTCTTCTTAAGGCTGCCAAAAAAGAAACCCAGCAGCAGAACGTACTTCCAGCTATTAATCTTCCTCTCTCCTTTAGCTTGTATTTATTTTAACTGTTTAAGCTTAGTATTATTTCTCCAGCATTACTTGATTTTTCCTTGAATTCCCCGAACTCTCCATTACTTCAGTCAATGCCCCAAATGTGTCCAGTGATTATCTACAGTAACTGCTAAAAGACTCCATCACTGACCATTTACAGAACTATTTCTGACAGCCCTTTACAGTCTAAATAAAAGGATAAGAAGTATATCCTCGTCCTGTGCAGGGGTGACAGCCCAGCCAGGATTTCAGGTTTTCTATAAATACCTTCTCAAAAATAAACAACTAATACTCTCAAAGTGCTAATTAGTAAAAGCATCGCTTTATTTTCTTTAGCTTCTACATAACTGAAAACAAATCTTTCATTCCAGTGACTTCATAATCAAGAGTTCCACAAAAATCTGTATGTGATGTCCTACTTCTTCAGGGAGACATTTCTCTATGGTAAATAGCCCCTTAAATTGTTTTATTTTGGATCTCTTTCCCCTCAGTCTTTGTTGCTCCTGCTGAAACTTAACCATCTCAATCTCCTTAATAACTGTAGGGTATTTCAGACCTGCCAAGCTTTGTGGTAAGGGTGAAACCTGTAGGCAATTAAACATCTGTGTTCCTTCCCAGTGCAGAGAAAAGTAAGGTTAAAATAGTTTCTACCCATGAGTAGCCTAAGATCAGGCTGAGAACTGTAAGGACCACAAATTCCTTATAACACTTGCCCAACATTACTGATAATAGCATTATTAGAGTCAAAACGCAAAACTCTCACTTTACTGACCTATGTTTTGCAAAGTATAGATTAAAAGTGAAAGGCTTTTAAACTGAGTAGGAAATAGCAATGTCATTGATTCCCAGGGTGATGTCTCATCCCAGACATTACTAGCCTCCTTTTTGTTAGTTATTCAAATTAGATTTGATAAGCCTATCTAAAGTTTCCCTCTTCTAGGAAAAGGTGATGGTGGTGTAAATTTCTCACTTTTACTGAAGAAATGCTGAAACTTTTCATTCCACGTTGCCACAATGCACCTTAGCAATACCACCATGAATTCAAACTGCAGCGGTTGCTATAAGGCAAACAGGATGAAAATGTACAATAGTATGTCTGGTCCAAAAGCATAAGTGCCTTTCTTTACAGCTTGTGCTGTATCTATGCAAACATTTATACAAACAAAATCATCGCAGCTCAATACAAACCACTACTATTTATATTCGAAGAAAAATTCCACGTGCTCATTTTCTCTCTGTATTAATACTAATACATTAATGTTGTAATATCACCCATGCATATGGAAATCTTCCTTACAAAAGTAAAATACACTGTTTTAAGGCACACATAGAAAGTGATATGTATTTCAAAGATAAACTTCTAATCTTCAATGGAACAAAGTGATGGCTCCTCTACCTCTAATAGGGGTGATAGAATTTCCACATTAAGTATAATCAAGTCCGTGGAACCCATTTTTATCTCGCTCTTGGTTTTCTCCAGTGTACCAGTTTCTCCACAATTGAGCATTCAAGCCTTGGTAATTTTTCAATTCATGCCCTTTTCTTTTTCATACCCCACTTTGTATGTGGCCTTCTATTATCATCCCTATTTCCACAGTATCTGACATGATTCTCTCAGAACAGGCACGTATTTTTCTTTATAAAAGGTTACGGCAGAGAAGGGGGGGCATTTATGTTCCCTGACATCTCAGTTTATTAGCAGTTCCAATTGCTAAAAAGGGAAAAAGGTGTCCTTTTAAATGAATTTGGCCCTCACTCATTTAACAAGAACTTCACAAGCACCTGCTATGGGCAGGATACCTTCCTAGGTGTTGGGAATTCACAGGCAAATTGGATAAGAGTATTGTCTTCAAGGAGCAATCAGGCTAGTGAGGGCGTCAGACTTGTAACAAAATATGGTGTCATGAGTACTCTATCAGAGGTGTGCATAAATATTATGGATACCCTGCAGAGAAAACAACTAATTCTGTTTGCTAAAAATTGGATGCCTTATCTAGAAAACACAGAAACTTGATCTTCAAGTATGAAGGTGAAAACTATAAGGACAGTCCCAGAAGAGGAAACAGCATATGAAAGGGCAAGGAATTGTAAAGAGCATGATGTGTCCTGGACACGGTGAGTCATTTGTTGTGATTTTGGATCATGGTTCAGAGGACAGACTGTTAAGAGATGAGGACAAAGAGGTGGATTGGACCAATGGGAAAAGAGAGAGTGACTCAAACATTCTGAATAGTGTAGCGGCTAGTCAACCTATATTTCTGAAAGATGATTTTGGCACTAATTATCACTGGGCTGGAGGGAGAAAAGAATGAACACAGAGAATTGAGATGTATGTGTGAGTTAAAAATAGAGAAAATAAAAGAATAAAAAGAGTGCTAAGGTGTTCTGCTACTAGTGGGTCCTAAAATAGCTAATGAAACCATGCTCCCCTTTCACAGCAATCTTAGGTGTAGTTTTAGCTCTAGTTTTGTGGTTCATAAACCAATGCCTCTCAAACTTAATATGCTTAGGAATCATCTGGGGATCTTGTCAAAAGGCATATTCTTATTCAGTATATAGGGAGAGAGGTGACTTGAAATTCTTTCTTTCCTTTTTTTTTTTTTTGGCTTAGGAAGATTAGCCCTGAGCTAACACCTGTGCTAATCTTCCTCCACTTTATATGTGGGTTGCCACCACAATATGGCTTATGAGTGATATAAGACCACACCCAGGATCCAAATCCATGAACCCAGACTGCCGAAGCACTCTGAAATTAACCACTACACCACAGAGGCAGCCCCATGAAAATTCTACATTTCTAACAAGCTTCCAGGTGATGCCAATGCTACTGGTCCATGGACCACACTTTGAGTAGCAATGCCATAATGAGTCATTAAGATTGCTGACTTTTTTCAAGAATGACTTCACAATGAAAATTGAATGCTTGAACACCACTCTTGATTGTATGGGTACAAGGAAGCATATATTTGTCTTCCAATATCCCTTAAGAAGTGATCTGAAACAGTTGCTACAAATTTGCAGCAAATGACAAGAGATTCCAGTCACCTCTCAAAGGAGGGATGGTGCCTTCAATGCTCACAGCATTCACCCTATAGACAAAAGTTGTTAACAGTTGCCATTTAAAATCTCTCATTTATTCCAGTAATCACATCCAAGTTCATTTTCAGATGTATGTGGCCATTTATGACAGAAAGATGAAATATCTGAATGGTGTGTGTTCCTAGCAGAGACGATCTTTAATGACGGCTACTGCAGTAATGCGGTTTTAATGTTAAACTGCTCGGTTACCTCCAGGAATATATGGCATTAAACAGAAGGCTTTCATTTACTTTATCATTTCAGATTTTATATGTTGACCCTCTAACTAGAACACAACCATCTGTAAGGATGATGTCTCGATGCTTCTCTGAAACAGTCAACATCACATACAAGAAATGTAACGTGGGGAGAACGATGTGAACAATATATCTGATTCTGAACGCTTTACTCTCCTTCTAAGCGAGCAACTTCACCTGGATTTCAAGTTTTCCTTTCATCATTTTCCTGGTACACTGTGACACAGATGGTGTGAGGTAGTTTTAGGCACTCCATCTAAAAGCATCAGTTCCCCTTTCATTGACCAATCCATGCTGTTCACACAAAGGAGACACACTGGTGATTTATCTGGTGTAATACAAATCAGAACTAAACAAAAGCAGTTCATTCCAAATCAGGACCTGGGCCTGAGCTGGAGAAACTTCGACATCCCTTGATTCTTGCGAAAGCAATCACCATTTTTCTATCTTGTTTTCCTCCCTCCTCCACTAAAAATAGTAGGGAAAAAATAGTAAAAGAGCTGTGGAAGGGAGAAGTTGTAGGGTAGCAACTATTTCTGTCTTATCATTTGATCTAAACTCCTTCAAGAAGTTAACAGTACTGGGGGAAAGAAATCAAATCACCTTAAATACAGAAAGCAAGACAAAGCTATTCATTTGAACTTGCAAAATTCTGTCCTAACTGAAAATATATTTGCCACATTTTCATATATTTTATTTGCAATCGAACAATTTAAGTAACACTAAATGATACCAACTGCTTGGCTGGAACTTGTGAAGTTTTCCTGCTATATAGCAATACTTTACTAAGATGTTTCAGAACATAAAAAGCAAAATCAATGCCGGGGAAAAAAATGTTCTTTTTGTTCTAGGGTCTGTGTTTGGAAAATATTGCCATGTAGCATTTACGGTAACAGCTGTACGGTTAAACTTTAGGCACAAACTGAGCTGCAGAGGATGTGCTGCATAAATAAAATCCCCATGGCAACTAAATGTGCTACTAGATAACACAGAAAAAAGGATTTATGTGTTTGCTGAGCTGTCTTGCCCTAAAGGAATTCTCCAGGCAAACGCAGGCCACCTGCCACATGTTATATTAAGCTCAGCCTTCTGGACTTATTTTCAAATCCACAGCAAAAAGGTCCAACTACTTTTATTTGAAAGTTTCATTGTTCTTTATTCCCAGCCCCTTCAAAAATAAACAATTCATTTTTCAACTTGCCTGCTATATTTTGCCCTGGATACAAAAGACAATTAATGAATTTGTTTGTGCTCCTAAACATTTTGTTGATCTTACTGAAATGACAAGCATATGCATAACAAAAAGGTTTTTTTATTTTATAGATTTGTAGATTCTGTAAAGTTAAAAAAACCTGAAATATACAACTTGCCTTCTCCAACATAAGGCAGACTCTCTGGAGGAGAAACAGTGGTCGATTGGGAAGTTTCCACGAAGATGGGAGAAAGGGAACACAAGAGCGAGATTAACATTTTCTGTAAATTTAACACGTAAAATATTTAGTTACTTTCTTCCTGAAGGAAAGTGGGGGCTATAAACAGTCAAGGATTTTGTTATAGTGTTGTTAAATCAATTAACTTTAAAAGAAAAAAAGAACATTTTCAAGTAATTAAGTAATTTTCCCACCTCTAATTCCCAGATCTAAAAATACCTGTTGGGGGGCCAGCCTGGTGGCTGAGTGGTTAAGTTCGCGTGCTCCACTTCGGCAGCCCAGGGTTCCGCCAGTTCGGATCCTGGGCATGGACATGGCACCGCTCATCAGGCCACAGTGAGGCAGCATCCCACATGCCTCAACTAGAATATACAACTATGAACTGGGGGGCTTTGGGGAGAAAAAGGAAAAATAAAAAATCTAAAAAAAAACTTGCTACTACTGCATATTTATGTTAATAATTCTGCAATATTATGTAATAATATTAAAGTATTTTTGAATATGTGAAAATAAAATGTGATACATGATCCTTGAACTGGGAGTGAAAACAAAAAGACAAAAATTCACTATGTAGGAGTCTTTCAACATAATTCCTTAGAAGAAAACAGGGAATTGGTGTAGGATACACACCTCCAAATTTGAGGTCTAGATCAACTCTGATAGAAACATTACCCTCAAAGAAATAATGAGTTTTCACCTGTAAATAATCATAACTTTTATCTATTCCTCAACTGTGACTAAATTGTGGAGATATTGAGAGAATAAATTTAGGCTACTTCTGCATTGGTTGATATAAAAGTGAAAGGGGGAAAATGAGTCAAGAGACAAACAAAAATGCCAAGGAAGAATCTGATACTGAATAATCAATTTGTTGCTTTCATTCACTTCTGGTGGCATGTATTGATTAGAACAGAAATTTTTCAGATATTTAATAATATCAATACAAGTATTGATTATGATTCTACTAAATAAAATATGCAAATTTATATTAAATAAGAAGGTTCCAATTTCAATAGGATTTTCTTCGTTCTCTCTCAGAAATCTATGGCCTCTTACAGGTAGATTTCCACATTATCATCTAAGGTATGAGCAACTCTTCAAACAGCTCTTGATTTTTTGGCGAAACACAAATTTGGCTACTCTGCAATACAATCAAATCTAAACACCATAGCACAGTAACTCAAAGAAACACCAGTAACACCAGACTCTGCCTTCCACAGACAATTCTTGCCATCCCATTCAATATAACTTAACAATAGCAAGGCTATTTCTCTGTCCTGATGGCAGATATTTAATAGAAATAGCTAGGGACCCCTCTAGGAGAGGCAGAGTCCTCAGGTATGACTCTCAGTTATCAGTTTCACACAAGTCTAGACGGAGAGCAAGAGCTCTCAAACATTTTCTGACTGTGACCCTCTGAGAGTAGCTCAAAATCCCCTCTGGCCTTGAACTCCCTTTGTTTCCACATTGTACTACAAAAATAATGCTGCAACACTAATGTATATCATTACAAATTTGCTACATAAATTAGGAATGTATAGAGTGACAAAGTACATATTATATGTGATTTCATATTACAAAGAGATGACTTATTAAAGCTTTCTAAAAATCAGTATTTATTAAATACTTTGGCCACAGATAATATACCAAAATACTACTTTCTCTTCGTTTTGGGCATACAGTTGGACTATATATTCCAGATTCCCTTGCAACTGAATGCAGCCATGTGACTGAGTCCCAGCCAACAGAATATGAGAAGAAGTGATCGTGTGCTGCTTCTAGGCCCGGCCCATTGTAAGCTTCCCAGGCGAAGCTGCTTGTTCTTCTCTGCTCCTAGCTAACTGGGAGAGAGACTCACAGGGATTCTGGAAGCCTGGCATAGCTTCTATCAGTTTGGCTCTCTGAAATGACCGGGAAAAGCAGTAACTTCCTGTCCACCAGTGACATGCACATTGGAGAATTCTGAAATAAGAAACTATCATGTTAAGCTATTGAAATTTTAGAGTTAAAGCAGCTAGCATTGTCCTAATATAACACTCATCTTAGTGAAGTATTTTAAGTTATTTTAAAGGAAGACATTCATAAACGGCCCATCAATTAAATAAATTTGGGGAGGTTACATACAAATATCTATTTATGTGTGTGTGTGTGTATATATAACTATATATATGCATGTATGTGTGTGTATATGTTTATTTATTTCAGAAGTTATTTACATTTGATTCCAGTTTGAACCACAACACATGCTCTTCTTGAGAAGTCGAGTAATTACACAAATTACAACACACAGTTCCTAACAAGGGTTAGCTCTTGTAAAATCCATCAAGGGTAGATTCATAAAGAGCAGAAGGTAGCATGTATGCTATTTAACTTCTAAATTATCAGTTAAGTATGTATGGAGATACTTCAGTAAAATATTGAGATGTAACCCCTTTGTGACTCAACTGGAAAGATACTCTTACTGAATGCTGTTTTGAGTGATTTCCTGCAAAAATCCATTCAAAGGCACCCCAATAGCTTACAAAAGATTTTAAACCTGGCCCTTTTTTTTTTAAAGGGAAATAACAATTTAGATGAGGTTTCCATCTGTGTATTGCAAAGAATAGGTACTGAAATATGGACATTCAAGTATTTGAGATAGACTTTGGAGTCTTCAAATTACAGAGGTCCCATTTACTGGAAAAGATCTTTTAAAGACCTTTTAGTCTATGAAGTTAACTTTAACTTACAAATCAAGCAGCTAGCAAGGATATTTCTCCATAAAGGTTAGGCCAAATCATCAGACAGACACAGTCCACCTTCATAACATTTTCCATATATGTCTTAATTATAAGCCACTACTCAGAGAAACTACTCAAAGTTTCTACTAAAACTAATTCCTGAGAGAGTGTATGCAACATGACCAAGATAGAGTGATGACCATCTTATAGAAAACAAAAAAAATTGCTTTTAAAATTGTTTTCGTATTCTACTAACTCATACGGCTGATTTCTAAATAGCACGCATTTCTTAGGTATTTTCTTAGTCAGCATCTCTACTTTAGTTAAGACATAACAAGTTATAGAACACACACAGCCCCTTTCATAATCACACTTCTTTATCCTCCCAAAGGAGCTGGTGAATCATAATCGCAGACTCAGAAGAGATGTCTTACAATATCAGCATGACATATTCACCTTCTGAATATTTAAAAACACCTGTGGTCATAAGTACTGAGCAAAAGGTGACCACCGCATGCATGATCTTTCTTTCTCCACTAACAAAGCTCTGGGAAGAGCAGCCTGAACTCAGTGCATCCACCTCCTTGCTAATCCTTCTTTCCTCAAACATTTGAGATCTAGTTTCTAATATTTTCATTGCGTTAAAATGTTTCTCTCAAAAGTCCCAAATAACCCTCCAAAGGTCAAAGCCAACAGCCTTTGTTCAGTCCAGTCTTCAGGACCTTTGTCCAATCCCTTTACAACATTAACCTTCTCTCTAATATACCCAAAGCATTCCCTGGACCATGGTAAACACTCAATAATGTCAGTAATGTCACTATTAGTATTTGTTCTTAAAATTCTATTCTCTCATTTCTTCTTGGAATAGGAATCCTATTCTTTTCCAGCCCTAATTTGTTTGTTGTGGTCATGAACTCTTCCTCTTCCCATGTTCTAAAGTCAACTTTTCCACAGCCTGTTTATTCAGGCCTCTTTTCATTTTAGTACGACTTTTGGCATCTTTTAATTATAGTATATACACATATGCTATAATTGCTATAATACACATATGCTATAATACACACATGCTACATATATACACATATAATACACATATGCTATAATAATATACACATATGCTATAAAAACACATATACATGTATAGCATATACACATAAGTATAGCATATACACACACCTAGCCTAATACACATATACTCTCTAGGTATTACATATTCTATTGATGAGAACTCTTTCATAGTAGAAGTTGCTTCCTTAATTTCTTGCCTTGTAATCCTCCTTGGCTTTCTCTTGGGCTGTTATATATGTCAGACTGGATTTTGTCAATAAGTAGAATTTAACATGAATACCACATAAGGCAAACTCAAAATATGCCTCTTAAAACTCTTCTTGCTGCAGCAATAAGTAAATATAAGGCTCAGACAGAGGCGGTTCTCATCTGTTGACTGCATTTCTCAGTCGTTACTGATGACTCTTGTAAGATGTACCCTTTGAATAACCCACAAAGTTTGTCAAGTACCCTAGTCTTCTCCAAGGCAGTACCCTTACCATCATGTTAGTGTCTCACAGATTCTTGGTAGCACTGCATCTTTCTCCTTGCAGCCGTGTGCATTTGATTTCAAATGCCTCTCTGTATACGAATCCCAGGAAACAGAAGAAATGTGAATACCGTTAGAAAGTTAGCAACGGCGCAGGCCTTCAACAATGTATTTCTTAATCATTCAAAGTAAGTTCAAACTACCACTTCTGTTTTGTTTTGGGAAATCTGTACATTAATAATGGAATATTAATGTAATAATGAAATACTGCTCCTGGAGATATAAATGATAAAGTGAGTTGGCTTGCTTTGTGAATTACTATAGCAAATTTAATCTAAGATGATAATAAGACAATGTTGACAACAGTTCTCACATTTCTTTATAAGAGCCTGGATTCTAACAAAGCAACTGTGCCGATTAAGCTATTGGTATCAGCTTCAAAACCACCCTTCTATGCTCTGCCCTGTGCTGCTGGGGCTGGGACTCTGCAAACCCCCATCCTGCTTGGCCAGATCTTCGTGCTAGGCAATGCCTCAGGGGGCACTAAAGGGACACTGCAAGGCTGAAAAAGGAAGAAGAGACTTTCTCTCTGGGAGCTTCCTGGCTGGTGGTTCTGTTAGCATCCCTCTAGCCACGATTCTCAACAGTGGCAATTCCTTCCAAAGGCAGTAGTTGAACACATGTTGCCAATTTTCTAACACTTGCAGAATCAACCTCATCGCCTGCTCTTCAGAGACATCAGCACAAGCTGGTCAGCATGCCCTCTTCAGAGGTCTGAGTTTCAGCTTCATGGGGGTCTCTCAACTTCTAAGTCTTAATAACTTCAACCTCTTGTCACCCCAGTCCTGATGGTAGTACTCGATTCCCGCAACTGTCATCTCGGTGATATGTCAGTGTTCCCATTTTACCTTTTCAGTTACTAGTTAACAACATTGTACCTAGTTAACAACTCTTTATATTAAGTTCTCTCTGTTCAAATAGCTAGGGCAGTTGCCATCTCTTGAGTGGACCTAGTGATACAGAAATTTATGTAGCAGATTCCATTTAAACTTGAATTTTCAACCATGTATTCTAACGATTATTAATGCTGTAAAATAAAAAAAAAAAATGAAAGTCTTTGTGTTGAAAAAGGTTAGGGAAATAGCATATCACAACCCTCCCATAGTCTATGTATTACTATGCAATTGAGCAATGAGTAAATTAATTGCTTTAAGAAATCATAGCATAAAGATGGTTCAACCCGATGTTTTCCAAATTTATTCCAACCTGGAAACCTTCTTTTCAATAATTCTTGTTAACATTGTGGAACTTGAGTTCAGTAAAAGACACTGGGAAATGTTAAACTTGGTTACTCATTGCATGTTTACAATCCTGTCAAATAACTTTATGTTATATAGGCAGACCACAAAATGTCAATCATACATAAGAATCTGTAGGTTAAATATTAAAATTTAATATTTTCAAGTATTCAAATAAAGATATATATACATATGTGTAATCTTGATTAATATATGTCTACATATTTTTGTGTATACAGCAGATGATATTTGTTAAATAAATTGGATTAAATGACAAGGGTCTTGAAATCATTTCTGCTAAACAGAATTCCTCATTCAACATAATACATTGTAACCATACCAGTAAAATACTATTACTGGGAGCGCTTAACCTGGACACAGAAATAGTCTTCTTATAAAGAACTGGTGCCAAAGTTATATTTATTTGTTGGTCTACTTGCATTTACAACTATTAAAATCGACATCTGAATAACAGATAAAAGGTTATGTGTACATAAGAGTATAAATGTAAAAATAAAAAGAGATTTGTATACTCTCATAAACAGTATTGCTCACAATGCTAAGTCCCTCCCAGTTTAATCTGTGCTCAGTAAGACATCTACAACATAATCAACTTTATCATTACACTTTCCCCAAAAGCAGCTCCAATTCACTCAAATTCAAAAATAAACATGCCGGACTGACTAAATATCAGGAAAATTACATTATTTTTGCAATATCTAATGCAGTATTTTACAAAAAAATAAACTATACAGGAGTCTCATTTCAATATTTCTTGGTATGCTAATACCTGGTTATTCTGCAGATTTCATTCTATTTATTCTATGAATGAAATTCCTGGAATCCTTAAGAATGTAATAAAGCTTTTTAGAGAATAACTCTAGGCAGTAAGAATTGAGTTAGGATTATACACATAGCATCTTAAATATTTACCAAAACAATACAAAACCTGCAAGCTTATGAGTGTCACCTCCATTTTACAGATGAGAAAACTGAGGTTCAAAGGTTAAAAGCTGTCTTCTAATTACACAATTTCTGTTCACTAGAGTTGGAATTTGAAACTCTATAACCTCATGCTCATTTAGAAAGTGCCCCTTCTGTGACACAATTCTGAATTCATATGGGTCTGTGAAACAGTAAATGATCATGGTAATACAGAGATGTTCCACTGCATTTCAGAATTGGTTCAGGCAATGTGTTTTTTTATTATTACTAGGAATAGTTTATTGGACTTTGTAATAAATCAAATCAGGACTGTAAAGAAAACAAGATAAAACAAAATCCTCTTCACAAACACATAAAAAAACAGTATAAGTTTTACTCTAACTTGATCTTTGTTAGATGCAATCCCATAAACTACTCCCCCAATAGATATGACAAATGCACTTTATATTTCAATGTGTCAAACCATTTCAATGCTCTGAAACTATGTTGAAGCTGGCAGGCAAGCAGACTATATTAAATTTTTCTCTGGAATCGACTTCAATTCTAGAGTGAATTATTGGAATTTTAGTGACCCTAAAAAAGCCTGTCAGAAATGATATTCAACACAGAGTTTTCAAATCTAATGCTCTGTTACACATACTTCACATAAAATAATATAGTTTCAATATAAACAAAGCAGTCAAAAGCAACATTCTATTTGTTCTCGTAATTTTAGACCCATTTTGATATTGATTTGTCATAGCAGACTCTTAAATGCATTTGCTTCTTAAGAGAAAACTCACAGGCTGTATTTTATAATTCAACAGTTTGTGTGGATATGATGCAGTTCTATTGTTGCCCAAAATGTTTCTCTTGTTTTTAAAAACACATCAGCACAATTAACAGGTGGCAGTCATATTCCTAATTTTTCCAAAGGTTCAACTGTTTAGTCAAAGAACTTGCTAATGATTTGTTTCCCTTTTTATTTATCTATCTATTTTGACTGACAAACATCTGATACATAGCAATCCTGAAAATTTCCCTCTAGCCCTGTTAGGATCAGCCTGGCTCACAAACGTGGGATGAACTCACACTGAATCAGAAACTTGGACCTGAGCTGACAAGTTGGCATTTGGCAGCGGGTTAGGCAGAAACAAAGATTTATTTTGAATTGCTGCTATTATTTGTGGGACAATCTTGGTAGTCAATTCACAAACAAGAGGTAAGGATATACTTCTCTCAAAATAATATACTTCCCTCAAAATAATGTCTGTTAGCTTTAGAAATTAAGACTAGTTTTCCTTACAAAATAATTTCCAAAATTTTACAAAGGGGAAGGAAAAGTCTATCTTGGGTGAATGTGTTTGTGTATCAACATAAAGAAACGTCTTTAACAAGAATTTGGGACTTTCAAAGTAGCAAAAACATAAAGAGGTCATTCAGTCCAGGACTTTTTACCTCCAGAAAGTGCTGCACTTAAAGAAAGCCGGTATCCACCCCCGGTTGACTTTATTTCATGTAACTATTCCAAAACCACAGTCAAGTGAGTTGATATATCTTTGCCCTTCAGGCTTCCAAGAAGAAGCGACAGACATTTCTCCCCATCCAATCTTTTCCCTAATGGGAATAATCTTGAAAGACACTAGTCATGTAAACTAGCAGGGACCCATCGGTCTGACCCATGTCATCACTAGATTGTTTAACTAAGATTTTTGTTTCAGGAGCAGAGTTTTGATCAGGTTTTTCGTAAATAACTATATATGTTCAATATGTATGCCTGCCTTATTAACACAGCACCAACTGCTCCAGCTAGAACCAATTTGGGACTCATTAACACTAGGTATTACCTAGTCCTGTAGTGTAATTTACCTGCATATTTACCTAAGATTGTCTGTCACTATAACAAGGAGTAGTTTTTGCTGTGCCTTAGCAGTCCATTTGAATTAATTGAAAGATTTAGTTAAAACCATGTAGAAATAACCAATTAGTATCTGGATATACTGTCTGGACAAGAAGGTGACTTGAGAACTGAACATGCTGCTTTTCAAATCTCAAAGGTAGACAACAGGAAGTCCAGACTGTGTGAACCACCTCCAGTGTGGTAGTTGCTGGCTCCATTTCCTACCATATTGTTCTTACTCAGTTTTCTCATCTTTAAAATAGAGTAAAGAGTCATACCTCGGGAGTTTTTTTTGAGATGATAAAATTTAATGCTCCTCGGAAAAAATATATTAAGTGACAGACTGCAGTGTCACTTAGTTATATAGGTAATGTGATTATTTGAAAAATAAATAATTAAACTATAGATTTTTATCTCAGCATTTAACGAACATGACTGTAATCCAATCTGTGTCATGTTATGACTGGCGAGTTTAAACCTTTATATTTTTTATACAAACATAGAGCTTACTGAAAGCAAATACACACACATATGTCTGTACATTTATTCATGTATATACATTTATACATACACACGCACACTTCTCCTGCAAGATACATTAGATGCTTTCCCACCTCATAAACCCTCTTCTAGAGGCATTTCTAGGTTGGTTAGTAAAACCTCCCTTAAGCACCAGCAACAGACCAACCCCCATTATCAATGCTGACATGCTTAGTGAATATATATCTGCATCTTTATAAACTGAACTGTGCCTGCAAAGTCAAATAAACCAAACAAGAAAATGGGCACCATATTTTTTAAAATCATCCCAAGTGCAGAACGTACTCAATTGTCTGATAAATTGGTTAAAATTGGTGCCACTAGAATTGAGTCACTGAAGAGTTTATTTCTGTCACCATATTAACTGTGTCATGTAGCAATTGCACCTAATGAACTTAATGTGGCTTATGGCCATGCACTGCTTCCTCTCAGAAACAATCTAAATGTTCCTGAGTCTGGCCAACTGGCATCCGACACCATCTCAGTAGAGGCACACAAGCACTAAGGTTCCGTTCTGGCCTCTGCCTGATGCTTTTCTACTTCATGTTTTCTTGAAATGTAAGATACTTGCACTAAAACGCTCAAGCTGCTTCTAAAAATAAAAAGAGCCCCAGAAGAAATCAGTGGTTTGTTTTTAACAAGTTCACTGCACATAAAATTTCTCCAACTCACAACAGTGTGGTTGAAGAGGAGTCTCAAATAAGATTAATTACAAATGCAGTAACTTAAGGTCTTTCACCCATTGAACTGAAATGGAATCATTCTTGGAAGCAAAAGGAACAAGGAAGGAAAATAAGAACAGGACTTCTAAAAATCACTAGGCCACTCCTATAAATTTTTGGAATGATACTAAAGCCATATTGTAATGCTCAACTCAACCTGATGCTCAAGGACCTTGCTGTAAGTGAAAGTGTTAGAACAAGGTCCTTCTGATATTTACAGAAATGAACTCCCCGCGCACAGATGCAATGGTCCACATTATGGTGAATGTGTAATGTAGCTGGATGCCTATATCAATTTTTTACACTGTTCTGTAGTTTCGCCTTTTTCCTTTTGTGTTCCTCAAAGGGAGATTTCATAAGGTTTTAGGAATAAATCTGAGCTCTTCTTGTCAGCAGCATATTTAAATTTTGGAGAGTTTTTTTTTTTCTCTCCTTTCTCTAAGTGTCCCCTTCCTCAGTTCTCCCACGCAGGGGCTACCTGCACAATACTGCTCTTACTCCAACTCTTCCCAAAAGCAGCTTCTCTCAAAGGAAATCTAAATATGGCAATTATTCTTATTCTTCCCCCCTCCAAAACACAAAAGAGTCTCTGGACAAAATCATCCTTAGTTTTTGCCCACATATGCTGGAGCTAATCTCCAGATGATGCTATTCCAACTCCCTTTGTTACTATCCAATCACTCTCAACACAGCCAAATTTCTGCTCTTCCATGACTGAGCAGCCCTGACCTCAAAATAAAACTTTAAAGTCTAAAGCTAAGGCAATTAAAATTTCACAGTGCAAATAAATCTTGCCAATTGCTCTTTGGCAATATCTCCAAGCATGCTATTTCTCTACAACTGATTATCACTATAAATGGTATTTAGCACCTTTTAACCCCAAGGACACCAAAGTTTATGAAAGCCTAAACATATAGAATAAATTCAACTCTGTAATAACAGCACTTAAGTTAACTGGGCATCAGACTAATGTACAGAACAGCGCTGTGTTAAAGGGTGATAGCAAGTCAGCATAGTGGAATGGCAGAGCTGCCATGTCCGTCACCTTCAGGTGAGATCTTGACATGGCCAAGAAGAGGTCAGAGTAGACTCTGAGACTACCGAACTCCTGGGACAGAAGTCAGGAACTCTATTGACCTGTGGCCAGTCCCCAGAGGGAAAAAGCCATAGCCATATGCACAAGAAACAAGTCATTTTCTGAGGCCAACTGAGCAGCCTGAGAGTGAATCAGGCCAGAAGCATGAGTGGAAGAGTGCTCCATTTGTCACTGGAGTCCGACTTGCAGGACTACTGAATCAGGGCACATCCTATCCCCAACATCTTCCCTGAATTTTCATACATGGAACACATTCCTCACCAGATGTTGGTACTTAGGATTTTCTTCTAGCTTAAATTCCTTGTAAGTCTATCACTACTACCATTATCTTGTTTAGAAGGAAAATATGCCTATTTTCAAATAATTAAACAAGCTAAACACTTAATAAATACCCACAGACTACTAAACTGAAAGATAATAATTTGTCATGCAAAAACAGCTGTTTGTACATACACACACACACACACACACACACACACAAAGTGAAGAAGTTAAGCAGTTACCTTGATAAATTAGATTTGGGGTGGAAGGAGAACCAGAAACATCGATATAATTGAGGTAAGTTTGAATCTGAGCCTGTCTTAGGAAAAATGGTCAAGTGCACGAACTCAGGAGCCACCCATCTCCACAGTCCATGCCTTCTTTTCCCTCTTCTTCCCACATCCAGTCCCATTCCCAGCTGTGCTGGCAGCACGAGCTTCATTATATGCTGTGTCCTTCCTATTTGTCTCATAGTATTGACTTAACTCTCCCTCCTCGATGGGGCCCCAATAAAGATAATAAGAGCAGTTAACATTTATTGCGTACTTACATAATTATTCACTTAGAAACTAATTTGTAAGGCTCCATAGAGGACTATTTTTATCTTTACCTTACAGATGCAGAAGCCAGGTTTCCAAAGGCTAAGCAAGTTGCTCATGGCCACACAACTAGCACCAGAGGCATGATTTGAACTTAGGTGTTCTAAGGAGTCAGAACACTTCACCATGACTGCATATGGTTCTATGAGACAAGGCAGCTTCTCCTAGCCCTCTCCTTTTCTCCCTCATCCTCTGTTCCAAAATCAACCCTTACTTGTACACAATGTTCTATCCCCACCTAGTTTTTGTTGATTGTCACAATGGGAAGCAACCTCATAAACACATCCACAATAAAGTCCTAACAGCAGATGACCATATGGGGGATCTGCTCTCTCCATAGGGAGCGGGGTGGGCAAGACTGGAGGAAGGGAAAACAATTAAGAGGTTGATTCAGGCAAGAGATGATGATGGCCTGAGGTGGGTTATGGCAGTCGGAATGAAGACCCGTGCAGATTTGACAACTATTTAGGAGGCGGTATCACCAGAGTGCAGTGCCCGATTGAATATGGGTAAGAGAGAATGGGGGTGGGGGAGACCAAGAATGATGCCTTAGTTTATGGTGCAGAAAACTGGGTGAATGTTATGCCATGTATTAAAAAAGAGAACAGGGAAGAAAAACAGGTTTTAGTAGGAGCTAAAAGAGGTTGGTTTGAGAGTAAAGGTCATGGTGATTGTTGGACATTTATGAACAACAGGATGTTGGTTGAGTATGTCTGAAGCTCAGGAAAGAGAATTGGGACAGTGACATAAATTTAGTTATATTAAGTATAACAGTGTAAGCTACCAGAGTGAATGGTTTTGGCCCAGATCTCATAATGTAACTCTGGCTCTAATTTTAGATATTTCTTCCACTAAGAGGGTCAACAAGCTCAACCAGCAACATGCTTTCTGTTCCTGGTCAGAGTATCATTCATCTCCCACTAATGAGGCAATTACTTTAGGAATATAATTCCTAGAAGTACACACATGTCTAAAGACACAATTTTTAAAACCTTTAAAAATATTTTTTCAATTGCCATATAAACTAGTAACAAACCCCTATGCCACACTTTCCCATTCAAGTTTTACTATTTTTATTTATTGTTGTTCATACGTTACCCTTTGAACACGTTCTTTGTTTAAAATACACCTGTGCTCTCTCTTCCTCTAAATTCTATATTTTTTAAAGATAAATATTTACAGCTTATTTTTTTAAAAAATCTACTAACAGTCCCAGTAACAAGTTACCATTTTTTTTTAATAGAGGACATTTTATAGATTGAGAAGAGACTGAAGAAGGAAAGGCTTAAACTGGTATGCATTTAGAAATGCTCAAGTATTAGATACTAGCATGTGCCTTTGTGTTCATGTGTCTGTGTGCATATGCGTGTGTGGGCATGTGTATGCCTTGCGGGCATGTATGTATGTAGCAATGACATGTGCCGTGAAATAGATCTAGGGTCTAGCTATTTCAGAAAGAATGAGTCACATGATTCTTAATACTCCCTAACTAGGAACACTGCATTACAATTTATTACCTTACTGATGACCCTTCAAATGTAATAAAGAATCCAGTAAATCAGAACAACTGATCATTCAGGGTCGTTTGAAGTTCAGCTTCACATTATGTAATAATGTGAAAAAATAAATCGAGGTAAACATTTACCTTCATACAGAACGACGTGTTTCAGCACTTTGGAAGCACCCATTTATAATCAACAGCAGAAATACAATGTAACCAGAGGCTGGAATTTTAGGCAGGCATTCTAGTGTAATTAAAAATAATGCCCACATTTATTAAAGCTGAACCTAATTGCTTATATTGTAAAATTTAGATCAGGGGACAAGATGCATTAAAAGCAATTTATGTTCCAGAACTTTCACTAACTCAGAATGATATATCTTCCACATAATTCTTATTTGTGAAGTCTTCCTTTAAATCAAATATTCAAATGTATTGCATTATCTTCGTTTATTAATATTGAATGAGAAAACAGGTAATAGTTTACCAAAAATTTTATTTTACCCCTTGTAATATACATGTAGCTATAACTGTCTAACTAGGCTTTTTTCTATTATGAATAAAGCAATAGATGCTATTACTTATCAAGTTACCTTAAGAAATGACTGTAGATATCGATTATTTGCATAGCTCAGAATGCTTCTTTTCTCCTGGGTAAAACTAAATCTTAAAATTGTCACAAGTAAAATTTTTCAAAAAAAGTGTCTCAGTTAATTAATGGGTCAGAGAAAAGCCTGTCTATTGCAATTTTATATCTTAAATTCCAGGGGAAATGAAATTGGTGGTTTAAAGCTGAAGTGAATATTCAGTGTAGGAAAACCTACCTTCCTGTTATTAGCCTTAATTCAGAATGTGTAAAATTGCCTAATTAGAAAGGAGCTGGATGGAGGTCATTTGTAAATAAAATTACCCCTTTCTTAACACAGAGAAAAGAGTCACTAAGAGCACTGACCACTCCAGAAATTTCACAGGACAAAGAAGTAACTTGGGCCAGTTCTGGAATTTGTGGGGCTACATATACTTGCCTCAAAATATTTAAAAACTCTGAGTAGAATAAGTTACTCAAAAACCAAAACTTGTTCACTGTTTTTCTATAAGTGACAAAAAAATAGGAGAAAACTTCGATTTTGGAAATCCAACTATTTCTTTAGTGGAGTATTTCTCTCTCATTTTTCCCCCCACTTTGGACTCCAGTGGTCGCAAACACAAGAATCCAAGAGTATAAAAGCCAAGCAAAGACATGGCCACTGCTAGCCTGTGAGGGATTTTCCACATTTATTGAAACAGCGTAAAACTGGTTGCTCTTAGATACTTAGGTAGGTACATATTTAAGTACATAATTTCGAAGAATCAGTCCTTCCCCTTTTTCTTTTTCCCCACAATAGACTCCCAACTATCCCCTGGGTTGGTTGCTGAATATCTTATATAACTTTATGCATCCTTGTACTATGCTTTGTCCTCTTAAAGTAGATTTATTGAGCTAATTATAAATACTATTCAGTTATTTAAGTAATTTGTTTCAGAGAAGAGAGTTTTTTTATACAAAGTATGTTCAAACTCTAAGTATCACCATTTCCTAGTGCCACTTCTTTACGTTCAAATGGTATTTTTCCTTTATTATATGTAATTTACAATTTTAAAGCCAGGGTTTTGAATCTAGTGTTCACAGGGTTCATGGAATGGATGCACCAGTCCTTGAGTCTCCTGAAATACATGCAGAATTTTGCAAGTATGTAAAAAATATGCAAAGTGGTAATATTAAGATGTCTATGTCTTTCATCAGATTTTGAGGAGTATATGTCCTCAAATTCAGCACCTAGTGAATTATGATACTAAAATGTTATGTGAATTACGATATTTATTTATACTCTGCTCAGCCCTTGTCAAACCTAAGCAGAGTCACAGTGGACCATACAGTAGAGGGGCCCTTACTCACCTGCCAAGCAGCACATGCTGCATGCTCAGAGGTGAATGGAATGTCTGGGGCCTCCTTCGGGGAACCCTCCATTGTTCCAGGCAGAATTTGAGGATCCAAGCTAAGTTGGACCTGACCTTGCAGACAAGGGCTTTTAAGTAAACTGGAAAAAGTCCCTCAAGGTTCTGTCTCTGGACAGACCTAGCTCCATGTGTGCAGGGCTTGGCTACTGGAACATGGACTGAATTTCAGTTCCCAAAAGCCCCAATGGCTGGGCATCTTTGTGCAGCATACGAACTGCACAATTAGTTTTGGTCTCAGACATTTTAAAGAATGAGCCGAAACTTCAGGTAACACTAGTTTTCATGTCCCATCACTCTCAAGGGAAAGGGGAGACCACTGCAAACTTACATAGCTTCACTGATTTGATTTCTATATCAGTCTCACTAGAGAGTCTTAACCTGTACATACCAAGTTAGGTAAAATATTAAAAGTCTATTCTGACAAACCAAGTTTGTTTTTTTGCTTTTTAAGAATTAAATAGCTTTAATTTAGATTGTGTAGACCTAGTCTTTGTTAACATATTTTTAGATTAGTTTAATACAGTGATTACAAATAGAGCTTAAAATTAGACCTTGACTAGAAGCCACATTTGCCCTTTTACTAGCTCTGTGACTTCCAAGTCTTGATTTTTCAAAAAGGTCATTTTGAGTATTGAAATAAAAAACTAGGCAAAGTGCTCAGGAAAGTACTAGCACAAAGTAGGCAGTCAACAATATATGGTATTCGCCATTGTCATCATCATCTTTAGATAGTCAAATACCTACCACTGATAAATGGACTCTGTAATCTCATACTAAATGTGAAAGAAATTGTCTGTAAAACACTGAAATTAAAATTGGGATGAGGCTCACACACAAGGTAACCTAATTTATGATAGCAACACTTCTAGGGGCAAAAGATAATGTCAGCACAATAAATAGTGCTGGATTAGATAACCATACGGACCCCAACCTCACACCATACACAAAAATTAATTTCACAAGGCTTGCAGATCTAAGGGTTTTTTTAAATGAAATGCATGTAAACATCTTCAGGACACTGGAGCAGGCAACAACTTCATAAATAGGACACAAATACTCCTAAATAAGAAGAAAAAATAAATTGCATTCTATTAAATTTAAGAATTTCTGTTCATCTACAGACATGATTAAGAGTGAAAAGGAAAGATTCAAAGAGAGATGTAATATTTGTATCCAGCAAAGAGATTTGCATCTGAAATGTGTAAAGAACTCCTACAATTTAATTTTAAAAAGGCAGATAGATACCCCAATTGAAAAAAATTGGGAAAAACACTCGAATAGCTATTTCCCAAAAGTTGATACTAAATGACCACTAAACATTCAAAAATGTGTTCAACTTCACTGGTCATCAGGAAATTACAAATTAAAACCATAATACAATACATATCCACCAATGGCTAAAAATGTAAGACAGAAAACAAGTGTTGGCAAAGATACGGAGCCACTGGAATTCTCATATATTGCTGATAGGTATGTAACGCAGTACAACCACTTTCAAAAATGGGCAGTATCTACAAAAGAGGAACATGTGCATATCCTATGACTGAGCAATTACGCGTCTGAATATATACCCTGCAGAAGTGAGTACATACATTACCACAAAGACATGTACAATAGTGTTCATAACTACACTATTAGTAATAATGCAAATTTTCACCAACAATAAAATCGATAAACTGTGGTACATTCTCAAAGTGAAACACCATAAGCAATGAGAATGAACAAACTACAATGACATATAAGCATATGGCAAAATATCACAAACATAATGAGCAAAAGAAGCCAAACAAAAGAATCCATAAGACATGATTCCATTTATATGAAGTTCAAGAACAGAGAAAAGTAATCTATGGTGTTGGGAGACCATTACTCTTGGATTGGAAAGGAAAATGACTTGAAAGGGACATGAGAGTGTCTTCTGGGTGCTGGTAATGTTTTATTTCTTGATTAAGGCATTGGTTATATACAGGCATTACCATTTTTATGTCAAGCTGGCAGAAAAGTAGTTAATATAAGTTTTGGTACATTAAACAAGTGACAGCAGAGTTCCAGATGACTATCAACGTGACATTTAAAATATTGCTCAGTAGTAAGTCAAACACTAAGACAACAAGTCGAAGAGCTGAACTTAGAGGAGTGGCTGAGGAGACTTCCGTGGTCATGAATGACCACCATGGAAGGTGACTGTAAATATCTGCTTTCCATAAACACTTGCAGAAAGTGAAAGAATTCTTGATCTTATTAACTGCTTATTTTAAGATTGCCAGACTATGGGTATGAGCTCACAATGACTAAAAAAAAAAAAGTAAAATAATTTCAGCATAGAAATTTAGATTACATATTTAGTTCAACTCTATCATTTCCCATATGAGGAAACTGAGGCCCAGAGAGGCTGTCAAATGCATGAGATCACAACTTTGACTAATGACAAGACCTGAGCTAGAATTCTGGGCTATTGAAGAGCAGTTCAGTACTAAACCTGTTCACAGTCCTCACTAAAGATGTTGCCTCTCTGTAGTGTCCAAAAGTAAGCTTGATTTTTTTGAAACTGAACTGCCTTAGCTAAATTATGTATGAGTATTACATCCATCAAGTCCGAACATTTAAGAAGACGGAAAGTAAACTGGAAGAGTTAAACACAGTCGTGACGACTAAGATCTAAGAATTGGCAGAGCAGTCCTTTCTAGCTAACCTAACCATTTCTGTGTGTAGTTCACTTAGCAATGGCAGAAAGAGGGCAGGTTGTGAAAGAAGGACAGTTCTAAAAGGGTTAAAAAAGATAACGCCATGATTCCCATGGGAAATCTTCCCCTTCTAATAAAACATACTGGCATAGGGATGTATGAAAAGCTTCCTAAAACTAACCCTATTAGATTAGAAGGGGAAGGGGAGAGTTCCCCCACCACTTGAAACTCAGAACAAACCATAGCACCGTCAATGGTATGCTACTGATTTAGTTTGAAGGTCTACACTCTATGTACACTAGATTCACAAAACTAAGCTGGAATCACCTCCACAACAGACAAGAGACAATGGCCATGCCTTAGTGTAAAGCTTTATTTGCTTTAGCATTCGATATCACACCAGCATCCTGACTTTCTGCTGTTATTCATCTGGGCAAGATACCTTTTCACCAAGAATACTACGAAGCACAGGATTTATTGCCATAATGAAGTTCTTTCAGATCTCTGTTTTCTCTGCCGCAGATAGGAGGAAAGGCGTTCATCTCACCAGGCAGCTTATTAGGATTAGCACTGAATAAGACACCACAGAATGTCAGGCCTATCAGTTACTAAACATGCATCATACAAACTTTGTCTTTGCGAGAACCTCTGCTCTGCATTTGTCATCCACCTGAATAATTAACAAGTACATGCCGCCTGCCAGCAGCTTAGGGAATTAATTTCCCCAGATTAAATGCAGATCACGTCCACGAAAACTTAGACCACACACACACTGCGCTCCCACCTTTCAACCACTAAAGGTAGGGAACACATTGCACAGCCTCCAACGTTAAAGTGATTTAAAACTCAAGGATTGTAAAGTCAGACTAGTAATTCTTTAAATGTCACTTTGATGGTCATCTGGAACTCTGCTGTCACTTGTTTAATGTCTCAACTCTTACATTAACTACTTTTCTGCCAGCTTGAAATAAACTGTTAATTCCACAATTCTATATCTTCACTATTTTTTAAATCTGTTTGAATAATTGCACATTCTAAGAACCATATCAATTAAAAGCTTTCATAAAAGCATCCAATGCATGACAAAAACAAGATAGATATGTGGTAATATGGAAGAACCAAAATTAAATGCAAAAGTCAGTTTTGGAGGCTTTCAAATATGTAATAGTGCTTGCAATGAATCTGTACCTTCCTAATTTCATCTGAAGCCAATAATTATATCTGTTAATAATCCTTCATCATTCAATTGAGCAAGATAAAATGTGTGGCTAGTAATGTAGAGGGAAGATCAGGGATTTTAAATTCAAACTCTTCACTGTTAAAATATAGATTTACCATATATATAACAGGAAAAATTTTTTTAAGTGAATAATTTTAAAATTGAATGCATCTCTTTAAATTCACACCTTTTAGTCAGTATGTATTGTCCACATAGTTGGTGGGACAAAGATAGAGAAGTTTTTAACTTAGTTGTAAGTTGTACCAAGAAATAAGAATAAATTTTTCTTTTCCTCAAAAGCACAATTTTAATGAAGGCTGGATAGCTTTATAAGCTATGGGGCATTTGTTAAACTGTATTGCTCATCTCCAGTTCAGATCTTTTTCTTTAATTGGTAGCCACATTCTAAACCACCATAAATCGTGGAGATGTTCAAAGCTGTTACCTACAGTAGTCTTCAGAGGGGTGAGCCACTCACCACAGTCATCATAAACTACATTGAAGTATGAAGACAACTTTGAATACAAACACATCCCTCATTTTGGTTTGTGAGTACATTAGGGATTTATTAAAATATACTCTTACTGCCAAGAAAACTGATCTATGTTGATATGCTAAGTTTTCATTAGAATGACACATGTTCAACTTTCAGAACTTTACTCTCTATTCAATCAGATGCTCTTACTCCTTTGCTTGAAGAGCATATTTATGTGTGTACAATGGTTTGACACCCGCATCAAATTACATCCTTCCCCCGACAATTATGAGCTTTAACAATACAATCCTGCTTTCTTCTAAATTTGTCTTATGAAAACCTATTTCTGATAATTATTTATTGTCATATATTTATTATTTCTACTTTAAAACAGTTAACCAAATATGAATGAATTTCCAATTAATCATTTGGATAAACAAAAATCTATTTAAAAATTGCACTCCAGTAGGGTAAGGTACTTACTACTTTCTAGCATTAATGTAATCATTTGCACAGAAGTCATTAGCTTTTTTGTTCCTTAATTATTAATAGTTACAGTACCAGAAAACAAATATACTGAATCAAATTAACACAATATATTAAGTTTGGCTTACTTTATTCCAGAAGAAACATTAGGCCTGAACTCTCTAATGTTAATGTAAATATAAATTTATATATTAAAATATTTTTATATATTAAAATTATATTTTATATATTAAAAATATTTTATGGAAAGAGATTATATGTAATAACCATTTTATCCTGATTCCCAAAGCATGTTTAATGTTTTTGCCACTCTTATTGAAACCGAAATTGAAAATACTTGGCTTTGTCCCTAGCATGGACCTAGCTCTAACTGCAGTATGATTATTGTGAGACAACTCAAATTGAGGCCCTGGCCCCATCCCTTAGGCTCTTTCTTCAGGTAATACTAGAATCTTGTGTAAGGCATGGGAGATTAGCAAATTAAAAGAAGTGACAAACCTCCTCTGCAACTTCTCTAACTCTTAGAATAACCCCAGACGGATGCCTATATTCACCAGGCCATACTAATAGGAGAAGTTATATGGTAGAACAGGAGAAGAGATGGGAAAGTTATATTTCATTAAAAAGGGTTGGAACATAATGACAAGAAATCTTCCGAGGTCAAATATTGGAATTCGTTTTAGATCAGAATAAAGGATACTTGGTACAAAGTGGCAAAAGGATTTATAAATCTATATTTCAGATTTTAAGGGATTATGCTTGACAACATTTATTTGCTTTTGTTCTTTGTCTTACAATAGAGATCAGTTCATTTCCGCCACTACTTTGTTTACAATTAAAATCCTAACTCGGTGAAATTTTACGTCAATAGCAAATATCTTAATTATATTGTTAACATTTTGAGACAATGGGTCCTCCTAGGAATTCTCAAGCCCTGATCATAAGTAGCTATCAGAGTAACTAACAGTAATAGGACAACTGGGTAATGTTAGTTATCAAAACAACCAAAATCTGTTTTTGTACTGGTCCTATGGAGAGTAAGCCAGACTCTATTATCCTAGCTGTGCTTATGAGACAGGCTAGCCCCATGAAAACCAACGGCCTAGAAATTTCCATACTCCGTGGAATGAGGACAGAACCCTCTACTTCATAGTAGTGACACTAGTTTATATCATTTGGGCACCCACAGAAACAAGATGGGTGCATTGTGACTGGAGAAAACAGGCAGACTGACAGGGTCCTAAACGAAACAATATGGGAATTACAAACTTAATTGACCAACAAAAGGAGGGTAGCTATGCCAAAAACACAGAAACAAAAACTAGCAAAAAAACATTAATAATTAGTGATAAAAGAAAATAAGGAAAACAAAGTTAGATATGTAGACCACATGGAAAAGCAGAGGATTTCACACACGACAAGACATGAGTTGTAATCAAAACGAAGGAGATATTTAAAAGTTAGGAAACAAAAGGAAGAAAAGTAAACTGGACCAGTTGAGTGGAGTGAAGAAACAAACAAAAAAAAATAGACTTTTAATCAGGTAGTAAGTTCATTTTAGAACTTCATTAAGAAATTTTTTTAAAAAGTCAAGAAGAAACAATCAACATTAGGAATCTCAGAAGAAAGTAAAGGAGACAAGAATGCAGAAAAAAACTAAAAAGGATCGTCACAATTATTGTCTGATACTAACAAATGAAAGAAGACATTAATTTTAGAAGGATATATTGAACAACTGGGAAGCAGCACCTAATTAATGACACGCCACAAAAAATAATGTTAAGTTTTGGAGTCACCAAATAAAGTGGCATAATGAAATGGAAATTTTAAAATTGAAATTGAAAATACTTGGCTTTGTCCCTGGCAAGTGCCTAGATCTGACTGCCGTACGACTATTGAAGACAACTCAAACAGAGGCCCTGGCCCTATCTCTAGATTAGAAGTTCAACACGGTACCCAAAATACTAGATTAGAAGTCTAAAAATTTTCAAGTAATAACACTATCACAAAACAAATAATCGCATAAAAATAAAATTTGGAAAAAATTCTTTGCTTGTTAGGCTTTAAATTATTAGAAGAATGTAAGGAAAGTGACCATTAAATCAAAACATAGCATGTATGTATTTTATTGTACATATGCACATATGTTCATATGAAAACATACACATGAAAATATCTCTTTGTAATTGTTTAATCAAGATGTTCTTTAACCCATAAGGCCAATTAATAAAGCCTCCAGTGACCATTAAGTAGAAGAAAAATTACATCATTTTTAACACATAGTGACATGTCCAATCCGTGTGAGTATCTCCAGCCTTCCTGAGTGGCACCGAAGAGAAAGTGTAACAACCTTGCACTGGGCGTGTAGGGAAAGCGTGTTTGTAAAATACGCCAAGAGACAATACGCTTTCTCCTCCTAGGAGACTGTTGGTAAATCTTTTTTATGAGTGCATTATGAGGTGAATAATTAACACTTCCAACTGAAAGTTGACTACCATCATAATATTTAGTCAATGAATTGTTACAGCTGGGTTTTAACTCATATGAAAGTAACTATAATACTTTCAATCGTAATAATACTTCAACATAAATCTAAAATAAAAGATAATGAATTCAGTTCAAAATATCTGTTCACACACCACTGTTGGTTGTTGTATCTTACAATATTAAAAAATGAAAAAATATCAACATAAAATGTCTTTTCATAAGAAAAATTGCATACTTAATATTTTAATAGTCCAATTTCTGTGGCATAAATCTGCTATAAAGCAAAAAGGATTCCGCTTGCATTAAAGATCCACAAACCTTTTGGTTTAATCACATGACTAGCCCACTGGGGCCACTGTGAGTGAATCATTCCATAGGCAAGGAGGACAGATTTTCCCACATAAATGGCAAAAATCAAGCACTCCACTGAGTTTCATAAGAATGCCCCATGAATCGTTCCCTTCTGGAGGAGACCATCACACTGTTGGGGTGGCAGTGGGGGCTTTATACCATAATTACCTGATCATGAATAAACAATCACTCCTTTTTCTCCTCCTCATAGCTTCTTCTAAGGCAGCACATTTCAGATATTTCATTTTAAACTTAGCAGGTTAACTAGACTATAAGCAAACAAAGAAAGAATTTTAATACCCAAAGTACTTCCATTTATGTAGGATCTGTTTCAGTTTCAAATAATGTTTTTGCACCCTCCTTCCTCATCACTGGAAAGAACTGAAATATAAGAATTATCTTGGAATAGACAAATCTTATAAGACTCGGTACCAAAGAAGCAAGTAAGAGAAGGCAGCACAGGGTAATTTTTATGTTCACATGTTTTGCACTTTTCATACGCTAAGAACATCGTAGAAGAATCAAGTACAGAAGAACCACAAGGCTCTTCTGGATGAAGGAAACATTTAAGCTTCATTACTGCTGAAACATCCTGGTAAGTGTCAAATATTTTTCCTATTTTATGCCAAAGCCCTCACCATCAAGATCACTGTTTTGCTTTTCCATCACTGCACTGATAGGGATTTTCCCAAAGAATCAACACCATGCTCTCCAGTACCATCTGTTCACTAGACACTATTCCATATGAGGGCAGATGGTTTCCACTGGTACTTGACACCCTTCTTTACTTTCATCATCAATTTCACTGCCACAAGACTGGCTCTTCCCTCTCTACACTCAAAGTGACCTCGAGGGTCTCCCCTCTTTCTTGCCCACCTCCCTTCTTGCATATTTTAAGACTTGGACAGAGGTTCTCAGGACTTGCTTGCCAAGAGACTCAGAGTAGAGAGTGTCAAGGAATTTTTTTATTTTTTTTTTATGGTTTAGCATACCCTCCACCTGTAGCACTTTTCTTGTGGGAAAATCCTTTTAGGATTCCAAACCACTAACTTCCTAACTCATGGAATATAACCCATACCTAAACTGAGGTTTTCCTGTACTGGATTTAATTAACTGTTGGGGAAGATGATTCCCCCACTCACATGCATGCCCTTATTTGGGCTGACCTCAGGGAAATTCTTATTAAACTAGGAAATCTACATGACTTGTCCCCTATTTTGTCCTTAATACATATCCAAGCGTATAAGTTAGAGAAAATTCTGAGATTGTTTCAGCTACGCACTCTATGAATTTGTATAACTAAACATTATGAGTGATAGTAGTTAATCAAAACTGATGGTGGTATTGATGGCATTAAAACTAAAGTCAATTCAATAAGTTACTATAGTCTAATAAATTTGGAAATAAGTGAACAAAAATATTTTCTGCTTTTGGTGATGTAACTATATCACCTCGAGGGAATGTGAGTATTAACGCCAGTTCTCAGGACTTTCAGTGGTGTTCTAGGAAAAAAAGGTGAGTATGGACTCCTTGCTCAATGGCTGCAGGTAGAGAGATGAGATAGAGAGTAATCAGCATCCTTATTCAGAGACCCTGGACTCCCCCATAGTGCCTTCTCACACTGGGGAACCAACTGGAATTCTGTGCTCATAAATGCATTGACTACAGAATAAAACTGGAGATCCTTCAAATCTTTGAGAGGCTCCTAAACTCAAGACATGATAATTTTCTCTCAATGAGAGGATGACAGGCAGATAAGAAGTGTTAAGATTTTAAAGGAAAATACAGAATACAGTTTGTTCAAACTGCCACCTGCACCCCATCTTCCTGCAGTATTTTCCCCAGTAAGTAAGAGAACTCCATCACCACCTCCTTCTGAGGCAACATTCTAAATGGAGGCAAATGTATGGCATCTTAAGGCCAGTGGGAGAGGTGGAGGACTAGGAACTGAATATTCCCATCGTCCCCACAGTTCAAGAACCCAACTCTCTCCTCATCTGGCTTGGGACTTTCTTAGTCCCAATATAACTACTACTACTATTAAGGTCCAGCTGGATCCTCAACGATTTGGGCACATAACTCTAATGGCCACATTTTATTACCTCTACCCTCACATGACTGCATGAACAGTTCCTCTCTTTCTCTGCTACTGAGGAGTGAAGGCAAAGTTACTTTGAATAATAACAGCTACAATTTCCAGAGTACTAAATGCCATATATTACGCTAAGTGCTGAAACACAACAGAGTATTTAAACCTCACAAGACTTTATTGGGTAAACATTATTACTAGGATTATACCAATGAGAAAACAGGCGGACAAAGGTTCAGCAACAAGCCCCAAGTCAGAAAGGCAACAAGCGGCAGAGCTGAGATTTTAAACTTCAACAGCCCCACAGCTGGTGTTTCTAACCACTGATTTACACTGCCGCTCCTAAGAAAGAAGCATTTCCTAAGCAACTGCTTGTTTGAGGTCTAGCGCTAAGTGCTGGAATTTTGAAAAATACAACCCATTCCTGTCTTTTAATTTTTCAACATAAAATTTACAAGAAAGAAACATCAGAAAGAAACGCAAGTGATAGAATATACTATAACGAAATAAGAGTACAAAAAGAATAAATTGGACAGAATCTAGAAAATTCTTTTAAATCAAAGTTTCAAAAAATCCTCAGAAAATCTAAATGTTTGAAAATTAAGTCTAAATGGCCTTCCAAAGTCACATCAGCTCTTTCTTTTTTTTAACCAACACCAGCCTTATGTGCCTTCTTATAACTAGGCCTTCCATGTCTCTAGGGCATACAGATTAAGATTTTCTTATCAATATGATTATTTCAAGGAACACAATGAGATCCAAGAATTTTTAAATTTTCAATCAGGCTTATGTTCCAATTCTCACTGGGCTCATCTCGATTCTCTTGGACCATCCACAAACCAGTCAGTCAACAGTATTCACTGAGTACCAACTGTATTTATAAGACGACTCTCCTTTCCATGGATGCTTTAACAGTGTTTATTTCTCACTGGCATGACCACTCATTGGGGACAATTGATCTTTTAATAAATCTTTAAAGAGAAATCATTGCAAGTTCAGCCTTCCAGGAAAAAGTCCTATAAATCAGCCCGAGGTAACAACGTAAGTTTGCCCTCCAGAGCATTCCATTTTACTAGCACCAAAATAACCCAAATACACAAGTGTACCCCAAGGATTGTCATACAAAGTGGTTCAATACAAATTGATTCATGGACACCCAGGGCTGCAAAGAGGTGGTTCCCCTTGGCCGTGAGACTAGACAAGTGCTGTCCAGTTCTGGTGAGTAAGGAGGGGGAGAGGGAGACAGGCCGCATCAGTTCAGTTAATCCTGGACAGCAGCAATCCTTGATCTCGTCTAAACTACAGACGCAGAGGGGTTAAACCAGAGGATGTGAAGGTTCCAGAACATCTTCAACATCCAGAAGCTAGGCTACAAGGCTGGGGAAAAAAGGCCTATTGATGATTCCTTCTCACTCGGTGAAGTAGGAAAAGTCGCTATTTACACAAAATAATCTCCTTGCAGCATGTTGGAACCACACCCACAGCAATGCAAGGCAGCAAGTTAAAATTAGAGCTGGAACAGCTCCTCCTGTTTGGCAGCTGATGGGCTCGCATACACTTTAGTACTTGACAATAAGCTGCAAAAAAGCTGGCCTCCTTTCCTCTCTCTTAAACTGGGTAGATATCTCACTTCTATAGTCTACATGGACTACTTTGTGTTTTTATTTTAAAAGTTCTAAAATGACAGCAGTGGTTTTTCATCTACCACTTGATGGGTGTGTTCCAAGGAACACCAGTCCCACTGGGGAGAATGTTTTAAGGTGAAAGAGTTCTATGGACAAACGCACGTGGGGAAAGTCTACCTGACCCAGGGCCCCTCCAGTAATTTCACAATGAGCATCAGCCCACCAGCAAGGTACATACTGGCAAAGAAGCCCCTTAGCTTTGTTTAACTCAGTGTTTACCAAGCCACCACCCAGTTTTCAAGTAACACCTATTGAAAGCCTGTGAAAAACACTTTGAGAAACAGTATTCAGAGAGCAAAAGCAGGTGAAAAGGAAAGGATATTATTCCTCGTTAAGGCAGCTCTTAACGAAGAGCCAGAGTAAAGCGTAAATAGAAAAAGCAAGTTTTTAAAGATTGCAGCAGGCTTCTGATGGGCTCCCTACTTGCAGTCTCTTCTTTTAGATCGTAAAAGCTCTTCCTGTGATGTCACTTCTCATGCAACAACCTCCTACGGCTTCCTCCTGTGCATGCTAGAATGCAACCACGCTATGTCCAGTTTTGCCTCAAAGTTTTTGTTCATGAGCGTCTCTCATCTCAAACGCTTACCCTCAACCCCCAGAGCCTCTGAGGTGAACTCAAGTTTCATTTTCTTCTAGAGGGTCTTTCTCCAACTTTCACCCTTCTCCAACCTCATTGTTCTGATTGGTGGTGAGGCTCACTGTAACACTTAATGTGTATCTATCCCCCTATCTCGTACTATTTACTTCTCAACTATCTATAATTACCAATATATTTGGGTCTTTCTTTATTCATCTAAAAAATCATCAGACTGAACTACGTGCTCAGTTCAAAATATTGATCCCTTACCTTGTCTCCCAAGCAACACTACATGCAACTTTCTGGTGGGATGAGAAATATTTTTAAAATTTTATAAATCTTTATTGTCGAAGAAAAAGCACAATTCAAGGATTCAAGGCAGTGAACCTTGAAAATACATGTACACATAAAGTATGTGTACATGAGAGTTTGTTCTACCTTGGAGGGAGAAAAACACGGTAATCAAAGGAAAGCATTTTCTGTATAAATACCTATTTCTCCCTTCAGTGAAGAACAACACTGCAAATAACCCCACAATAGGTGCGGAAGAAAGCAATCTACGCCGTCTCCAAGTACTGTGTGTCTGAATGTGCACACACAGTTACCAGCACAGGCAAACTGGGGATTCAGAAGCACAGAAAAGCAGATGCTACCAGCACAATCACAGTTAGGTATTTACATTTGGGAATGGAATTCCAGAGGTCTCATACAATTTGTTAGAGATATCAGTTTAAGTAGTTCCCAATTATTTTCTGATATTAAATCTAACTCTGGAAGAGAAATCCTTATTCTCAAATAATTTCCCAAGATTTTGCTCATACAAGAAACTTAAGAAATGTTTAAGAAACTTAAGAAACTTAAGAACCACACATTTATATCAACAAGAAATTCTTTCTCCTTATTTTTACTTGACTTCTACCTGGAAGGAAGCAACGCTGAGAAATAATAGTTTGCTCTCCAAGAATTTCTTCTACTCTACCTTAAATATAAGTAGACAATATTACATCAACTGTGTTACTCTAAAGTTATTTCATTCAAAGAGAAAAATTCTCTGATAAAAATCTAACCTGCTATCTCTTTCTTAATCTATATCTGACTTTCTATTGCTTTTGGAAATCTATGGTTCATATGGTTTTATTTTTTGGTAGGACATTAGTGTGCACTTTATCAAGTGATTCTCAATTGATTGATTAGTCTAATGATTACTACAGATGGCAATGCAGGCACCTCTCCAGAGGAGGAATCATCTCAATATTTGGGGAGGCAATTCAAATACAGTCTCCAAGCTCAGAATAAACATGAGTATTGGTGCTTCTTTCATTTTATTTCTAAGCCCAGAGCCAAATCACAACTACCTGCATATTATTAAGGAAAAAGTGCTCAATTAACTCTATCCTTGGGATTGTGAAGCAAATGTACATCTAATATTTCCCCGATTAGTCACAGTTCCATCATCCAAGTAATAGAACTACATGTATTTTCAGTGAGGATTCTGGCAGTGAAAATAAATGATATAGTTCATATAAAATGAAGCCAAAATAGGCAAAGAACTTACTGCAATGTTTTGAGCAAAGCAACACTGACTCACTTTAAAACACTATTTAAGGTACTAGAAACTGTAATTAAATCAGGTCTTGAAAGTGCTAAGCAGAAGAAAAGTGTTAATTAGTAAATTAGTGAAAATACCATTTTTAGAGTGGAAAAGCTTTCTTTTACACTTTTAAACATTTACAAAAATTTCTTGATAAGGTGCAATTTGGAGTATTTATGGAAGCTTGATTTACGCTTTCTTAAAAAAAATTCACAGCACCTTTCATCCAATGAGCTCAATGTTCTATAGAGCATATTTTTTCCCCAAAAAGAAGAATATAAAATAGAAAGTAAGGCATCAGAGAGAACATTTACATAAAGGGCACAAGAAAGAGCATCCCTGGAGAGGTGAGCATCAGCAATACGATCAGCTGACTGGGACTAATATATTTCCAAATGGTGAATCAAAGGTATACACATGGCTTTCACCAGCATCTCCTTCAGAACTTTGTTCAATTGTCGTCTTCTCAGTGAGGCCATTTACAGCCACTCCACTTAAAACTGCAAACTCCCCCCACCTCTGGGACTCCTTAGCCCACTTTCCTGCTTCTTGTCATCTCCATAGGATGCATCTCCTTTTTATATACTCTATAACTGGTCCATTTGTTCATTATCTGCTATTCTCACACAAATGTAAGCATCATGAGGTCTCACACCTCTGCCTGTTTCATCCACTATTATATCCCCAGTGTCTGGCACCTGGTAGGTACCCAATAAATAGTTGTTACATGAATAAATAGCATCAAGCCTCTTTATACCAGACATCCAAAGTCTCAGACTTCTTTCAGTTTGTGCTTTGAAATGAATATAGAAAAACTTTTGCAGAATAAAAATAATCACACACCAAAAAAAACTTCTTGTAAAGTTACAGACATTTAAAAAAATAAATATCTGTCATGTATATTCAGTTAAAATACTTTTTTTGTAAGGAACACATGCTTTGGATTAATCAGATAAAGATGAAAGTCAAGAATTTTGCCAACAGTGTTTCTTGCTAACATTACTCAGTTATGCCTTTCAGCTCAGGATATTGTGTATGAAGGATATCTTGTTAAAACAACTGTTGAAGGCAAGTCGTGTCATATCAGCCACACTCTGTACCCTATGGGAACTCAAATGTCCCAGAGTCTATGTTAATATAATCTTGCTGCTCTGCTGAGCTAAGGCAAAAATCCGTTTTTCAGTGCCATGTAAGGCTTCATAAAAAGTACCACATTATCTACATGTCTTCCAGAAATGAAGGAAAGCCGCGGGAAGGATTATGCGGAATCAATTTAGGAAGGTAAATATTGTTAACAAATACCAGAAAATAACCTAGTAAATGATCCCAATCTCCATTTATCAACTAACAAGAAGTCTGTACTCTTCTTTATATAATTGGTAACATAGTATCTATGCGAAAACAACATTCCCCAGCTGCGGGCTCCAGGCGACTTTTCAACACGAGGCTCTCGACTTTTCTGAGGCAGGATTCCCCATGCAACACTCTATGCACCTCTACAATTCTCCCGTCCTTTTTTTCTTGGTTTGTGAGGTTTTATTTTCGCTTTTCAACCTCTGTTCATTATAAATTGTCTGATGACAAAAGACAAAGACTGTTGTTTTTAGGTTTTTGGGGAGGACAGAGGGAGAGGTAATGATAGAAAAACAAGACTGAATTTTCTCTTATAAGTAATGATATTTCAAGTCTGGTGAGAACTATAGAAAATATAAAAATGCATTATTATTTACAAAAACTGCATGCTTGTTTCATTGGCTGAGGATTTTAAAGGCCAATGCTAATTACTACAGAAATAGACACACAGAATTGTGCATGATTTAAAAAACGGTTCAATTTTTTAATGTAACTCAATCTATGATTCCACTAATTAACAAAATACAAAACTAAATCTTAAAATCTTAAAAGTTAAACAGAATATAGATTCTTATAGACTCTACAAATACAGTTTATTAAAGATTTATCAAATTGTAAAGTTATTTATTAACCTTCATTTCATCATTTCCTTCCTAAACAAATATTTTAGAGAAGTTAACTTAAGGTTATAAGTTCTCCCCATTTTGCAGGCTCAGTGGCCAATATTCAGCATAAAGGATGCAGCTTTCTAAGTGTTTCTGTTGACTAAGAGAAGCTGCTATAAAAGGTGCCCCAGCGCCCCGCAATGATTGGCAGGTGGACCAAAGAGACTGCAGCAAGGTCAACTAAGGGAATCAAGCCTTAGTTATACTATGGTGATATCAGCTTCATAAACCAAGGCAAGAAGAGAGAAAAGACAGAAAGTGCAGGATGCACCTCAGAAACGAAGGTCATGATGAACTTTAATGATACAACGATATCTATAAAATTTTAAAAACATATGATTTCCAAACAAAGGAATTAAAATGTTTCAAAACGATACAAACTAAAATGCTTAACATATTGCTAATAATAGAGCCAGCTTCCCTTTCAGGACACTCACATTCATGTTCTTTAAAGTCATCGGACCTGATGAAAATGTGGAAGGACTCTATGAAGGTCCCAGTAGCCCAAATATTTTTTAGAAATCAAACATCATTTGTAGCAATAAGTGCACAAAACCTACAATAGTTAAGTCAGAATTCCTACAAAAACAAGCGTATAAAACCTACTGTCAGAATTCCTACAAAAACTGGGTTAGCCCTGGGATTCTTGTGTTCCAATAATTAATGTACCTTATGATTTAAAAGGCGAAATCTCTCATCTTATGTAATGAAACATGTCTCAAGAGGGGCCTATATATTGAGGCAGAAAATAAAATACAACACTTCAATGACAAGTTCTAAGGAAATTATGGTTAAAATGGGATTTTTTCCCTTCTTCTGTGTTGTTTATCTAGATCGAGGTAGGAATCAACTTAATAAGGGTGTGAATCTTGAAGTTCATCATCAACAGATGAGAAAAATGGTATGGCAAACCTCCCCTCAATATGGTGGCTGTCACAAAATGAATACTGATCACATAAGTTGGTTCTGCCATTAGCAAACATATCTACATGGTTGTTCCCATGTGGTGATCTGTTTTTAAGAAATGATGTGTCTTGGGCTGGCCCGGTGGTGCAGCGGTTAAGTGCGCACGTTCCGCTTCGGCGGCTTGGGGTTCGTCTGTTCAGATCCTGGGTGCAGATATGGCACCACTTGGCAAGCCATGCTGTGGTAGGCGTCCCACGTATAAAAGTAGAGGAAGATGGGCACAGATGCTAGCTCAGGGCCAGTCTTCCTCAGCAAAACGAGGAGGATTGGTGGCAGATGTTAGCTCAGGGCTAATCTTCCTCAAAAACAAGAGAAATGATGTGTCTTTCCTGCACCATCGCCTGCAATATGCACATGTTGTTTGATTGGCACCTTGATTCACAGGCAACATTTACTAAGAAACAGAGCTGAAGGTCATTATGTGCCAATCACTAATTTATGTTATCCATCCCTACCTGACACTGTTAACATGTATTTGTTTCTTATATAGTAAGATATGGATTAAATGGTGGCTATTTCTTATAATAACTTATCCATCTATGGAACCATTTTTAGCTATCTATCCTTGCCAAGAAATGTTTGCTATCTCATGAGTTCTTCTTGATGCTCTATCGATACATACAATTTTTTAAAGTATTTCCTGACTGAATCATGCTGAAGAACGTAGGTAATCATATAAACCACAGCCAGCACACTGGACCTATAACAGTGATTCTCAAACTTTCCATTCCGTAAATCACTTTCACGAATCAGGAGATCACATGACCCATCTACCCAATTCTGTGTTCACATAATAGTCCTTAAATAAATCTTGAAATAATCAGTTCTCTGGCAAACAATCTATATAGTCTTCTCACTTCCTGATTATCATAACAGCCTGTCAGCTGGCCTCTGTTTCTCATCTGCTCCATGCAAATACAGAGTCTAGAAAAATCCCACAAACCCCACTAGTTCCTCAGTCCAAATCCTTCAGTATATTAGAACCATATAAGATGCCAAATCTCAATTCTTCTTTTCTTCTTCAAGGTCCTATCAATCTTATCCCTTCTTATTTCTAGTCAACCCTGAATAGAAACTCTTGTTGCCATCCTGTTTGTCAGTTGCAAACATGGCTTGTTCCTCTCCGTCCATCAAAGGCCATCTTCAGTTCCATCTTTCCCAGGAAGAGTTCCCCAGTTTCCCACAGCTGTAAACGCTCTCGAGTGTCAGGACTCACAGATAACTGAGACTTACGGGCTTAAGTCTTAATGCACTTTCTTAACGCACTTAACATGCTCTGTCTTTAACCAAAGACACTCCATCCCCTTGCCCTGATTTAATTCCCTTCATATTGTAGAGCACTACCTCTCCTTAATCATATATGTACCGGCACATTTTCTCCCTCCTCAATCCAGTATAAACTCCGTGTGGCAGGAGTTTGGATGTCCTGTTTACTACTGAGTACCAAGGGCCTAGAACAATGCCCAGTACTTAGTAGGTATTCGGTAAATATTTATTGAATCAATAAGTTATTACATCTCTTAGTTCCCCTGCCGGCCTGAAACTTCCTTCAGATGGAGGAATGTCTACAGTTTCTCACAAAGAGATGACAAATATTTCCTTGACAAATGAATATTTGTTCCTGAACAGAGCCAAATAACTTTCAAAACTACCACATCCTCCCACAATATATTCCATTTTCCTCCAATAAAACACTACCAAGTTGCCTATAACTAAAATGGAATATTGAAAACCAGAAATAATGTCACCATCATTTAAATAATCCTTGTCTAATGCATTCTATTTCCTGTTGGAGTACAAACATAACATAAACCTCAAGTTTTGGAAATCAGAAAATTCTTTAAATTAAAATATGTTTTATGTATATATTTTCTGTTTTCTTTTTTCTTATATTTTTTCTTACAACTAAAATGTCAATTATAATATGAGTCACAAATAAGTCTACACAAAAGAATACTGTGTGCCAAGGTTCCTGTCCCATAAAGAGAAACTAGATGCTGAATTCACTACCTATAATTTTAAGAAAACCAAAGGCCCAAAAGTACGTGCTTTGCTAGAAACCATGCCATGTGTGCACGTTTCCACACAGCCCTGCCAATTCCATCCTGACCCACAGCATCCCCTGCTATTTCAGTTCTAAACAAAGATTTATGTCAAATTATGTTCTAGTTTTGTGGTGCGGGTTAAGACGGGACCACCTAACACATGTTCACTTGGAACCTAATCCAAATTAGATCCTGGGTCCCCTGGGGAAGAGACAAGTACAGTAGTAGCCAATGCTGCTCTTTAAGTGGCATAAGCATTCAGTGTACTTCTATTGTAAAGAAATTTCACATTCATTAAATTAGATTTTCAATTTATTGCGTATTCTGCACGCATATTATAGCTTTATCTAGATATCAACATATAATACAGTGATTTCTAACTCATTACTTTGTGAATAATACTTATCTAATTGAGGCTATTTTCTAGATGAAATTTTAAATCCTTTCCCTTTTGGGGTGGGAGGGATGTTCCCATCAATTAGTTCAGAACATTACAATTAAAGAGCAAGGATATTAATATTTTCCACTATTTACAAGCAAAATTGAAACAATTTTTTAAATAGGTGTCAACATAGAATCTCTTCCTCAGAAACGTGATGGAAACACATAGTTTACAGTACTAGTTAGCGTGACTTCATATTGTACTTTTTATTCAAATAATTTTCAGAATAAAATTTTTTATTTTATGGCTGTTATTTTGACTAGGTTGTATGGGCTTAACACTTAAGTGACACATAAACTAAGACTTCATTCAACATTCTATATATGGACTTTATCAATTTTGTGGTTCATAAACGCTAAACAGCCAGTAACAACGGCATTAATCTACCTAATTAGGCAAGTTTAAAATGCTATTATTATACATTGAAAATTTCATAAAATGCCCTCCTTTTAACTATTGCTCCAGAATGTGGGTTAAGGAGGGGATAGACTGCATTGCTGTTTGATAGATTCAATAATCTTAATTATTGCACTTAGTTTTCTGAATATTTCTATACTTCAACATGATTAAAAGACTCACCAAAAAGTCTACTCTAAAATGTTAACCTTATGAACTTTTGGAATTTCCTATTTGACCACTGAATTAGGTCTCTCCTGAAGATGCATGAACAACCCAACCACGGTTTATCTTTATGACCACATAAGTGTTGACCTAGAAATGGTTCTTGAGAGAAGAAAGCTGTCCTTTTCTATTCAATCTCATCTATGTCTTTTTACCAAGTTCCATGCACATTCTTTAATGGAAGCTCAAAAATACCAATAATGATGACAACGGCATTACTCCGAATGATGATAAACCATTAATTTACCATGAGGTTCAGTGGTCGGATTAGAATTATTTAATAAGCAGCAAATCAATTATGGATCAACCTTCTGGTAAATGTGTCATAGGGGCAGTTCATCCTGCTGACATTACTTCTTTTCAGTACACACTAATAAGATCAAAAATTTGTTTTTACTCAGCCATAACTATCTAAATTTCATATTAGAAAAAGATTTCTGAATGCGGATAAAAGGTTTCAAGCACCTATATTGTTGTATACTTCAAAAAGTTCTAATAAACATGCTTTAACATATTTGTATCTACATAGCACAAAGTCCCTCTTGAGCATTCTTCATGCTTTATCATCTTAAATATCTTGCACTCCTATTGTGCTAAATAGTTACCACCTTGCTCATCCAATAGTCATAACTAGTCCAGCACTGAATGATTGCAGGACCAAGTACAGAACAAAGAATGCAATCTCAGCTTTCCAACCAACAGCTTGATGCTCTGACCCCCATGCCATGTGCTATGATCATGAGTGATGGAGCTGTTCTGACTGCAAACTACTTTCAAATAATGATCCACAAAGTTAATCAAAAGGGCTTCCCTGTTCAATATTTACCTGTTACTCATTGACAGCCACTGTCTGCATTGCCATCTAGGATGTATAGAATGGGATCAGGAATACTGAACTCAAACAGAACCTGAGTGCCTTGCTGAAGTACCAGGCACAAAGACAGCAGAATGAAGCTGCTCTTCAAACCACCTCTGACACTAAGATGTCTGCACGAGCTCCACAGCAGCAACACACTGCTCCTTCCTGGATTTGGAGGTCAAAGTAGTTCTGATAATAACAGGGATGAAAGGAAGAACAACAACATGAGAAAAAAAAAGAAAGAAAGAAAGAAAGAAGCAAGATATTAGGTATCAAAATATAAACATGGAGGGAAAAATAGTAATTTCCTGTATTTGGGGAAAAAAATAATATTCCCTTCTTGATGTGATCTCCTTGCTTTTATGTACTAGGAAAGTCATATCCATCCTGAAAATTATTTTTCTCATTTTAATACCTATTCAACATTTTAAGCTAAAAAATAATAAAACATTGATCTTTTTTACGTGTTGGGTATTTAAATGCTGTTTGCCAGCCTATCAATCAAACATACCCAGAGTGGCTGCTGACCAGCCTCCATGTCCGCCCCTAAAGAGAGACAGGTGATCAGACTGATCATAACACAATTCTCTCATGTCGTTTTTTAACCATCAGCTGAAAGCAAGGCTTACTATGAGACCTTATAATTCACATTACCCGTGAACTCGGCAGGTTCTGAACATGGGTGTTTAAGGGAGAAAAGTCACTCCAAATGTTAACCCTCTCTTAACTGAATTTTCCTGAACACTTACTCAGGAATGGTAAACAGTATTTGAGCACTTAGTATATACTAGGCATCGTTCTAAGTACTTTACATATATTAGTTCATTTACTCCTGTGAGAGAGACTATTCACATCATTTTACAGATGACAAAAATCATGAACAGAGAGCTTATGTAACTTGTTCAAGATCACCCAGCAAATAAGGAACTAGGGTGAACACATCAGTCTCCATCAGAGCCTGTGCACCTATCCCCTACACTGAAGATGCCTCAGTTGCATTTGGTGCTACTGAGGAGGTAAGATAAATCATTGGCCTTTAACAAGTACCTTAAAAGGGTTGGTGGAGTAGATAAATTAATAAATATCTTTAAGGAACCTGCAATCTTATTGAGAAGATATTACCCATATACACACTTCTATCCTTTAACTTCTATAAGTTTGTGTCATGCCTCACCTCTCAGTTTAACTGAGTTCCTAAAAGGTATTTATTTGCAAATACACAATTGAGTGCCACCACACATGTGGGAGAGAGTAAATGATGCTTTAGGATTTAATCTTGGATTCAGCATTGTCTTCTCTCTCTCTTTTACATCCCCCTCAATCCACCCCATCAGGAGATCCTGTAGGCTCTTCCTTCAGAATATATCTCAGATCCAGAATCCTCTCACCATCTCCATGTCTACACCCTTGGTATGAGCCACCCTGATTATGGTAATTGTCTCGGAGCTAGTCTCCCTTCTTTCACCCCACTCCCCCTGAAGCATACGCTCAGTTCGCAGCCAGACTGACTTTAAAAAGTAAGTTACTCTTCAAGTCAAAATCCCCATTTCAAGTGGAGTAAAAGCCAAAGGACTCACCCAACTGCCAAGGTTCTGCGTGCTGGCTCCCTATTACCTCTCTGACCTGTCTCCTTCTATGTTCTCCTTGCTCATCCAGCCTCCACCGCACTGGCCTCCCCTGCGGTCCTTGAACACACCAAGAACTCTTCAGCTTCAGAGCCCCTGCAGTGGTCGTTGGCTCTGCCTGGAATATTTTCCCCTGGCTATCTGGATGCCTAACTCCTTCACTTCCCTCGAGTCTTTGCTCAAATGTTATCTCTTAAAATGATGCCTCACCTATTTGAAACCATAACTGACATGTCTTCACCCCAGCACTCCTAATTCCTTCTTAACCCTCTGTATTTTTGTCCCACAGCCCTGACCACCACCTAGTAGACTACAGCTTTACTTGCATTTTAACGTTTAACTGTTTAGTACCTGTCTCAAATGCCCTCTGACTTTGAAGGGAGAGCCTTTGGTCTTTGTCCACTGCTAGATCCCAAACCATAGTTCCTGGTTAAAGAAGGTGCCCGATTAATGTGCTGAATTAAATTAAGAGGAGAAACCACTGTGGATAAGGCAAAGGCAGAGTCATATATGTGTTGTGCCCAACAAGAGTAAGTGGACATGTTTCATGGATAGGAGCAGAGAGCCTGTGTTGACAAATATCCTGGCAGAGTAAGGGAGGCTGAAAAACAGACTAGACCAAGACTGGTGGGTTTTAAACATTAACCTAAGATTATAGACACACCATGCAGTAAGAACAAACAGTCAATGATTTTGAGCAAGGAAATATGTTAGAAACAGCATTTTAATCTGGTAACTATAAGGTAGCCCAGAAAGGAAAGTTTTGCATTCCCTTGCACAGTACTGTGTACATGGGAAGACTCAAGCATTTATCTAACTTAATCAAACTGAATGAGATAGGAGATAAGAAGACTAATTAGGAGACTGCAACAATCTAGACATGAAATAATAGCTTAGATTAGGGAGATGGGCAAAGAAGGGAAGTATTTTTAAAAGAAATCATGCTACAAACATGGGCATTTTAGACAAAGGAATCAGAATGGAAGAGGATTCCAAGAGTGAGCCTGAACGACCAGAAAAATTAAGATAAAGCAGAAGTGTAAGGTGGGAGGGGATCACTGTAGGAAGACACAGAGTTCTGTTTCGGGGGACGGCTGCACTATCCAGGAGAGAGCCCTAGACTCGGAGACCAGGAAGGTCTCACTTTGCAGGAGGGCCAGGCCACACCACAGCTGTGTGAAATTGTTCGGATCACTTAACCTCTAGGACCCAAGGGGTTTTTTGGCCTGGTTTGGGGTTTTTTCCATGTAAAATGGAGATCGAACACAGTTTACTGGGTTGCTTTGAGGATTAATTGGGAATGTCCATGGAAGTGCTTGCAAATTTGTTGGTCATTACATGTGGAGGTAGATGGAAAGCAGAGCACAAGTAGAAATGTGAAGCAGTTTGGAAATATAAAACGAGTTTGGAAAGAGGTAGGGCTTGAGATTCATCCATTTCTGTGTGATAACTGCAGGGTAAAGACTGATGAAGTTCCCAAAAGGGAGACCTAACTGTCCTCATACTGAAGAGTACACAGCTTTGCACACAAAAGACACCGAATATATGTTTCTTAAATGACTAATGTTCAAATATGACAAACTTCCCTCCTCTACAGGTAAGACAAAGTTCCTCAGGGTCTTATTCTTTCGCAGAAATAGATTTCAGTAGACTATCCTTGAAAAGAGCATGGATGTTTTCCTGAGAAAAAGTATCATCCTGCTCCAAGGAGCCATGCCATCCAATTGAAAGGGGATGACCTGCCCAGATGGACCTGGATTGGTCTGCTATAAACGGTCACCAGATTAAACCTTATTAGCTGCATAATCTGAGCAAACCTAACTTCTCTGTGCCTTCATTTTCTTGAGTGCAAAATGAGTATATTACCAACCTACTTCAAATATAGTTATTTGGGTCAATTACAGTAATGCCTGGAGACCACAGAATACCACAGTTGGAACATGTTACTTCCTTTCCTTCTGATTTCAGCTTCATTTATATTACTGCAGATGGAAAAACAGCCAACACAGAAGCAGGAATGGAGAAACTGGAATATAAATTCAGCATCAAGAGTTAAAACCCTCTGTCGTCCCCGAATGATCAATTTAGCCTCACAATGCAAGGCCTCAGTATCAATGAGTATCTCCTTTTGATGGCAGAATAAGTGCAGCTGTATTCATTCTCTCCTGTCTGTATCTCAGAGCCTCGAATTTTGAGGACACTCTGTACCCCAGTAATCATCTGTGTGCTGCACATTTCTCCCGAACAAACCCAATAAAGATATTTGTGGTGCAAGTGAACCAAACTTGCCACTAGACCTTTGTAAAAATCTGCTTAAAATCTGCTGCCCCATAATGTTAGTCTTCTAGTCTTCCCTTCCACAAGGCCTTTCACAAGTACCACGATAAATAAATATTTTTTAAAAAATCAGCATCCTTTATTCCTACCAGCCTCATATAAATTGTTACGAGCTCTAGGCAAGCAGCATTCAGAAAAGATGGTAGCCAATCTTGCTCCCAGATGAACTTACTGATTATCAATTTCACCAGAGCTTAGGAACTCCCCCCACCCTCCACCCTCATCCCCACTAGATGTGTCACCAAACCTCAACTTTACAAAACATGGTGACATGAATACCACCACCTTCACTGATATTAATTCAAGACCTAGGACATCCGCTGAGTCTCTCCAGGGGATAGGAATCAGAGCCACTGCTTATTCGTGCCTTACAAGCCATCAAGCAGTTAAGCAGCCTGCTTCCCTGGAAGTGAGCAAAGACTTCCCTGTAATTATGGTAATACGTTCTTCACCATGAGATCCAGCCGGTGTCTGAAGGACAAGGGACAGGACAGGAGGCATTGTGCCTGACGGAGCCACACTAACTCAATTTCACTCCTAAAACAGTTTTTTTGGAGGAGTTGGAGAGTGGAAGCAAAGAGAAGAATCATCAAAAAGACCATGTACCTCCTGGTTTCAAGGCCAAGGCATGCAACTGGCTGTGATTCACTCTGAGCACCCCTAACAGGCAACGGTCAAGAAAATGGTGCCATTATGGAAGCTTAGGTTGATTGATGCAAGTGATGAGAATTGCTAGTAAGAAACAGGCCTCTCCTCATTGGTACCTAGTGAGAAACAGCAAAGAGTGAGGCCCTATATGTAACCTAATATACAAATACTACTGCATTTGCTATTTATTGCAGGGACCCCTTATAACTGGGCTGAGAGAAGAGAAAGAAAATTACGTTTTAAATAAAGGCAATGATAATCTATTCAATCATATAAATCTCAAGCACTCAATTCCTAAGAATCGTCACACTGATATGTGAATCAGAGAGGTCTCAAATTTGCCAACAGAAAATCACTCAAGAATGTTTTCCTTACAGGCTGGTCATTGAAGCAAAATCCTCACAGGACCCAGACTTTTCTCTTGGTTCAGAACTAGATCAAAACATCTCAATGCTGAGCACAGGAAACAGAATTCTCTTTTTAAGCAACCTGGAGAATGATGCAGCAGACGTGGCATGAGAGAGAATGAGTTTGTAAAGCAGCCAGAAAACTCCATCTAATCACTTACCTGTTATTTCTCACACATGTACATATTCTGATCTAAATAAGCCATGTTTCTTTAACCTACCACAGGCTCCTCGCCATTAGCTTCATCCTGTAACTTCCAAAATTATTTCCACATTTAAATGACGGGCTATTCGACAAAAATAATTAAGGTGGTGGGGAGAGATTTTTCTGCTTAAAATCTTATCACTAATGCCACTTATATCAGTAGTTCCTGCTGGAGGAATTTAAATTCAAACAAAAGAATTTAAATTCCCCCAATAAGAAAGTGCTAAAAATGCAGAAAGAAGGTACTAACTACACCAGGGAAAAAAATATAAGTCATGTAAGAAAGGAAATCTCTGCAGAACATGGAAGCTGACCATATTGCTTCCAGCTTCCCCTAAATAAGCTGCTCCTCTACAAGTTACAACATGTGAACCCAGAAATTTCCCAGCTGAGGCAACTTGTTGATGGATTCACAAGAAAATACCTATATACAGGGATATACATCTATCAGAGATGATATGCTTATAAATACACACAATTATATATAGATGCCAAATTGTTAATGGTGGCTGTCTATGGGTGGTACCATTACAAAAGACATTGATGTTTGCTTTTTCCTTTATGTTTTTCTGCATTTTCTAAATGTTTCAGAATGAAAACTTTTGGCATGTCTATTCAAAAAAAAAAAAAAGAAAAAAGCTACTCCAAGAGAAAACAATAAAACTAATCTAGAAACCCCTCCATACACCAACCCAGAGCCATGGCACTGGGCTTAGTGAAAGGAAATTCCAAGAATATGCCCACAACAGGAGTTGACCACCCACCACAGCACCCTCTGTAACACAAAATAACACAAACTCAAGGCCATTTACTGAGCAGATGACAGGGAATTCCCTGATCAATAATAGACAAACACATAGATATAAAAGTTCTGAGTAGGGTCAAGTTGAAACCATAATCTCATCCCCTTGTTGTTAGTAAGACTAGTAGTGGAGGTATGATATATACATATATCTCTTCTTATTACCAGTTATATATCTTCTCATTAAAAGGGATATATCCTGATGTATTTTTTATTCTATTGTAAGCACACTGCTTATACATGTTTTTAACAACACAGATCATAATATTTTAATTATAAGTGGCATTTCCACAATATTTTTATGTATTTTCCATAAGACTGTATTTCTTAAATTTCCTAAGAATATGAAATTTCCTGGTGTGTGAAATTAACTTAGATTTTGAATATTCACTAAAATTCACAGTTATCCCCTTTAATGGAGTACAGTACTTTGAATGTTATGAAAATGAAAATTTTCACATTTGTATTACATAAATGGCAAATATAACATATAATTTAGAATGTGTTCTTTTAGGAACTTTAAATTCTTCAACATTTCCATAGTCATAATGGCTTATCTTGCTAGAGGCTGAATGTTTATTTTTCTCCATTTTGCAGACAAGATCTCTATGAGATGAACAGTTATAACCCAAGTTAGATGAGTAGCAGAGCAGTACTCATTTAGTGAGTACTTACTATATGCCAAGCACCATAATAACCATTTCTGTGGTTTAGACCTTAGGCTCTGAAGTCAGACAGACTAATGCAGGGGTCAGCAAACCTTTCCTGCAAAGGACAAGATCGTAAACATTTGAGGCTTCGTGGGCCATATGGTCTCTGTCACCAGTGTAGCACAAAAACAGCCAGAGATGATGCATGAATGAATGGGTATGGTCATGTGCTAATAAAACTTTATTTACAAAAACAGGCAGGGGGAAAGGGGAGCAGATGTGGCCAGTGGACCATAATTGGGTGATGCTAACCCAAATTCCACCACATGCTATCTTCTTAACCTTGAGTGAGCTACTTAAACTCTGTAAGCCTCTGTTAGCTTACCTATAAATGATTAAAATAATCTTACCTAGTGTATAAATTTATTATAAGCATTTTAAAAATTGTATGTTGGGGATCGGGGCCAGTGGCACAGTGGTTAAGTTTGCGTGCTCCGCTTCAGTGGCCCAGGGTTCACAGGTTCAGATGCCGGGTGTGGACCTACACACCACTCATCAAGCCATGCTGTGGTGGCATCTCATATACAAAGTAGAGGAAGACTGGCACAAATATTAGCTCAGGGACAATCTTCCTCAAGCACAAAGAGGAAGATTAGCAACAGATGTTAGCTTAGGGCCAACCTTCTTTACCCAAAATTTAAAAAAAAGTATGTTAAGCCATCAGTCTACTGCCTGACATGAGTATCTTGTGAAAGATTAGTCACATTAGTTGTTATCATCATCTTTATCATCACATCGATCCTCAAAACAACTATGAGAGAATTGTTATTTTTACCCCCAGTTTAGACAGGAGAAAACTGAAGCTTAAAGAGTTAGGTAACTTAGCCACTGTCCCACATCTAACAGATAATTGTGGGGCTAGGATCAAACTCAGATCCATTTCCAGGAGGTTTAACCACTTCTAGCAATATTAAATACTACTGTGTGGACTTCTGGATCTCTTAAAACAGGTTGCCCATAGTCAAAGACCACAGCATCATTCCTCCACTCTAATGCATAAACTAAGTCCAAAAATTCACTGAAGACACGTTTACAAACTCAACATACAGAACAAGCTGTTCTTAAAACCATACTTTATGTGTAGCTACAAGTCTGCTATATTATTTTTAAATCTAGGCACAAGCACCTTAGTCTCCTTGCCTCTCTCTGAAACCACCCGTGAGCAATTTTGCACATTCTAGTTCAACAGCATGCCTACAAAAGGTTCTTTGTAGCTCTGTTCCTCTCACCTTGACCTTTACTTTCTGTTCTCGGGTTTCTAGAGCTCTCATACATACAGCAGGTGTGTCACTAACCAATTATTTTTAAAAATCTAGGCAGTCACTTCTCTCATAATGAAAAATATACACTCTGGTGAAGCCAATTAATATTCTCTCATTTTAAATCATGCCTCCTGTGCCTGTCCATTTTCACTTTCTGGCCTTCGTTTATCTTGAATTACAAGTGGTCTGTGAGGACGAAGGCAAATGTCAAGCTCCTCAAGCCAGGAAAAGCAATAAATTTGTAGACAGGTCCTGAACTGGATTTCATTTGGCGGAGTCCTCAAGATGTTTATAAAATGAAAATAATTTCAAACTAACAAACACAGCATGACTGCACATTCTTCCACACGAAGTACACTAAATGAGTTTCTCAACAAAGAGGAGATGCTCAGGCCGTGGGCCACACCCACAGCAGGTGTCCTGCCTCAGGTCTAAGCTGCTTCCAGAGTGACTCTCTAACTCGTGGTCCATGCCCAACTCTTCCCTCCTCACAACCTTCCAGGGGCTCTCAAAGAATCAGTGGCCGCCTGCCCCGATGCCTTTGCTCCACCTTCTCCAACCTCTATTCCTGTCACCTTTCCTCAGCCCTCCACTCCTGACATGTGCCATTTGTGATTCACTACACCAGAACCACCTGTTTTTTGCCCAGATCACTACTTCAAGCACGCCTTCCCCAAATCAAGTATCTCCTCCACCATAAAGTCCTTCCCCAAATCAAGTATCTCCTCCACCATAAAGTCCTCCTTGACTATCACAAATAACCCTTGCGTGGTGCCACTTCCACAGTTTGCACTCATCCCACTCGAGGCACCTCTCACACAGGATCCCAGTTACTTGTTTACACCTCTTCTAGACTTCAAGTCTTCTAGGCTTCTGGAGGGCAGAGGTTTTCTTAGTCACCCTTGAAAATCTCAGTTTAGCTAGAACAGCATCTGACCCACAGGTGATGATCAAAATACATTTGTTAAATGAATAAATAAGTTCCCTTTTAAGCCAGTCTGAGATTAGCCCTGAATAATACTTTCATGCCATCCACATTACCAAGATATGCCACTTGAAGTCATTCATAGGCATCGTCATTGGTGGGATGCTAAAATTAACTGGGAGAAACCACCAGAAACCATGCTGAGGTCTCAAAGGCGTGATATGGAAATTAGAATTCATTTGGATGTTGAAAGGCTTGAAGCAGTTCTTGCTACAAAGTTCAATGTCTGTTTAACATGCAGATTCTGTTAGAACTCTTTATGAAGTTCACTGTATAATTCTTTTTTCAATTCTTTGTTATTTACGGATCCAAACACAACTGGCATAAATTATTCTAATGTGGGGGGGTGCTGTATAACAGCAATCAATCAGGTTCAACAACCAGCAAAAGAATTCGCTGCCGCTGAAGCCTCTTTGACCCATCCCTCCCCTTCAGCACAGGTGACCATCTATCCCCTCAGCAGCCTGCCTGACAAGGCACCTGTCTTGTTCTCCTTAATTGGGATAACATGTGCAAGTGGTTAGTTCTGTCTGGCACAACACAGCTGATTAAGACTGGCGAGTTCCTTCCTTCTTCACTCACTCTCCTCCTCTTGTCCCTGGACTGTTAATTCCTTCTCTCTTTTGAATCTGAGATCTTCCGCTTTCCAAACCATGCTTCTTGGTCAATGCAGGCCTTAACCCTGTACTGAATAGGAGAAAACCCAAATTCTAGGTTTGTTCTTTTTGGGAAAGGGAGAAAACGTCACCCCCCATCCCCTCGGCCCCAAATTAATTTCTCCAATTCCTGACATGGTGTCTGAAATTATTCTACTGGAGAAGACTCGCTTTTTTTCCCCTTGAATTCTTTCACTTGGAATTTCTTATTAAAGTGCAAATGGCCCTGAGAAGGCTAATATTATCAGTTAACAACACCTGATCTGCAATAAGGGGTACAGACAAAAACCCCCAGTGGAGACAAGGTCCTGGGCCTGAAACGCTAACCAGGTATCCAGGGGGAATGAAATTCACAGAGGAGGAAAAAGAGCTTAGGATGGAGAAGAGAGAAACAAATACAACCCTCAAATTTTGCCAACGGCCTCTTCTGCTTTAGGCGACAAGTCTCTAGTCAATTACAGACCCCTTCTCAATCGTGGCTGCACTAGGAACCCTGGGTTAAACCCCTTTGTTTAAAATAGATCTGCGTGCCTATTGCAATGGCATAGCATAGGCACAGTAAAGGTTAGTAAGGTCCAGACTCAGTCTTTTCTAAATATCGGTGAAATGATTGTTCCTGAACACAGGTTTAAGGATGCTCACTCTTCCTCAAATTCCTCTATAGTAGGGTCCAACCAGATGGCTGAATTGTGACAAACTTTGAGGCTAAAAAACCCTTTCTCAGTTGACTCTTTTCTACCTAGTTATCCTTCCTCAGGATCGCATATTAACACAAGTGATTGTCAATGGATATTGCTACAATTCCATCTCCTGTCCATGAAAGTTTTCTTTCTTCTGACAAGTATTTTCTCGCCTTTCTTTAAAAACAAAAAAAAACAGTTATATGGAAAGGGGTGTCTTTTCTCTTTTTTCAGACTCTCTCATACTTTTTTCATAGAGCTTTTACTTTTATGTTTGAAAATTTAAAAAAGTAAGACTGACAATTGTTTTAATTGGAAAGAACTTAGGCATCTCCCAATCAAATCTGCTGCTTTACGGACGAGTTCACTAATTGTTGCCAACTATAAAGACAGCTGAAATAGGGAGAGTCTGGGACCTAAGTTTCAGTACTTAGCAAAATGCTTAAATAAAACAAAGAAATTTGAAAAAAATATTTACACTACAGTTAGTGTTTTTGAAAGCCCTGTATTCCTACCCTCTGCTAAAAACTTAATCTCACCAGTTACAATTTGAAGTTCTAAATTGGCCATGTCATAAGCAATTAATGTAAGAAGTTAGGGTAACTACCATTATTTTGAAATCATAAATTAGAGACATTCTGAAATAATTAAACTGAGGTTTTATATTCCTGTGTCCTTTAAATTTTCAATGTTATTGAAACAATTTAGTTTAATTATTTTAATAAATCCCAATAACATGTTTTAAAATGCTTTAGAACATAAGGTTATAAAATGTGAGAAAATTATAAAGCCATAGAATTATAGTTGGAGGGATATGAGCAATGATATGCTGGTAAATATATAACCACCAATTGCGGGTTAGAAGGCACCTCATTTGCAGCATTTTCCAATATCCATGTTGCAAACACTTCCCCTAAATTCAAGCTACTAACATGCGGTCAGGGGTCAGAGAAAGTGAAAGATGTGCACAGATGGGCTCTCATGAGCCCATCCAAGTTGGCTCCAGAACATCTGGATAGTGTCGGCTTTTCATTCCTGAACGCTTTGCACAGAACTGACCATTTCCTTCTTTACAACCCACTGTACCCTGAACACACAATCACATAACACCTAACATTATTATGTTTACCTCCTCGACTCTCTATTACAGTGACTTTCAATCTTTCTGGATGTAAAACACAGTAAGAAAAACATTTGACCTAATGACCCACCCTGTGTACACACATGTGTGTGTGCAGTTTTATGTACATGTACCAAAACATAAAGCAAAAACAGAAGTCTCAGAATAAAACATACTCTCACTAAGCACAATACACTAAAATTTTCTATTCTCTTCCATTTCATTTAAAAAATTCTGATCTTGAGCCACTAAATTGCATTCATACCCCTCTATTTGGGTTGGGCCCCCAAAATCGAAAAACAGTGCTCTGATAGACTCTAAACTCATTCAAGATAGGATTATTATATGTCAATTGTCTGTATCTGTTCCCTACGTCTAGTAGTAATTATTGAGACCCAAGAAAGTTAAGCAACTTGCACAAAGATGCACTTGCCATCAATGATAAAAGGCCCCTCAAGGCAAATAATTCATTACACAAATTCAGGATATTTGTGGCTTAACACTGAAAGCTAGAGGGTCTTCCAAGACAGACACCACTTCACCAGAAATTGATGGAGAAATTTTTATTTTTTGTGAGGAAGATTGTCCCTGAGCTAACATCTGTGCCAATCTTTCTCTATTTTTTGTACGTGGGATGCCACCACAGCATGGCTTGATGAGAGGCGTATAGGTCCATGCCCAGATCTGAACCCACGAACCCCAGACTGCTGAAGCAGAGCTATCAAAGTTAACCACTATACTACCGGGCTGGCCCCAAGAGAAATTTTTAAAATATTGTGCTGACTTCATCATTGATGAAGGTTTGGCCCTTTACCCACCGTAGCCCTATGACCAATCCTGCCTGTTTGCCTAGGATGACAAGGCAAATCTTAGTGATCATCACTTCCCTATTACCAATAATAGTCACCCCTCCAGAGTGTTAAAAAGATACCCATATTTTTGACAAAACATTTTAAATCCTCCATGAAGGAGAGCTATATAAACGCCGATTAATGCTAAATATATTATATAGAACACACATACTTCAATATCTAATACACATTAACACTAGCTTTCTAACAACCAGAAGCCTAAGACTTATTTGGAGAAAATACTCACTCAGGAAAATAAAACCTGAATCCACGGCCTTTTTCTCTTCAGTGTGCTCATGCAGCACATGCTTTTTTATAGGTGCTATTAAATGTACACTATAGTTTCAAGACAATCCAGATAAGCATCTTCACTAAAATACACAACACCATAAATCATCTCAGTGACAGTGCTCCAATTTAACATCTTGGGGATTTCCTCCCCTTCTTCATCATTTATTTGCCAATATTTCCTTGTTATGAATATCCCCCTGGTGACTTTCCCTGGCAGTCACAGCTGTGCTACCTACTGTGTCTACCTTGACTACAAATAACACCAAATCTTAAAAAAGCAAGCCCTTGAGACAATACGTATAGTTAGAAAGGAAGCCTTGCTGCGGACTGAATTCCTGGTGACTCCATTCAGGCTCTCGACTTTAAATGGACAAACCTCAGTCTCTCTGCAGCTAGTAATTTCACACATGTGAAACTGGCTTAATTACAAATGAACAACAGTTGGCTGCAGTCTCCAATTACTTGAATGGTCAACAATCAACGGCTGCTTTAATACAGTCCTTAAAGCACCCCCTTCTTATCCAGCAAAAGGCTTCTTCAAAGTATCCATGAATCACAAAAAAGCCACAAACTCGCCAACAGATTACAGAAACTTGACCACCAGGAGCCACAATAAGTATAACTCACAGATAACAAGGATTTTTAAAAAATAATAATCAGAAACAATTTTGCATTATAATTAATCCGATTCTAATGAAGAAAATACTACTATCTAGGCATCAGAATATCAAGAAATAAAGCCAGAGATAAATAAGTTGCTGAGATACAGAGAAGAGACCCAGCTACATCCGGTGCCCACTTTGCACCCATTTCAGAGAGCAGCCTTCATGGGCTCCAGAATTTCCTGATCACTTATAAAATGGAAACCATGAAAGAAAATGCTCTACAACCAACTGGAGGCGTAAGTGAAAGCAGAACTCACCAGCTTGTATTCAGAAAGGAGTTTTAAGGAAAAAGGGTACTTTTTTTTCAATAATGAAGCTCTACTACAAAAGAAGTTAAGTTTGAAGACAAAAACACACCCAAGTATATTTTCAAAGTATATCCAGGAAGGCTAATGCCTTCAGTGAAAATACATCTACCTTACTTTGCATGTTCTATAGGGGAATTTAATTAATTAATTAAAGCTTAATGTGATTCAATCAATATTCCATAACTTTTCTGGAAAGCACAAATTTTATCCTTTAGGGGAAGACTCCAACTTAGACTACCGTTTTAACAAAACGAAAAATAAAAACTTTCTTCCTAGCAAAAGCGACACAAGTCAAGCGAAGATATATTAAAATGCCTTTCTCCCTGAGCAGAGTGTTTACTTCAGTGATAGCAACAACACCTCGTTACCAACAGTGCAGATTCTGTTAAGTAATGGACAAAGCAAATGGCAGCCAAGGCAGAGGACTCAACTTCAATTTAACTGTCCTGTAAGGTACATAGTAATTAGCTGCAAAGCTCTGAAATCTTAGCTAGCATGTTAAGTCTGCTACATGACAGTATAATTTGACTTCTTAAAGGATTATGCAAATTACAACTCATCATTCCATTACAGGATTGAAAAAAAGTGACAGCTAATTTATACATAACACACCTTTCAAATCCCTAAGATGCGTAGCACCTGTGCAATGTATTTTGCCGAGATTTTCTTGCATATAAGTACTTGTTTATTGCAATATAAAGAAGCTTTCCTAAGAGCTTTAATATAGCCATTTTTAAAAAACTTTTAGACCACAATTTCAAAAGAATAAACATTTTTTTCTGTCTTGATTTCAGAGGCCAAATTTTTTGGTTATTTTTGTTTGATTTGCTTTTGGGTTTCTTTCCCACTAAATTAGAGAAATATAAGGTTTCAATACAAGGATATTTTTGAATAGCTGGCAACCACAAGCACTGATGCACGAGCCAGAAGGAAGACTCACAAAGATTTCAACATACTTCTGGTAGGTAGATTCACAGTAGATTCCGTCATATCTGTAGATTTTCCTACATTC